>NC_134357.1:224592633-224896383 GCF_048569485.1 Anomaloglossus baeobatrachus
AGCATTACCTATACCAATTCAATTATAACCTTGCTATATACACTTCTCAACATAGAAACTGCAACACCAAGAAAGAAAAGAAAAGGCATGGATTTATGGATATCACAAGATGAATAGACATGTTAATAATATACAAATGATGAAAAAAATGGAAAAAAAATCAAATTATCATAGTTTATTCCCTGCACATAATACCTTGGCTGTGATAATTGAGGTTAATAATGGTTGTTTAAGGAATGTTCTATCATTTCTGAATTTTTGAAAGCAAATCATCAAGATCCACTTTCTGACAACTCTTTTGCAATTGTCAACCAATGATGTCCCAGTTGTGTTAGATGGAAGACATCTTCAGAGGTCTTGAGCACATTTAGGCCATGAAGGTTGTTCTAAGTAGCACAAACAACATACCACCTGGTGCTGTCATTTAGAAACTCTGGCTCCTATGACTCTTTGGAGAAAATGCTGTACCACTTGTATCAACAACCAAATAGATTTATTACCGATCTGTTGTTAGTGTACCTGGAATGAAGATGGTGTCCTTCTTAGTGGCGTAAATAAAGTCAGGTGGGCGCCCACCTGCATTTTGGTCAGATGTATGGGTTCATGCAGCATTCTATATCCTATAAAGAAATACGTTTTCACCTTGAATGTAATATTGTCCCAATTCTGGGCCCCTTCCTGTAAAAATGTACCCTAACCTGGGCAATTTGCTGTAATAATGTCCCCCCTCGTGTCTTAATTTCTCCCCATTTAATTAGTGTCTCGCATCCTGGCACCTTCCTGTAATAATGATCCTCTTCCTAGTCCTTTCCTATAGTAATGTCCCCCGTCCTGGGCTCCTTCTAGTAAAAATCATGGCTCCTACCTTTTCTAATGACTCCCATCCTGGTATAATGTCTCCCGTTGTGGGCTCTCTCCCTTTTATAATGTCCCTTGTCCTTGGCCCCTTCCAGTAATAATGATGTCACCTTTATTGGGCCTCAACCTGGAATAATGTCTCCTCTTCCTTTTATGTCTCCCATCGTGGGCCCCTTCTTGCTATAATCTCCCATATACTGGGCCGCTTACTAGTATAATGTCCCACACATTTAAATACAGGAAAATGATCATTCTTACCTTCTTCCACGCCAACCAAGTTCCCACTTCTTACAGTAATACAAGCCACATGTGGGCTAGCGTTCAGTTGAAAAACATCCAAGGTAAAATATCTTGTGCAATGTCTTCGGAATTTTCTGCCATTGAGCACATCTGGAACATCATCCGTCAACAATTGCAAGGGGAGCTGCCAGCAGTAGATCTTGATGGTTGCCCAGATGCATTCAGAGTGGCAGAACATTTTCAAAAGGTTTAGAAAATGTTTGCTTCCATTTTTTTATCATTTGCATATCACTAACATAGCTATCCACTTGTGATTTCTATAATTACAAATCTTTTCTTTTTTGGCGTTACAATTTCATTGTTGAGGACTGTACTATCAACTATTAAGGCAAATGTTACACGGCACGTTTGGCTGCGTGACATCAATATTGCAATGTCACACTACAATATCACATCTGATTGTCTTTGTGATTATGTGCTAATGTAAGACTCCTGTGACTTTTCTCTGAGTTGGTTACTTTTCAACAATATGTGACAGATTGCTCAAATGTTTTGCTCACTTGACACATAGCCCTAGTTTTATTGTAAATAAACATAAGAAAAAGGAATCAATTAAAAGGACACAAATGTTTCTTACACCACATTATTATATATTGTGCTTTTATTGGTTTTTCAAATACATTATCTGTCAAATGCAATCTTAAAATTGCTCTTGAGATAATACATTTATCTTGTCACTGATAGTATATCAGGAGGAAAGTAATGAAAATTATGGTTATATAAATACGTATTAAAACATTAGTACAAGTATGCGATTCACAACAGTCAATCAAAATAATTGTATTGCTTTGTAGAACTGACAACCTGTATTCCAGTAAAATCTCAATCTTTGTTTTGAAGAGATCAAAAGAAACAAATGAAACTCCTAATTGCAGTAAGAAAAACGATGCACTAAGTCTCTTGACCACACCAAGGGTGCACCGAGCACCTAAATTAGCATACTTGACTAAACGTCAGTTTCTGCAGAACAGAGGCAGCAATTAGAACACAAAAGGTGCAAGTTCTATTTGGGCTGTATCCACTAAAGGCTATGTGCTTAGTTTATGCTGTCACTTTGGGTTGACA
The DNA here is from genome assembly GCF_048569485.1 of Anomaloglossus baeobatrachus. Lineage (NCBI taxonomy): Eukaryota > Metazoa > Chordata > Amphibia > Anura > Aromobatidae > Anomaloglossus > Anomaloglossus baeobatrachus. Next base: position 224,594,857 of record NC_134357.1, read on the forward strand.
AACTAATTTTAAAGCATTTAAGGTCCACTTTCCTAACAGTGGAAAACCCCTTTAAATGACCTAAACTAAAAAGCTGAGCAGGAACTCCCCCTTTTCAGGTCCAACTCTGGCTTCTTGCCACTGCTTCGGTCTTGGTGTTTTGACTCCAGCAATGATGTCTCGTCAACTGCACGTCACTGCTTCAGCTAATCAATGGACTTAGCAGCTCATGTCGTCTACCTCCTGATGACATGACATCATCAATGAAGGCAGGAAATCGGCAATGGACCCACAGAGGGCGAGTAGCTACCCTGTTATTGTAGTTATTTTTGAGCATCTAGAGTCAACAGTCCTGAAAGGGGAAATCTCCTTTAAGTATTGTTCTAAGTGGGCTACACTGCAGTTTTACTTTATCAGGTTTGCAATATTCAGACTTCAACACATAGTGTAATCTCATGTTAGCCTAATAAAATATTTTTGTGTTCACTTCTCCTGGATTATGACATGCAAGTTAAGATTGTGTGTGAGTAATATCTGCAGCAAAGATGTCAATCACAAAAGAGGCCAATTTTAACTCTTGTGCTGCCTTTCCTACTTACTTAGCCCCACAAACATGCACTAAAACTCGTACATAATAAATCCAGAAACAAATGCTATTTTATCCTTTGTGTAGAAACTTATTGATGGTGTAAACGTAGTAGAAGTTTCTAAAATGGTAAAACTCTAAGTATAATTTTAAATTACCAGATGTAGTTTAAGATGAGTTGCATCCTCCGATGTCACATAAAACACACCAGACTACAAATCCTATGGGTCAAATCTCCAGTTTTACCTTCACTGCACTGAAAAGGACAATCAGTCCAGTGCAGGGATCTAACCAGTCAAACTAAGCCTGTGCTTCACTATTCGGCTATGTGCTCATGCTGAGTATTTAGTTGCAGAATTTCTTCACCAAATCTGCATCTCCAGGCAGAAAAAAGCACGTATTTGACACATTTTCTGTGCGTTTTTTTCGATGCATTGTTTCCATGCGTTTTTCATGCATTCGGGGTGAAAAAACACTGAAAGAATTGACAATGCAGTTTAGTTTCTGCAGAAAACATGCAAGGGAAAAAAGCAACATTTGTACACAACTTCAGAATTATCATTGACTTTGCTGGCATAAGGATTTGCATGCAGTTCTGTGACAAAACCGCCTAAAAAAAGCACATAAACGTGATAAAAACACACTGTGTGCACATAGCCTCAGTTGATCAGTGCATTTTCAAAAATCCTGTGTCTGTATGCACAAAAGACTTATAATTTAAAATAATGTAAGGCTATGTGCGTACTGGGAAATGGAATTTTCTTGAGAAAATTCCGCATGCTGTCAAAGATTACCGCACCCGCGGTAAAAAACCGCGGGAAACAGCATCCGAAAACCGCATGCGGTTTGCCGCGGTTTGCTGCGGTTTTACGCGGTATTGTTTGCGGTATTGCTGCGGTTTTGCCGCGTGCGGGTTGGGATGTGCTTTATTGCATTCAATGCAATAAAGCACATTGAAAAAAAAAAAAAAAAGTCATTTAATTCTCAGATAGTAGATAGATAGACAGAAGAATAGATAGAGGGATAGATAGATAGACAGACAGATAGAGGGATATATAGAGGGATAGATAGAGGACAGATCGCTGCATTTCCCACGGTCGGCAGTGAGTTCACATTACCGGCCGTGGGAAATGACCGGTAATTACCTCTGCTGTCTGCTGCATTCATTCAGCGCTGTGTCTGTGACAGTCGCGGCTGGATGTAAGCAGCGCAGGACCTGTGGATTACGCCGGAGCGGTGGATTACGCCGGAGCTGTGGATTACGCCAGAGCGGTGGATTATGCCGGAGCTTTGGTGCGGGAGGGGTTAATAAAATGGTGAACGAGGCTTGTTTGTTTTATTTAAAATAAAGGATTTTTCTGTGTGTGTGTTTTATTAACTTTACTTACAGGTTGATCATGTCAGCTGTCACATAGACGCTGCCATGATCAAGCCTGGAGTTAATGGCGGTGATCCCCCACCACCATTAACCCCTTGTATTACCCTGACCGCCACTGCTACACGGCAGCAAGAAGAGCCGAGGACACGCCGGTGCTGCCGCATAATGCATGCGACAGTGCCGGGGCAGCTGCGGCTGATATTCTCGGCTGCAGGAGGGGGAGTGAGGCGGGGGACATTAACCCTGCCCCTCTCCCTCCCCAGCCTGAGAATACCGGGCCGCCGCTGTGTGCTTACCTCGGCTGGAAGGTGAATATACAGTGGAGCCCACGTTCTTTGTTTTCTATATTTCCGTTTTCTTTCTATGTGTGTTCTATGTGTCTGTGTCTGTGTTCTATGTGTCTGTGATGTCTATCTGTGTCTGTGATGTGTTTGTGTTTACTCTCTGCTTTGCTTCCTCTTCCTGTAATGACATCACTTCCCTGCAAACCGCAGACAGGCGATGTACATTACCGGAGGTAAACCGCGAAATACCGCAGGGAATAACGCAGGAAAACGCAGTGAACCGCACAGAATTTGCTGCCTGCGTTATTCCCTGCGGGATTTCCCGATTACATTGCAGTCAATGGAGTGAAATCCCGCAGCGATGTGCGGAAAAGAAGTGACATGCACTTGTTTTTGCTGCGGGATTCCCGCAGCAAAACATGCAGCTGTCAAATTCCGCCCAGTGCGCACAGGATTTTTTTTCTCCATAGGATTTGCTGGTGATTCACTGCAGAGATGTTATGAACATTTTCTGCAGCGAAACATGCAGCAAATCCGCGGAAAATCCGCGGCAAAATCCGGTAAGTGCGCACATAGCCTAAGAGAGAAACTTCTACCCGAACATAATGATTGTATATCTAAATAGAATTTCTCAAACAATACTCCCAAAATATTTTAAGATATAACTTATAATACAAAATTAAAAACGTTATATGAATATATATACCCACATATACCATCACAACAAATAAAATGTGTCAATGAGGAGCGATGGCGATAGAACCACCAAATTACAGGTACACTAACCAGTTTGGGTGCCAGTCTGATGTTTATTTTGATTAATTGCTACTGTGACGCCCTGGACTAGTCAGGTCGTCCCAGGTAGTCACACACACAACACCACACCCCCTCCCTAGACAGGTGACAGCAGCCAACCACAAAAAACCCTTGTCACCACTCTTCCAGGTTTGATGTCCACACCAGGGGGGGTGGAGCCAGGCTGTTGGGTCCACCAACCGAGGAGTTCACAGGCCTGGATGCGGGAAAAACACAGTAGTTAGTTGGTGGAGTAGTTCTGACAGTGAAGGAGTGTAGTGAAATTCCAGGGCAGACCTATGACCAGGCCTGCCATAATCCACCGGTGGCTGGGTCGGAGCCCAGTCGCCATTGGCAAGGAGGCAGACGGTGGTGGCCACCTGCAGGAGACCGGAAAAACGACCGGTGGAACTGCAAGGGACTGGAACAGGGTAGTGGCCCGCCGGAACCGAACCGGGGAGCCAACTGGATACCGGAGCATCAGGCAGGGTACTCAGACCCCGAACTAGGCTAGAAGCCACCCATTTAGTCAAATTAACTGATTGGGGTCTGGACCTCAGGGGTTCATTCCCACCTAAGTCCCGACTGAAGGCAACAGCCCATCCATTCCGGATAAGTGCCACCGCCAAAGGCAAGAGATCCAAAGGGCCAGCGTCTGCGGACAAACGGGCTGCTATGACACATCAAAGTCGGGGAGCGGACTACCGGTGTCTAGGCACAGGAGTCACCATCCACACATAAAGGTGCAGGAGAAAGGCGGAAACCACCAACCTGATCTGGAAAAGCTGCAGCCGGCTGCGGGCCCCGTCCATCACTCAGTTTGGTTTACCAGTGACTCCAGTGTCTTGTGTCAGAGTGAGTACACCAGTGCCATCAGGCACCGCACCGCGCTGCACCGCAACACTAAACCCTGCACCCCGGCCCTCTCAACCGGGCCCCCGGGACCAACATCCCCTACCCATGGAGGGGTCAACACCTAGCTGCGCCACTACACCGCTCCCGGGAGCCCCCGTACCTTCACCGCAGTGGTGGTGTCTACAAACACCACAACCCGTGGATGTGGTCACGAACTTATAATCCAAATCAAAACCACCGCGGCCCCAGCCGTGGGACTCCTCACCCGAATCCCAGAGTGTAGCGCCAACTCCCTTGCAGAGCGATGTGACCCCCGGGTCCGTGAGAGGCTCGAGCCACCACCCGCAGTACGAGCACGGATCCGAGCGGCTCGGCGGTCGCAGCCGAGCCCGCGGGGCAGTACACATTGACTCTTCTGGCGTTTGCGAACGGGATAGAACCAGCCACTTACCAGTGGAAATGTGCCTTCGGATTATTGCCAGTGGCATCCCGCTGAAAAATTGGAGAATCCGCCATCTTGAGCACTTAAAGTTCCTGCTCGAGTCGTCTTCCCTGAGCAGAAAAGGCGCGAAGGCGAAGCCCCGCCCCCTGAGAGCAGAGCAGTGCAAAAAGCAAGTGAAGTGCTCGAGAAAGACCAAGGGTGGCGGGCGAGGACTGTTTGTCATGTGACCGCATGGATAAAGGGCAGGGACGCCAGGACCGCGCCACCCGTCTTGTTCCTGGAACCCGAGCACCCAGCATGTCCGCCCCGTCCGAGAGGCCAGAATTCCCGGAGCCTGAGCCCGGAACATCGGCGTGGGTGGAAGCCCGGACGACCCTCATGTGCTGCCGGCTGCATGTCCAGGTGAGGTACCTGATGGAGCAGTGGACGGCCGAGATGGGGGAGATCGCCGCGGCCATGCGGGCACGCGAGATGGAGGTGATTATAGAGGAGAGGGCGAGTGACCCACGCCCCTATGTCCTTGAGCGACCGGCTGCTGCTGCTGAGGGACCCGGTCTACCCCCAATTCTCCTGTCGCCCCCTCCGCTGCCCGTACCGGTCACTGCTGCTCCCCCACTTGGTCTGCCGCCCCCGACACCAGCGGCGGAGCCCGTCCCAGTTGCCCAGAAGGACCCGCTCATAGAAGCAGTCCGCGGGCGACTGTATGCATGACCCGCACCCGTCCCGCTTTCGTGGAAGGAGGGTTCCCGGAGGAAGCCCGCTCCCGAGGAGGCCCCACTGCTCCCGGAAGCGACCGCACCCGAAGAGATCCCAGACCCGGCAGTCCGCCCGGCCAAGACGAAGGTGCCGGATACCCAGAGACCCGCCCGGCAGGTAAAGCTGGCCGCTCCCCACATCCAGGCTTCGGCTGAGGTGGCGCAGGGTTGTTGCTGCAGGGCAGCGCCCCAGGCCGCGACACATCGGGGTTCCCAAAAAAAGGTGCCGATCGTAGTTGGCACGGTGGAACTCCAGCTGGGCCCGCCCCGCGCGCCCGAGGGGCACGTAGACGCCCTGTATTGGGAGGGGCAGCAGAGCCAGCTGGGCCGGGAGATCGAGGCCTGGGAGAAGAGGAGGGCCGAGGTCCTGGCCCGCATGATTAAGGAGGAGAACCTGAGGTGTGCCACCTTCCATGTGCGAGGCCCGAGGTATGAGGGCCAGGTCCGGCGCTTTGACCCCGACAGGGGGTGGGGGTTCCTGTTTGAGCCCGGCTTGGAGCAATAAGTATTTGTATCCCATCGGGACGTGTATCCCCACCTGCCTATGGGCCACCCAGACCGTGACCTGATCCCTGGAGAGTTGGTCACGTACACCCGCCACTGTGGAGAGAGGGGCTGGTTTGCTCTGAGCGTGCAGAGAAGGGCACAACATGGAGGCCCGGAGTGCTCCCAGACCCCTCCCCACCGTACATCCCCGGAGTCACCGTGGAGGCAGAGTACGAGGTGGAGGATGAAAGTGCCGAAGATTAAGGTAGCAGATCCCCGTTGCCACAAGGACAGTCCCCGTTGGGACCCTACTGCAAGTACCCGTTGGGACCTACATTGTTTATGGTAGCGGAACCAGCTACTGAAGCGCTCGTACCTGTTGGGACTTTTGTTGCCCCCATTTTAAAGACAAGGCCGAGAACTGGGAGGCCACCCAAAAACTTTTGGGCATGTAAATAATCCCTCCCCTTACCGGCCGTCCAGTTACACCGCCTCCGGAGAGGCAGATTGGAGGCTGGGCCTGCGAGAAAGTGATGGCCGAGGCCCGCCACAACTGAAACCGGTTGCCATCCTCCGAGCCGGGGGTCCCCTTGGACGTGGGGCCCCTGAGAGACAGGCGGTTGTAAACCCACAAATTGCGCTAAACATACCTGGGCCCATTCCTCGACTGGGGAAAAGGGGTGCGCACCAGCGCTTAGCGGTGGCATCAAGGTCTAGGTTGTTTGGGTGGGTGACTGGAGGACCCGGTTCCCGTATTAATAGAAATGTTATCGTAACGTTAAAGCATGTGCCTCCCATACGGGAAGATTCAACAAATGTAAAAATGTTATTATACTTGTTCTTATGTTCCCGTTTATCTTTTTCAGAAGCAAAAATAAACCGGAAATGGACGGGCAGCCCGCGGACAGTCTGCATTAAACCAAGGGGGAATGTGACGCCCTGAACCAGTCAGGTCGTCCCAGGTGGTTACACACACACAACACCACAACCCCTCCCTAGACAGGTGACAGCAGCCAACCACAAAAAACCCTTTTCACCACCCTCCAGGTTTGATGTCCACCAAGGAGTTCACAGGCCTGGAGGGAAAAACACAGTAGTTAGTTGGTGGAGTAGTTCTGACAGTGAAGGAGTGTCGTGAAGTTCCAGGGCAGACCTGTGACCAGGCCTGCCATAATCCACCGGTGGCTGGGTCGGAGCCAGGGTACTCAGAAACCGAACTAGGCTAGAAGCAACCCATTTAGTCAAATTAACTGATTGCGGTCTGGACCTCAGGCAACAGCCCAGCCATTCCGGATAAGTGCCACCGCCAAAGGCAAGAGATCCAAAGGGCCAGTGTCTGTGAGAAAACGGGCTCCTACGACACATCAAAGTCGGGGAGCGGACTACCGGTGTCTAGGCACAGGAGTCACCATCCAAACATAAGGGTGCAGGAGAAAGGCGGAAACCACCAACCTGATCTGGAAAAGCTGCAGCCAGCTGTGGGCCCCGTCCATCACTCCGTTTGGTTTACCAGTGACTCCAGTGTCTTGTGTCAGAGTGAGTACACCAGTGCCATCAGGCACCGCACCGCGCTGCATCGCAACACTACACCCTGCACCCCGGCCCTCTCCAACCGGGCCCCCGGGACCAACATCCCCTACCCACAAAGGGGTCAACACCTAGCTGCGCCACTACACCGCTCCCGGGAGCCTCCGTACCTTCACCGCGGTGGTGTCTACAATCACAACAACCCGTGGGTGGCGTCACGAACTTATAATCCAAATCAAAACCACCGCGATCCCGGCCGTGAGACTCCTCACCCAAATCCCCGCGTGTAGCGCCAACTCCCTTGCAGAGCGACGTAACCCCCGGGTCCGTGAGAGGCTCGAGCAACCACCCGCAGTACGAGCACGGATCCGAGCGGCTCGGCGGTCACAGCCGAGCCCGCGGGGCGGTACACTACTAATTTGGTGTCTCCAGTCCGTCTGTACTGTTGATTGAGATAGTACTTTAATTACATACCCGTATTAATGCCCTGCTTGCTTACTATAGGCAAATCCTTGCTTTACTATGCCACCTTCTTCCTCTGAATTAAATGTTTAGGTATGGATATGGTGATTTAAAGTGAGCCATCGTGGAATGGAGGCATCATCTTTTTATTTAGGGTGCTTAATCCTTGTTGGTAGGCAGAGGACAGACCGAATAGGACTAAACAGGAGCAAGGTGTTGTTTCCCTGGAGGGGCTTCTTTAGGCTATGTGCGCACGCTGCATTTTTGCACGTTTTTGGGTGTGTTTTTGGTCTAAAAACTGCATGACTGTCCGCACAGTGCAGTTTTGTTTTAGGTGCGTTTTTGAGGTGACCACAAAGATGCAACATGTCAATTATTTCTGCATTTTTGCCAGCGTTTTTCACCCATGCAATGCATTGGAAAAAATGCAGCAACAAAAATGCAGCAAAACGCAGCAAAAAAACATGCAAAAACGCATGTTTTTTTTTGTGTTTTTACTGCGGGGGCTTTTTTGTGCGGCCAAAACCGCTGCATCTTTGTGGTCACAAGAAAACGCAGCGTGCGCACATAGCCTAACTGTTTTAAGTCCCCACTCTTGTAGGGAATAGAACTCTTACTATTTTGCACTTTGTGTATTTTGTTTCATCTGACAGAATCACTTTTTCTTTGTTGTTATAGTATATCTGGGTAAATATATCAATACATCTGTAGCACCGGTGTCTATGCACCGATCACCCTCTTCCCTGCAGAGATGCCCACTCACCGCCGCGGCTGGCCCGCATCACTCTGCATGACTTCCCTGGGGTCCTCCACGTGGAGGTCCCTGCTCTCTCTCCCAGGACCTGTGCAAGCCACACAGGCCCTCTGGGAGGGCTCCAAAGGTGTGCACATGCACAGCTGCCCTTCTCTTAAAGGCCCAGTATGTCACTTTCTGGAAGTGTCTCTCAGCTTATCGCTGAGAGGCACTGGGTACTTAAGGCACTCTTCCACTAGGGGAGGTGCCTGATCAACTTGATTAGTTAGTGGTTTGGTCTCTAGCCAGCTAGTTGTCAGGACCCCTTGTCTGTTGTGCTTTCCAGTTATAGTGTACAGTGTCCTTGTCTGTCTCCCAGTCCCACCAGTCCCTTGATGTCCGTCCTCCATGGTGTCACGGCCAGGTGGACGGGCAGACCCAGGAGGTGGATCCACTGGGCCGAACTCCTAGATGGTAGTAAAGAGTCCGGTAGCTGGAACACTATAAACAGCAGAACAGTCCGTGCACACGAGTATAGCGGAGAAGTCCCTGGGACCACGGAGTCACGGGTGGTAGTCCGGGTGACGCAGCTCAGGTTCGGAAGCCGAGATGATGTCAGGCGGGGTCCGGAACCTTTGGAGCGAGATGACGGGTCACCGCAGGGATCCGAGATGGTGCGGACTGTCAGGATGGCAGATGGACAGCGTTCGGGGTTCAGGATACGGCCGGACTGGATGGCGAGGCAGGCACGGCTCTACAAGAGAGATAGGTGAGTATATGCACAGAGACACCAGGAGACCTGACTCCTAGCTTAGGAAACACGAAGATCAGGCCCCGCCCCCTTGGACAATAACCCCCTTTATACCCTGTACCTGTTTAGCCTCATTTCCTGTTAATGGACGCTGGCCCTTTAAGAAAGGGTCAGTGACCGCGCGCGCGCCCTAATGCGCATGCGCGCCGCCCGGGTGCCAGAAGCCAGGGAAGGAAGCTGAGAGGAGGACGCAGGGGAGCCGGCCAGGGCCTGGGAAGCCGTCGGGCGCCGGGATCGGAGACCAGGGGACCTGGGAAGGACGGGCACCGGAGGCTGGAGAGCGGGGAGCGTGGCAGGTGAGCCGGGGAGCGGGGGTGAGGACCCGGGGAGCGGAACCGAGGACCCGGGGAGCGTGACAGTACCCCCCCCACGCCCCCCTCCCCGCAACCGGGACATGAAGGCACGGATCAGAGGAGTGCCCACGTTCTCCCTGGGCTCCCAGGACCTATCCTCAGGACCATACCCTTCCCAGTCCACCAGGAAGAACTGTCGACCTCGTACGGTCTTCATGGCCACGATATCCCTTACCGCATAGATGTCGTCATCGGCTATAGGAGGAGGAGCCGGACTGGCAGCAGCGGAGAAGGGACCCAGGACAACCGGCTTGAGCAGGGAGACGTGGAATGAGTTGGGTATCCTCATCGTGGCCGGGAGCTGTAGCTTGTAGGAGACCTCATTGATCTTGTTGAGGACTTTAAACGGCCCAATGTAGCGAGGACCCAGCTTGTATGATGGTATCTTCAGGCGGACGTACTGGGAAGCAAGCCAGACGAGATCTCCAGGAGAGAAACACGGAGGGTCCAGACGTTTCTTGTCTGCGTGTCTTTTCATCCGCAGGGAAGCACGCCCAAGGGACGCTTTGACAGAGTCCCAAATGGTTGCAAAGTCACGGGCTACTGTATCTGCAGCAGGGACATCCGAAGAAGGGGATACAGGCAATGGGATGGAAGGCTGAAGTCCGTAAACGACATGGAAGGGAGAGCTGGAGGACGACTCACTGATGTGGTGGTTGTGGGAGAATTCAGCCCAAGGAAGAAGAGCGGACCAGTCGTCGTGATGGGCGTTAACATAGTGACGTAAGAAAGAGGTCAAGATTTGATTGACCCTCTCTACCTGGCCATTAGACTGAGGATGGTATGCAGATGAAAAGTCCAGAGTCACTCCCAGATGTTTACAGAGAGCCCTCCAGAAGCGGGAGGTGAACTGAGTTCCTCTGTCGGATACGATGTGTAATGGAAAGCCATGCAAGCGGAAGATGTGTTGTATATAGGCGTCCGCGAGTTCCTGAGCAGAGGGCAGTCCAGCCATAGGGACGAAATGGGCCATTTTAGAGAACCGGTCCACCACGACCCATATGACTGTGTGTCCGGAGGACAATGGCAAGTCCGTAATAAAGTCCATTGCTATGTGTTGCCACGGAACTGAGGGTATCGGCAGAGGCAGAAGACGGCCATATGGGAGGTGTTTGGGCGTCTTGTTCCTGGCACAAGAGGAACAGGCGGATACAAAAGCAGCGACGTCCGTGCGAAGGGATGGCCACCAATAATGACGTACAATCGCACCCCATGTCTTTTTCTGACCAGCATGACCGGCTGTTTTCGAGGCATGACCCCAGTGTAACACTTTTTCCCTGTCTACCTCGGAGACATAGGTCTTCCCGGGCGGTATCTGGGCCAGGGTGACAGGGGCCACCGGAATGATTTTACTAGGACAAATGATGGGTTGGGTAGTCTCTTCCTCCTGCTCCATGGGCATGAAAGACCTGGACAAGGCATCAGCGCGTACATTCTTGTCCGCGGGTCGGAAGTGAAGCTGGAAATCAAACCTGGCAAAGAATAGGGACCACCTGGCTTGCCGTGGGTTCAGACGCTGAGCGGACCGTAGGTATTCCAAGTTCTTGTGGTCCGTGTAAATAATCACGGGGTACACTGCACCTTCCAGGAGGTAGCGCCATTCCTCCAAAGCCAGTTTGACTGCCAAGAGCTCTCGGTCACCGATGGTGTAGTTGCGTTCAGGCGCTGAGAAGCCCTTGGAGAAGAATCCGCAAGTCACCATCTTCCCGGAGGAGGACTTTTGCATGAGCACTGCTCCGGCTCCTGAGGAGGAGGCATCCACCTCCAAGGTGAACTGGCGGTTTAACTCCGGACGGTGGAGTACAGGAGAGGAAGCAAAAGCCCGCTTCAGAGAGCCAAACGCGGCGTCAGCCGCAGGTGACCAGTCCTTTGGATTAGCCTCCTTCTTAGTCAAAGCGGAGAGAGGAGCAGTCAAGGCAGAGAAGTGAGGGATAAACTGGCGGTAGTAGTTGGCGAATCCCAGGAAGCGTTGGATTGCCTTCAGTCCAGAAGGAGGAGGCCAGTTGAGAATGGCGGAGACCTTCTTGGGATCCATCTGCAGTCCAGTATCAGAGATGATGTACCCCAGAAAGGGGAGAGAAGACTGCTCAAAGACACACTTCTCATACTTTGCGTACAGACGATTCTCTCTCAGTCTTTGTAGAACCAGCTGTACGTTTTCTCTGTGGGTTTGGAGGTCCGGAGAGAAGACAAGGATGTCATCTAGATACACTACCACACAGAGGTAGAGAAGGTCCCGGAACACGTCGTTCACCAGTTCTTGAAATACGGCAGGAGCGTTACACAGGCCGAAGGGCATCACGCAGTATTCATAATGTCCATCGCGCGTATTGAACGCGGTTTTCCATTCGTCACCAGAGCGGATGCGTACCAGATTGTAAGCACCCCGAAGATCCAGCTTGGTGAACACACGAGCTCCTCTAAGCCGGTCAAACAATTCGGGAATGAGCGGCAGAGGGTACTTGTTTTTTACGGTGATTTGATTCAGACCCCGGTAGTCTATGCATGGGCGTAAGTCGCCCTCTTTCTTCTTGACAAAGAAGAAACCTGCTCCAGCAGGAGAGGAGGATCTCCGAATGAACCCCCTTGCCAGGCTCTCTGAGATGTAAGCAGACATGGCCCTTGTTTCGGCTGGAGATAAAGGATATATGCGTCCTCGTGGTGGTGTTGTTCCTGGGAGCAGGTCGATGGCACAATCGTATGGACGATGTGGCGGCAGTACCTCGGATTCCTTTTTATCAAAGACATCTGCAAAGGACCAATAGGCCGAGGGCAGCCCCGGTAGGTTCTCTGGAACCGGAGGTCGTCGGATGGGTTGTATGGACTTTAGGCACCTCTCATGACACGAAGAGCCCCATCGGGTGATTTCGCCAGTGCCCCAGCTAACTGATGGTTCGTGTGTCCGCAACCATGGAAGTCCCAGCAGGATCTGGTGGGACATGTGTGGGAGAACGTAGAAAGCGATGTTCTCGGTGTGAAGGGCACCGATACGCAGTTCGACCGGCCTGGTGATCCAGGAGATGGTGTCAGAGAGGGGTCTCCCATCCACCGAGGCAATCACTAGGGGCTTGTCGAGTGGAATAACAGGCACCCGGTACTTGTCCACCGTGGCCTGCTGGATGAAATTGCCTGCTGCCCCGGAATCGAGGTAGGCATCAGCCGTGAACCGCGTCTCTCCCGTTGTCACTTGCACTGTCCATGTAACCGGGTCAGAGAGAGTCCCAGCACCTAGGGTGGCCTCTCCTACCAACCCTAGGCTTTGGAGTTTCCTGGCCTCTCTGGACAGGAGCATAGCAGGTGTGTGTCCTCACCGCAGTAAAAGCAGAGACCCTTGGCGAGCCGCTCTGCTCGACGTTGTTCAGACTGACGCACTCGGTCGATCTGCATGGGCTCGTGGACGGGAGCCCCAGCTGTCGATGACTGAAGTACGGAGGGTTTCTGCGGAGGAGAGGAATGCCGTACTGGACATCTCTCATGGGACACTTCCTTGGATCGCTCCTGAAAGCGAATGTCCACTCGAGTCGCTAGGGCAATCAGGGCATCCAGGGTGGTCGGTACGTCACGACCCGCCAGCTCATCTTTAATTCGCCCTGAGAGTCCTTCCCAGAAGGCGGCGGTTAGGGCCTCGTTGTTCCACCCGAGTTCTGAGGCCAGGGTGCGAAACCGGATCGCGTATTGACCCACCGTCAGAGTCCCCTGACGCAACCGGAGAAGAGACGAAGCAGACGCGGAGGCGCGTCCGGGCTCATCAAAAGTACCACGGAATGCCTGCAGGAAGTCCTGGATGTTCGTGGTCACAGGATCCCCCTTCTCCCACAAGGGGTTCATCCACGCCAGTGCCTCACCCTCTAGATGGGACATGATGAAGGCGACCTTGGCTTGGTCGGAGGCAAACAAATGCGGCAGCTGCGTGAAATGGAGGGAGCATTGGTTTAAGAATCCCCTGCAGGTCTTGGGGTCTCCGGCGTACCGGGGTGGTGAAGCCAACCGAAGTCTGGTGGTATCTGAAGAAGTCGCCACAGGAGCTGGATCCGTGGATTGACTAGTGGAAGCCCGGGATGTTGAAGTCGTAACTGCCGTTTGTAGCGTGTTCAGGCGGGCGTCCACAGAAGACATGAATTGCAGCATGCGGGTCTGGACTTCACGCTGGCGTTGGAGTTCCTCCTGTACGGCTGCTAGTGCTGCAGCGGGATCCATGACCTGATCTTACTGTCACGGCCAGGTGGACGGGCAGACCCAGGAGGTGGATCCACTGGGCCGAACTCCTAGATGGTAGTAAAGAGTCCGGTAGCTGGAACACTATAAACAGCAGAACAGTCCGTGCACACGAGTATAGCGGAGAAGTCCCTGGGACCACGGAGTCACGGGTGGTAGTCCGGGTGACGCAGCTCAGGTTCGGAAGCCGAGATGATGTCAGGCGGGGTCCGGAACCTTTGGAGCGAGATGACGGGTCACCGCAGGGATCCGAGATGGTGCGGACTGTCAGGATGGCAGATGGACAGCGTTCGGGGTTCAGGATACGGCCGGACTGGATGGCGAGGCAGGCACGGCTCTACAAGAGAGATAGGTGAGTATATGCACAGAGACACCAGGAGACCTGACTCCTAGCTTAGGAAACACGAAGATCAGGCCCCGCCCCCTTGGACAATAACCCCCTTTATACCCTGTACCTGTTTAGCCTCATTTCCTGTTAATGGACGCTGGCCCTTTAAGAAAGGGTCAGTGACCGCGCGCGCGCCCTAATGCGCATGCGCGCCGCCCGGGTGCCAGAAGCCAGGGAAGGAAGCTGAGAGGAGGACGCAGGGGAGCCGGCCAGGGCCTGGGAAGCCGTCGGGCGCCGGGATCGGAGACAAGGGGACCTGGGAAGGACGGGCACCGGAGGCTGGAGAGCGGGGAGCGTGGCAGGTGAGCCGGGGAGCGGGGGTGAGGACCCGGGGAGCGGAACCGAGGACCCGGGGAGCGTGACACATGGTCGTGCCATCTGCCTCAGCTACCCCGGTGGCCGCAGCTTTAGTAGTGACTGTGTCCATCTACCCAGGTACCTCGATGTCCGTCCTCCATGGCCGTGACATCTGCCTTAGCTACCCCGGTGGTCCCAGCTTCACTAGTGACTGTGTCCGTCTTTCCCCTCAGCCGTGCTATTTGCCTCAGACTTCCCGGAAGTTCTTGCTTCTCTAGAGAGATGTCTGTTTGTCTCAATGTCCGACCCTGCCCTGGAAGTCGCACCTGGGGTCTGCCTCACGGTGGGTGCTTAGTCAAGCCCCTCCCACTAAAGGGTAAGCCCAGTTTCCTCCAGTGGGTCCAGTCCTGCTCGCCGCTTTACCATCTGCTGCGGCGAGCTTTACTATCCTTTTAATATAAAATGTTAAAGCTATATCTTAAAAAATATTTCCCGAGTATTGTAAGAGAAATTGTACTGATGACCCTGGTAGTAAAATCATATTGATGTACTATTATAACTAGACAAAGCAACAGAGCTGCAGAACTGTGACTTTGGGGAGTAGATCATGCCTCCTGGTCAGTGCCTATCTAGATGGATCACACACAAAACACCAAGCTGCGTAACACTGGCGCTTGTTTCGTTGACTGAACAAACTGAAGATCTTGTTTTTGTAAAAGTTGGATTTGCTGTTTTGTTTTTTTTTTACAATTTAGGGTCCAATTTACAGTTGTACTCTGTGTTGATGGGCCAGATTTATGAGAAGTTATCTTTTCTCTGATCCAAATGGTGCCTCCCATACACACAAAATTTGTTTCATTGTTTTTCCTTATTTATGCGGGGAGCATTGTATTTTGTGTTTTAGTTGCGTTGTGGGTTATACAAGGCCTAATATACAGTCATGCATATATATCAAGATATCAAGCTGAGTGTGTGTGTGTGTCCACTAAAGGAAGCCGCACCGTCGCATTTACAGTCACAAAATTTTGCACAGACGCCTCATGTGACCCAGGGGGCGTTGTAGACTATGTTTTGACGGGAAAATTTAATCCCGCGCTTTACAGTTACTCTCCAAAAAACCTGCCTCTATTAAAGTCAATGGAGCAGCGAGCTATTAGGTAATTAATAGCAGCTGTGAGTGGTTGCTATAGGAACAAAATAAACTGTTAGTATAACAAGCTTATGTGTGAGGTAATAAGATGTCGGTGGGGAGACGGATAGAGAGAAACAGAAAGAGACACACAGACATAGGCACAGACAGAGTAAGAGGCAGACAGACATAGACAGACAGACAGGGAAAGAGACAGAGAAAGAGAGACAGTCAAAGACAATGACAGAGGCAGACAGATAGACAACCAGGGAAAGAGACAGGAAGAGAGACAGCGAAAGACAGGGAAAGAGACAGAGACAAGTAAAGAGACAGGGAAAGAGACAGAGACAAGTAAAGAGACAGGGAAAGAGAAAGGGAAAGATACAAAGACAGACGGGGAAAGAGACAGACGGGGAAAGAGACCAAGTAAAGAGACAGGGAAAGAGACAGACAGGGTAAGAGACAGGGAAAGATACAGAGACAGACGGGGAAAGAGACAGATGGGGAAAGAGACCAAATAAAGAGACAGGGAAAGAGACAGGGAAAGATACAGAGACAGACAGGGAAAGAGACAAGTAAAGAGACAGGGAAAGAGACAGAGACAAGTAAAGAGACGGGGAACGAGACAGAGAAAAATAAAGAGACTGGGAAAGAGACAGATACAAGTAAAGAGACAGGGAAAGAGACAGATACAAGTAAAGAGACAGGGAAAGAGACAGATACAAGTAAAGAGACAGGGAAAGAGACAGAGACAAGTAAAGAGAAAGGGAAAGATAAAGAGACAGACGGGGAAAGAGACAAGTAAAGAGACAGGGAAAGAAACAGAGACAAGTAAAGAGACAGGGACAGACGGGGAAAAAGACAAACGGGGAACGAGACAGACCTGGAACGAGACAGACAGACAGAGAGAGACACAGACAGACACAGAGAGAGACAGACACCGAGATGGAGAGAGACAGACAGAGAGACTGATACAGAGACAGACAGAGAGACTGATGCAGACAGAGACAGACATCAGAGATAGACAGACAGACAGAGACTGGGAGAGAGACAAAGAGACAGTTACTATCCCTGGCAACGCCCGGATACTACAGAAAGTATATATATAAATATATACAGTCATATGAAAAAGTTTGGGCACCCCTATTAATGTTAACCTTTTTTCTTTATAACAATTTGGGGTTTTGCAACAGCTATTTCAGTTTCATATACCTAATAACTGAGGGACTCAGTAATATTTCTGGATTGAAATGAGGTTTATTGTACAAACAGAAAATGTGCAATCCGCATTTAAACAAAATTTGACAGGTGCAAAAGTATGGGCACCTCAACATAAAAGTGACATTAATATTTTGTAGATCCTCCTTTTGCAAATATAACAGCCTCTAGTCGCTTCCTGTAGCTTTCAATGAATTCCTGGATCCTGGATGAAGGTATATTCTGCACCGCAGCGTAACTGCATGCGTCCTGCGTCCCCAGCACAATCTATGAAGATTGTGCATAATCCATGCGCACGTTGCGTTTTAGAACGCATCGATTTGCATGCTGCCAAATAGCTGTGTTGTAAAAAGCAACATGTCACTTATTCCGTGTGCTTTGGATGCAGCCCCCGCTCTGTCTATGGGAGGTGCTGCATCCAGAGTGCATGAAATCTGCCTTTTCACTGCTTTAATTCCGCAGTGTTTCTGCAGCAATTTGAAGTGCACATGTGCCGTTCAAATCGCTGCAGAAATTTCTGCAGGTACAGGACGCAACGTGGGCACATAGCCTCAGGCTTAAGAAAAGTGCATATTGTTATTACTTTATGTTATTTCTCTTAGATGTCCCGGCTTATTTATTCATTGGCATTGTTTCGATATCATACATAAGTAGAGAGAACAAGTACTTTTGCACTTTTTTTGTGTGGAATTTCTTGTTGAGATCAACCATGAACTATTTTTAATATGAACTTATAGTAAAGTAAATTATTTTTATATTAATTTTAGTGGTTATTGCCTATTGTTTTCTGATTGTTAGTGTCAGGGAGTGACCACTATGTTAGATCTATAAATCCGGGAGGTCTATAGAAATATTAGAAATGTTTCCAATACATATCTAACCCTAAAGTGTAACATGTTGTGTGAGCAATAGTGAATCATGATTCATTACTCCACAGGACATATTTCCACATTAGTCCTGTGGTCGGTATTTTACAGTACTTCATCCATCACTTGGTATTGTGCTTGGTTATGTATGGCTTCCAAGTAGCTGCTCGGCTATGGAAACCCATCTCATTGAGCTCGCAGCATAGAGTTTTTGTGCTGATGTTAATACTAGAGGAAGAGGTTTGGGTCCCTGCAGTTATTTAAATTGTCTCTTCAGTGAAGAAGTAGATGGACTCTAGTGCTATCTATAGGCGGTAGCAATCCTAAAAGTCAAAAGTGCAGTTATTTAGTAAGCAACAAATTGGCAGCCTTTATACACCTCTGCATTAGGGAACCCCACTCTGTAACTTTAGGTGATCTCACACTTTGTGTTCCAAAAGCTTGCCCTATTCAGTAACAACGTTCACAGTTAATTGTGAAATATGTAAAAGGGCAGTATTCTGCTCTAATAAGCTATTTAAAAACACCAATTTAATTTAGCCTTGATTTTGCCAAACAATAGAAGTGTACGATACTGGATTTATTAATTCAATGATTTAGTAAAAGCCAGCTAAGTTAGAGAAGGTTACGCAATACAAAGAATACTCTGTGAAAAATTGATACTATGTGATGCCATAACATTTATGGAAACCACATTGGATAGAAGTGTTTTCAGTGCAATTCTGATTAAAGAGGGAGGCAACCTTCTGGATAAGTTTCGTAGATCTCAAAAGCTTGTGTTTTGTAAGAAGTACTTACCCCAAGTCTTCACTTCCCCCCTTGTTGTCCACCTTTTGGACTATAAACATTGGCCATGAGGATCCTAGTATCCATATGACTTAAGATGGTGGATTTGGCTGCCTTTGGACTCCATCCATTTCTGTATAACAACCGATTAAGGAAATTTTGCTTTCTGTATATGCATATTTGGTCACAAAGGTAGACAAAGCCAGATGAGCATTGAACAGCTGCCATGTGATTAAATCATGAAACCATCACCATTTTGATCCAATATTTACAGTCCTATCTTTGGGCACCAAGGGTCTTGAAATGAAGATCTCTGCTTACAGCAACAATACACAAATGTTTATGGCATATTAGTAGAATTGTACATTAAAAATACTGTAACAAACTTGAACAAAATCATTTTTAACATGATCTCATAGACAGGTCTGTGTTTTAGTTTATCATATGTAATTATTGATATCTTACCCAAACTACTTATAGCTAGTTTTCTTTCTTAAATAAAAGTCCATACCATTACTTTATCTTAAGACGGTCATTTGGATTTCAATACTTTATAAAAATCTTCTGAATTATAATCTCATCTCTTGATGAATGGTTGTCCTCATATTCCACTCTCCCGAGTCTCACATAACACTGAAATATACATTACATTGTGGGCATTGCCATACAAGTGCTATGGTTTACTGTATCTACAAATGGACATCTTAAGGCCCCCATAAATATTAAATAGCTGCCAAACAAATGATGGTTCATCCGATAGCTATAGCTATAACTTCTGATTCCCCAATATATAAGTTCATTCAGCTCAGCTGAACATTCATGTGCTTTCAAAAGGGAAGAAGGGGAGAGCAGAGAAAACCACTGATGAGACAGCCCTGGCATTGGCTTAACAGCAGGGTCAGGTATTAACACTCAAACTGGACGACCCTTATCTGCTCCTACATCATCTGTCGGAGAAGAAACGGAAGGCCCCCATACACATTGACTGTTGGCTGATCCTGCCGATATCTGCGTGTTTAGTCAACTTTAGTATAAGGTGTATGGGGGTCTTTAAGGTTTTAGTTGTCATCTACTGTTTTACCAAATTCATTTATTTTTGTGACATTAGGGTTTTTTTTTACTCTTGTTCCCATTATTTCTATTCCCCTGCCTTTAAGTCCTTCTCTTTTAATATGATTCTGAGGATGTGTTTCAGCTCTGACCTTTTCCATGTAACTTAGGATTTCCTGAGGTTCTCTCAAGCCCATATCCTTACATACCCATACAATGTCCTCATCACTAGCCACCATAATAGACTGCATATTAGGATCATAAGTTACTCTTTCAAATCTTCTTCCTCCATTAGAAGGAGGAGTTGTTTTAAGTGACTTAACTTCAGATCTTAGTGCTTCTATAAAAGCCATAGCATGGTTTGTAGAAGTAGAAAATGAACTGGCATCCAATTGACATTCACTATTAGTTTCAGCCTCCTGGAAATTTCTTACAGGATGGAAAGTACTTGTCAGAGTTTGAGAACCCAAATTACTGGCAAACCACTGTCCTCTTTCTTCTTCCTCACCAACTGTTCCTTGGGATTTTGGTTCATCAGCATCTGACCCGTCT
This sequence comes from Anomaloglossus baeobatrachus, assembly GCF_048569485.1. Lineage (NCBI taxonomy): Eukaryota > Metazoa > Chordata > Amphibia > Anura > Aromobatidae > Anomaloglossus > Anomaloglossus baeobatrachus. The sequence goes on from NC_134357.1 coordinate 224,614,804, forward strand.
AACCATACCCAGTTTGGCGCCTCCGGATTGCCAGGTCCGTCATGTGCTGATTTTTTCCTGTACTTTCTAATGAAAGCCAGACAGCTAAAAAGGAACAAAAGGGTGAGAAGAGAAAAAATTGCAAGAAGTCCATAAAGTCCTTTATCCAAGCCTGGTATTCCCCACCTTGTGGTAACAATGTCATCAGCACCTGCATGAGATCTATCATCTTCTATGGTAGTGTGATCACTCCTAAGGATTATGTCATTGGTCCCTGGAATAACATTGTTAGCACTTGAGATAATGTCCCGATCCCTGGACAATAGGACAGTATCCCCTTGTATTATATCTCTTTCAGGATGTTCATCAGTTATTGTTCCATTTCTTTTAAATGTAACTCTGGTATACCCAACACTGAGCAAGCCATTGGTTTCCTTTTCTCTACATTTTTCTGGTAAGAAGAGTGACATACGCAGTAAAGGGTCGTCACCCAGATTTTCAAAAATGATTACTGGCAAAGACCAGTAATTTGGTGACATTACAGTGCGACCAACTGACAGAACCGATGGATCAGATGACACGACCGATAAAGACAGCTCTTGAGGATTATAGATGGTTATTGGAGTCACAGACATATCACTGAAAATTAACCAGACAGATAGTATGGCCTCCTAAAGAAAAAAAAAAAGAAAATCATTAATTTTTTACCATTTAACTGCCTGAATAAATGTGATTTGTCATTTGTAAGCAGAACTATAACTGGCAAGATGTGTTTTTCACAAAGAAACATAAGGGGATGAGCAAATACCATTACCAGTGGGTTAGATGCCACACCCCATAAGCACACTGGTGCAATTGCAGGTTTACATGTTCATCAACTGCCTATAATTGCAAGTTGATATGGTCATCAACTGCCTAAGAATAGTCCGTAGGCCTGACATGTTAGACGACCCTTTATTACTATATAAACAGAGAAAGCAGAGTGTTTTGAATAAAATGTAAAATTTTATTATACAGTGCCTACAAGTAGTATTCAACCCCCTGCAGATTTAGCAGGTTTACACATTCGGAATTAACTTGGCATTGTGACATTTGGACTGTAGATCAGCCTGGAACTGTGAAATGCACTGCAGCAAAAAAGAATGTTATTTCTTTTTTTATTTTTTTTTTTTAAATTGTGAAAAGTTTATTCAGAGGGTCATTTATTATTCAACCCCTCAAACCACAAGAATTCTGTTTGGTTCCCCTAAAGTATTAAGAAGTATTTCAGGCACAAAGAACAATGAGCTTCACATGTTTGGATTAATTATCTCTTTTTCCAGCCTTTTCTGACTAATTAAGACCCTCCCCAAACTTGTGAACAGCACTCATACTTGGTCAACATGGGAAAGACAAAGGAGCATTCCAAGGCCATCAGAGACAAGATCGTGGAGGGTCACAAGGCTGGCAAATGGTACAAAACCCTTTCCAAGGAGTTGGGCCTACCTGTCTCCACTGTTGGGAGCATCATCTGGAAGTGGAAGGCTTATGGAACTACTGTTAGCCTTCCACAGCCTGGACAGCCTTTGAACGTTTCCACCCGTGCAGAGGCCAGGCTTGTCCGAAGAGTCAAGGCTAACAAGGAAGGAGCTCCGGGAAGATCTCATGGCAGTGGGGACATTGGTTTCAGTCAATACCATAAGTAACGTACTCCACCGCAATGGTCTCCGTTTTAGATGAGCCCGTAAGGTACCTTTACTTTTAAAGCGTCATGTCAAGGCTTGTCTACAGTTTGCTCATGATCACTTGGAGGACTCTGAGACAGACTGGTTCAAGGTTCTCTGGTCTGATGAGACCAAGATCGAGATCTTTGGTGCCAACCACACACGTGACGTTTGGAGACTGGATGGCACTGCATACGACCCCAAGAATACCATCCCTACAGCCAAGCATGGTGGTGGCAGCATCATGCTGTGGGGCTGTTTCTCAGCCAACGGGCCTGGCCATCTGGTCCGCATCCATAGGAAGATGGATAGCACGGCCTACCTGGAGATTTTGGCCAAGAACCTCCGCTCCTCCATCAAGGATCTTAAGATGGGTCGTCATTTCATCTTCCAACAAGACAACGACCCAAAGCACACAGCCAAGAAAACCAAAGCCTGGTTCAAGAGGGAAAAAATCAAGGTGTTGCAGTGGCCTAGCCAATCTCCTGACCTTAACCCAATTGAAAACTTGTGGAAGGAGCTCAAGATTAAAGTCCACATGAGACACCGAAAGAACCTAGATAACTTGGAGAAGATCTGCATGGAGGAGTGGGCCAAGATAACTCCAGAGGCCTGTGCCGGCCTGATCAGGTCTTATAAAAGACGATTATTAGCTGTAATTGCAAACAAGGGTTATTCCACAAAATATTAAACCTAGGGGTTGAATAATAATTGACCCACACTTTTATGTTGAAAATTTATTAAAATTTAACTGAGCAACATAACTTGTTGGTTTGTAAGATTTATGCATCTGTTAATAAATCCTGCTCTTGTTTGAAGTTTGAAGGCTCTAACTTATTTGCATCTTATCAAACCTGCTAAATCTGCAGGGGGTTGAATACTACTTGTAGGCACTGTATATTAGGATTAAAATTGATGAAGTACAAAATAGCAAGTGAACAAAGATAGTATTAAATCAAGGATATGGCAGTAAAAATGTGAGACTGCACACAGTATGTATGCACATAGTGGATTACAATCCAACCAAAGAAATACTGGATAAGAGAAAGGATCCTATTCCCAAGTGCTGTAAAGCAATATAAGGGAAGTAATAGGTCCAATTAGTACAAAAAAAAATATCTAATGGAAATTATCATAACAAGTAAAGGCTGATACATACTTATAAAGTGCTGTGTGCAGTATCACAGAAGTGGGATTCCACAGGAAGACCCACGACGACCGTTTCGCATAGGATTCTATAGCTTAATCATGGAGAAGTCACCCTATATTACTAGTGTGGATATATAAAATTTGCGTATGCTTTTACTGTTTCGTCTACTTTTTTTTAAGGGACGCTAAAACCAGGAATAAATGTTTAATTTAAACAAGAAATATAGTTGTTGTCATTATTCATTAGTCAATACAGTAGGATGCAAACATTTGGCTACTCCTGGTCAAAATTACTGTTATTGTGAATAGTGAAGCAAGTTGAGGATGAAACGATCTCTAAAAGGCAAAGTTAAAGATGACACATTTCCTTTGCATTTAAGGCAAAAATATATATATTTTTTTTATCTTTTACATTTGGGCTGTTTGGACACCTTTGGAGATTTGTGGGCTCAATTAACTTTGACCAAGGTTTCAGACCTTAAATAGCCCGTTAGTGGTAGTGTTCACTATAATCATTAGCAAAGGTCAGATGATAAAACTTTCACAGCTTCATAAAAATCCAGATTCCTCTCACCTTCTGTCAAAAGAACATCAGCCATGGGTTCGTCTAAACAGCTGTCTAACACTCCAAAAATGAAAATGGTGGCGGTCCACAAAGCAGGAGAAGGCAATAATAAAATAGCAAAGAGTTTTCAAGTTGCCCTTTCTTCAGTTACAAATGTAATTAAGAAATGGCAGTTAACAGGAACAGTGGAGGTCAAGATAAGGTCTATAAGACCAGGCAAAATTTCTGTGAGTTGCTCGTAGGATTGCTAGAGAAGCAAATCAGAAGCCTCGCTTTACTGCAAAAGACCTTTAGGAAGATGTAGCAGACTCTGGAGTTGTGGTACATTGTTCTACTTTTCAGTGACAACTACATAAATATGGCCTTCATGGAGGAGTCATCAGAAGAAAATCTCTCTTGCATCCTTACCATAAAATTCAGAGCCAGAAGTATGCCAAAGAACATCTAAACAAGCCTGATGCATTTTGGTAAAAAGTCCTGTGGACTGATGAGGTTAAAATATAACTGGTTGGCCACAATGATCAAAGGTATGTGTTGAGAAAAAAGGGCACAGAATTTCAGGAAAAGAACACATCATCAACCATTAAGCATGGGGGTGGATCAATCATACTTTGGGGTTGTGTTGCAGCGAGTGACACAGAGAACATTTCATGGGTGTAGGGAAGAATGGATTCAATTAAATTTCAACAAATTCTTGATGTAAACATAACATCTGTTTAAAAAAAAAAAATACTATATATTATTCCATTAGCGCCTGTTTTTGTCTAATTTTTAGTGTTTTGTGCCTTTTTCTGTTTGCACCAAGTTCATCTTTCCATGTGCGCTTTTTTAAAGCACCACTACAGTGTCATTTTGTTTTTTTTTTTACTATTTCATCGCTGGAGCGGTGCTTTAAATCTAAGTACCCCGAACCCCTAGTCTTATACTGACGCATTGCCATCTTCATCTTATCAGCGCCGCTCCGGTTGGACTTTGGAAGTTTGTGACTTGGTGGCTGCTCCAATATTTCATGGAGGGAGCGAGAGGTCACAAATCAATGCAAGTCTATGAGAGCCTCGTTCTGGCTCTTATAGACTTTCACTGAGAGCTTATGGCGTGACTTCTGGCCAGTCAGAAGTTAAGGTCACAAGATGATGCTATGGGACTGGAGCGATGCTGAAAAATGGTGAAGACGCCGGAGGGCAAATATAACACAGGGAGTTAGATTTAAAGCACCACTCAAGCTATGGAAGAAAAAACACTAAACTTGCCACTGTGGGTGTGGATTGGGATTTGCAAATGTCTTTGCCTGATTCTTAATTTCCAACTTTTCAAAAAGTTACAATATTTGTCACAAAAGTACTCCAGACCAATCCTGAAGTGATTTTCTATACACCAACATTTTTTTACATTTTTAAAAACTTAAAAAAAGCAGAATTTTTTTTGCACAAAATATATCAATCATATGCACCTGCAAAAAAAATAAAAATAAATAAATCAGTGAATACAAGATAAAAAAACCCCAAAATAAGTGTAAATGATGATTCAGCTCTAAATTACTTTCACATACACGATAGGGGGTGCTCAAAAGTTTAATACGGCGATATATACAACAAGGAAATTGTAGATTGGGACAATGTCATGGTAAATGAGGATAACGAACATAAATGGTGAAGTTTAAGGATATACTACTAGAGTCCTGTATAAAACTTATACCCTTTGGTAATAAAATGTCCAGGATTAAAAAAAACGCCACTATGGATCAATAAGACAGTAAAAAGTATAAGAAAGAAAAAGAAGGGCGTTCAAAATCTTGAAGGCTAAGGATACAGAAATATTATTTCTAGAGTATAAAGATCTCAATAGGAAATGTAAAAAAAAAATCAAAGTAGCAAAATTAGCTACTGAATCAAAAATGGCCAAAGACATTAAAATAAACCCCCAAACTTTTTATAAATACATCAATGCTAAAAGGAAAAAAAAAATGGTATCGGTCCCATAAAAGATTATAACAAGATAATTATACAGGATATAGAAAAGGCTGAGATATTAAACAGGCCCTTTTCATCCGCGTTCACTAAGGAACTGACTGTTTCAGGAATCAGTCAACAAGACAAAAATCAAAGTCCCCCGATAAGTAATTAAACACAAGAAGTGGTACGCCTGCATCTGAGTAAATTAAACATTGACAAATCCCCACACATATTGAGGGTATTAAGCTCAGTAATTGACAAACTGCTGTATTTAGTCTTCTTAGATTCTCTTGTAACAAGGTTGGTGACTCAGGATTGAAGAATGGCTGACATGGTATCGATATTTAAGAAAGGTAAGATGGTGGATCGAGGTAACTACCATCCGGTACTTCTGACATCAGTGGTGTGCAAGGTTTTTGAAGGCATTTTAAGAGATAACATGCAACTATATATTAGAGAGAATAATATAATAACTAATAACAAGCATGGATTCTTGGAAGATAAGCGTGTCTAACCAACATGTTGGGTTTCTATGAGGAGGTAAGTGGAAATCTGGATATTGGTAATGCAGCTGATGGGATTTATTTGGTCTTTGTAAAGGCATTTGATACTGTGCCACATAACAGTCTTGTAATGAAGCTCTAGAAGCAAGGACTAGGTGTTACGGTTGCTGCGAGCACTGGAGACTATGTCCAGATTTCTTGCTACTGCACATGTGCGAGCGCTGGAGACTAAGTCCAGATTTCTTGCTACTGCACATGTGCGAGCGCTGGAGACTAAGTCCAGATTTCTTGCTACTGCACATGTGCGAGCGCTGGAGACTAAGTCCAGATTTCTTGCTACTGCACATGTGCGAGCGCCGGAGACTAAGTCCTATCTTGGAGCCATTGCACATGTGCGGGTGACATCATCGCTGACACGAGGTCACATGTCTCTGACACCTTCTATGCCGATTGGTCGCTGGTCATGTGCTTGTGACGCCTTGCTCGGTGATAGGCCAGCATGACGTCACTCTAGTCGTTCTGGCAGCGGATTGGCTCTGGTGTCCTCCATCTTGGATGAGGCACAGAGTCTATATAAGACCCTGACACACACCGCATGGCGCTCAGTCCTCTTGGTTCATGCATAAGAGTAGACGCTCTGTGCGCGTTCCTCTAGGCATTCCTCTGTCTATGCTAGGTGAGCGCTACCGGCAGGGTAGCGTTCTTATACCTTACAGCTTCGGCTGCTGTCCGTATCCTTACCTCTTAGGGGAGCGGACATAGGCAGGTGCCTGAGGCACATGGTCTGGCTGGGCCTTGTGATTCGACTCGTAGGTGGACGTTGCCGCTAGGGTAACGTTCCTTATACTGCGTCTGGCAGTTGTTCGTATCCTCGCACACTAGGGGAGCGAACAGAGGTAGGAGCTTTGTGCGGCTTACGCTGCTGTTCGTCTCTTTTGCACCACTAGAAGAGCGGACCTAGGCAGGTGCCATATCTAGTGGTTCGTGTCCTCGCACACTAGTGGAGCGAACGCAGGTAGGAGCTTTGTGCGGCTTACGCTGCTGTTCGTCTCTTTTGCCCCACTAGAAGAGCGGACCTAGGTAGGTGCCATTTCGCACACATTGCCTTTGTCTCTGTGATTATTAACAGAGATCATTCCACACACCCTCCAAGTAAGGGAGGAATTGCTTTACTTACTTATTATATCCTTCTGTGAGTTAACAGAGGTATTGCACTCTGCCATAGTCTGCAGCAAAGTCTTTGCACGGTGGACCCTGACTGTCTGAAACTCCTTTAGGTTATTATCAGACAGCCCCCCGTAACATTAGGACTGAGCCAAGGGTCTGGCAGTTATGGCAGAATATCAGCAGTTACATCGTTACATACAAGTACTTGAGTCACGGCTCAAGAGTATAGAGCAGTGATGGCGAACCTGTGGCACTCCAGCTGTTGCAAAACTACAATTCCCATCATGTCTTCACAGCCAAAGCTTTTGCTTTGAATGGCCAGGCATGATGGGAATTGTAGTTTTGCAACAGCTGGAGTGCCACAGGTTCGCCATCACTGGTATAGAGAATAAACCTCAGACCATGGTGACAGCTGCACATGATCCTCGACTTGCTCTGCCAAACAGATATTCTGGCGATGCCAGATCATGTCGTGGTTTCATTAGTCAGTGTCCGATACACCTAGAGGTCAACTCTTCTCGCTTCTCTACGGAGAGGTCCAGAGTAGGCTTTATCATCTCCTTACTTCAGGACAAAGCCTTAGAATGGGCGACTCCCCTATGGGAGCGCTCTGATGTGGTTACTCTGAGACATCAAGACTTTCTTGATGCTCTTAAGGCGGTATTCATGGGTCCGCAGGTTACCCATGATGCGGCCCTGAGACTGTTAGATCTATCTCAGGGTTCGTTATCCACTAGTTCTTATGCCATTGCTTTTAGAACTCTGGTCTCAGAACTAGATTGGCCAGAGAAGGTGTTGATTCCTATCTTCTGGAGAGGGTTGGCAGGCTATGTCAAGGATGCTCTTGCTACTCGTGAGGTCCCTGCTTCTCTGGAGGACTTGATCACAGTAGCAACGAGAATCGATGTACGCCATAAGGAACGTAGACTCGAGGTCTCTTCCTCACGCCCTAAGCATCGGGCTATTCCAGTTGTTGAGGGTCCACTACCATCTTCCTCAGCATCTGAAACATCTCCCACTCCCATGGAGTTAGGTCATACGTTCTCCAGACTACGCAAGTCTGGTCCTCCTATATGTTATGTATGTCGTCAGGCTGGGCACTATGCCAACAAGTGTCCTAGTCGTCAGGGAAACTCCCTGGCCTAGTAACCATTAGAGGGGGGTTACTAGAGACGTCTTCTGCACCCTCTAAGTGTTGTATCCCAGGTCAGCTCTCGTTATCTGAGAATACATGGCCTATTATGGCTTTTGTGGATTCCGGAGCTGACGGGACTTTTGTGTCCTCAGGATTTGTAAAGGGACACAATATTCCCTCTATCATGTTAGAGGCGCCTATTCCTGTCCATGTTGTTAATGGAACTATGTTGTCTGACTCCATTACATTGAGGACAGTTCCCTTGCGCCTTTCCCTGTCTCAGGGTCACATAGAGGAGATTTCTTTTCTTGTTTTGCCTGAGGGTATAGACGACGTTCTTCTGGGTCTTCCATGGCTTCGGACTCATGCTCCTCACATTGACTGGGAGTCTGACAGCATTATTAGTTGGGGTTCGAAATGTCAGTCCCGATGTCTTCCCTTACCACCTAAGGTCGTTGCGGTTGCATCAACTGATCTCTCTCCCATACCTACACCCTATTTGGATTTCGCTGACGTGTTCTCCAAACAGGGTGCTGAGGTTCTTCCACCCCATAGGCCGTATGACTGTGCCATAGACCTTATCCCAGGTTCGGTTCCCCCTAAAGACAGGGTTTACCCCCTGTCGATACCTGAGTCGGAGGCCATGTCGACCTATATAAGAGAGAGTTTAGAGAAGGGGTTCATTCGTAAGTCTGTCTCTCCCGCGGGAGCTGGGTTTTTCTTTGTTCGGAAGAAAGAGGGTGAGTTGCGTCCCTGCATAGATTACAGGGGTCTCAACGCAATCACAATAAAGAACAAATACCCATTACCTTTAATTTCGGAGCTCTTTGACAGACTGAGAGGAGCTCAAGTTTTTACGAAGTTGGATCTGCGGGGTGCGTATAACTTGGTACGAATTCGAAAGGGTGACGAATGGAAGACCGCTTTTAACACCCGAGATGGTCACTATGAATACCTCGTCATGCCTTTTGGGTTATGTAATGCACCCGCAGTATTTCAGGACTTCGTAAACGATGTGTTCAGGGATTTACTGTTATCCTCAGTAGTGGTGTATCTGGACGACATCCTGATTTTTTCTCCTGATCTGGAGACTCATCGTCAGGATGTCGTTCGTGTCCTTTCCCGTTTAAGGGAGCACTCATTGTTTGCTAAACTCGAGAAATGTGTATTCGAGCAGTCCTCATTGCCTTTTTTGGGTTACATTATCTCACAAGAGGGCCTGGCTATGGATCCTGCAAAGCTCTCTGCTGTCCTGCAATGGTCCGAACCTCATTCCTTGAAGGCGGTGTAACGCTTCTTAGGATTCATAAATTTTTACAGGCAGTTCATACCCCATTTTTCTACTTTGGTGGCCCCTTTGGTGGCCTTGACTAAGAAAGGTGCTAATCCCAAAGCCTGGTCTACTGAGACATCTCAGGCTTTTGAGGCAGTAAAAAGACACTTTTCAACTGCTCCCGTTCTTCAAAGACCCGATGAGAGTAAGCCCTTCCTCTTAGAGGTGGATGCCTCTTCAGTGGGTGCTGGTGCGGTCTTGTATCAAAAGAACGGTGCAGGTAGAAAAAGGCCGTGTTTCTTCTTTGCTAAAACCTTTTCACCGGCAGAGAGAAACTATACCATTGGGGATAGGGAACTGCTCGCCTTGAGATTAGCCTTGGAGGAGTGGCGTCACTTGCTGGAAGGAGCGAAACATCCTTTACAGGTCTACACAGACCATAAGAATCTGACGTACTTACAAACCGCTCAGCGTCTGAATCCTCGCCAAGCCCGCTGGTCCTTGTTTTTCTCCCGCTTTCACTTCTCCATCAACTATCTGTCTGGGAGTAAGAATAACAAGGCAGACGCCCTGTCTCGCTCTATGCTTTCTACCCAGGAAGAGATTGACGAACCTCGTCTTATCCTTCCCTCCAGGGTTTTTCATACGCTCTCCCCTGTGACGTTAGACCAAATCCCACCGGGCAAGACCTTTGTTCCGCCTGATCGACAGAATGATATACTGTCATGGGCCCACACCTCAAAGGTGGGTGGGCATTTTGGTATTAGGCGGACACGAGAGTTACTGGAGAGGTGGTATTGGTGGCCACACTTAGCCAGCCACGTCAAGAGATATGTCGGTTCCTGCTACTCGTGTGCTCGCAACCGTCCATTACGACAGAGACCGGCTGGGCTCTTGCATCCTTTACCAGTGCCAGATAGACCATGGGAGGTGGTAGGCATGGACTTTGTGGGTGATCTTCCCTGTTCACAGGGACATAGATTTGTGTGGGTCATTACGGACCATTTCTCCCGGATGGTTCATCTCGTACCGTTATCGAGAATCCCATCTTCCAGGGTACTAGCCAAACTATTCCTCAAGCATGTCTTTAGGCTTCACGGGATGCCAGATCGTATCATTTGTGACAGAGGCCCGCAATTTACTTCCCGTTTCTGGCGAGATCTTTGTAGCCTTCTGCAAATTGAGTTGAATCTCTCTTCGGCATACCATCCGGAGACCAATGGTTTGGTTGAACGTACCAATCAATCTATGATTATATACCTTCGACACTTTGTTGCTGAGAACCACGATAACTGGTCCTCCCTCCTACCCTGGGCAGAATTTGCCCTTAACAATTCGCTGGCTGAGGCCACTGGGCAGACACCGTTCGTACTCAATAATGGGCAACACCCTAGGGTACCGGTACCGTTTCCCGCTGCTGCACCTCCTGCTCTTGTGGCCGACTGGGCAACTAATGCCAGAGAGGTTTGGGATCGGACTCAAGAGTCGATCCAAGCAGCTAAGGACCATATGAAGACGGTGTCCGATCGGTTTCGTCGCCCGGCTCCTGTCTTTTCTCCAGGGGACTTTGTGTGGCTCTCTGCAAAACACGTGAGACTTAGAGTGAGCTCTGTCAAATTTGCTCCTCGCTTCCTGGGTCCTTATGAGGTTCTTCGACAGGTAAATCCTGTAGTCTACCAATTGAAGTTACCTGTCCATCTTAGGATTCATGACAAATTCCATGTCTCACTGCTAAAGCCGGCTATTTTACCTCACGCTCGTGAAGTGCACTCTCCTGCCTCTGATTCCTCTCGCTCTAGCTATGAGGTACGAGCCATAGTTGGTTCTAAGATGGTTAGAGGGCGCAGGTTCTTCTTGATAGATTGGGAGGGCTATGGTCCGGAACATCGCTCTTGGGAGCCTGAGGAGGCTGTCCATGCTCCCGACTTAGTTGCCGATTACCTGCGTCGCCGGGAGGGGGGTCCTTGAGGGGGAGGTACTGTTACGGTTGCTGCGAGCACTGGAGACTATGTCCAGATTTCTTGCTACTGCACATGTGCGAGCGCTGGAGACTAAGTCCAGATTTCTTGCTACTGCACATGTGCGAGCGCTGGAGACTAAGTCCAGATTTCTTGCTACTGCACATGTGCGAGCGCCGGAGACTAAGTCCTATCTTGGAGCCATTGCACATGTGCGGGTGACATCATCGCTGACACGAGATCACATGTCTCTGACACCTTCTATGCCGATTGGTCGCTGGTCATGTGCTTGTGACGCCTTGCTCGGTGATAGGCCAGCATGACGTCACTCTAGTCGTTCTGGCAGCGGATTGGCTCTGGTGTCCTCCATCTTGGATGAGGCACAGAGTCTATATAAGACCCTGACACACACCGCATGGCGCTCAGTCCTCTTGGTTCATGCATAAGAGTAGACGCTCTGTGCGCGTTCCTCTAGGCATTCCTCTGTCTATGCTAGGTGAGCGCTACCGGCAGGGTAGCGTTCTTATACCTTACAGCTTCGGCTGCTGTCCGTATCCTTACCTCTTAGGGGAGCGGACATAGGCAGGTGCCTGAGGCACATGGTCTGGCTGGGCCTTGTGATTCGACTCGTAGGTGGACGTTGCCGCTAGGGTAACATTCCTTATACTGCGTCTGGCAGTTGTTCGTATCCTCGCACACTAGGGGAGCGAACAGAGGTAGGAGCTTTGTGCGGCTTACGCTGCTGTTCGTCTCTTTTGCACCACTAGAAGAGCGGACCTAGGCAGGTGCCATATCTAGTGGTTCGTGTCCTCGCACACTAGTGGAGCGAACGCAGGTAGGAGCTTTGTGCGGCTTACGCTGCTGTTCGTCTCTTTTGCCCCACTAGAAGAGCGGACCTAGGTAGGTGCCATTTCGCACACATTGCCTTTGTCTCTGTGATTATTAACAGAGATCATTCCACACACCCTCCAAGTAAGGGAGGAATTGCTTTACTTACTTATTATATCCTTCTGTGAGTTAACAGAGGTATTGCACTCTGCCATAGTCTGCAGCAAAGTCTTTGCACGGTGGACCCTGACTGTCTGATACTCCTTTAGGTTATTATCAGACAGCCCCCCGTAACACTAGGGGAGCCTATAAGCAGATGGGTAAATTGATTAAAAGAGGAAACAAAGAGTAGTCATAAATGGCACATTCTCCAATTGGGCAACAGTCAGCAGTGGGGTACCGCCGGGATCCATGCTAGGACCGATTCTTTTTAATCTTTTTATTAATGACCTTGTGGATGGATTGATATTAAAGTGTCAGTCTTTGCTGACGACACCAAACTATGTAAGATATTAAAAAGATTAACAGTACAATATTACATAATGATCTGGATAAGATGTCAAAATGGGCAGACACTTAGCAAATGAGATTTAATGCTTATAAATGTAAAGTAATGCACTTGGGATGGAGTAATCCTATTGCTGCATAGATGGACCTAAATTCTGACAACAGACAAGGAGAAAGACTTGGGTATTCTGGTTACAAGTGAGCTGAGCAGCAGCACTCAATGTCAAGCAGCAGCTGCAAAAGCATTCAAGACTTTAGTGTGTATAAAAAGAGAGATTAGATCCTGAGATCCCAACGTATTGTTACCCCTCTGTAAGTCACTTGTAAGGCCACATCTGGAATATGGGATCCAGTTTTGGGCTCCACATTTTAAAAAAGATATTAATAAGATAGAGTCAGTTCAAAGGTGGGCACCAAGGTTAATTAGATTAAAGGAATGGAAGGCCTCCCATATGATAAGAGGTTGAAAAAAATTAAATTTGTTTAGCTTACAAAAAAGACGTCTCAGAGGAGATCTCATTTATATGTTTAAATACATGTATGTTCAATATAAAGAACTCGCACATAACGTATTCCTTCTAAAGACAATACTAAGGACCAGGGGACACTCACTGCGAGTGGAAGAAAGACAATTTCTGCAGCTAAATAGGAAAGGGTTCTTTACAGTTAGTCAGATTATGGCATGCCCTACCACAAGTGGTAGTAATGGCTGACACTATAAAAAAAAAGGGCTGGATGATTTCCTCAGGACACACAACACTGTTGGGTATAAATGATTTAACACTAGAACTACTGAGGTAGTCATTTTGACTACTTTGCACTATGTATTTCTATATAGGTGTCACGAGTCCAGTAGTTCTAGTGTTAAAGGCATAATCTAGATTTGGTGGAGGAAGGTTGAACTAGATGGACCTAGGTCTTTTTTCAACTTATGTAACTATGCAAGACGTAAGAAAAAGAACTTAACGTATGGATGAGCTCACTAACAATTATAAAATCAAAAGTTTATTGGTAACAAAAAGCACATGGTTAAAAGCAATAATATTCTAATACCTGCACCAATCCATCCAAAACCCAAACTGTGTGTATATATATATATCTATTATATAAAGCTGAGTGTATGTATGTATGTATGTATGTATGTATGTATGTATGTATGTCCACTAAAGGAATCTGCACCGCCACATTTACAATCACAACATTTTTGCACAGACATCCCATTTGACTCAGGGAATGTCATAGACTATGTTTTGAGAGGAAAATTTAACCCTGCGCTTTACAGTTATCTGTCTCTCTGTTATTCTCCCAGTCTCAGTATGTCTCTTTCCTTGTCTGTCTGTCTCTTTCCTTGTCTGTCTGTATGTCTCTTTCCCTGTCTGTCTGTATGTCTCTTTCCCTGTCCGTCTGTCTGTCTCTTTCCCTGTCTGTTTCTTTCACTGTCTGTCTCTTTCCCTGTCTGTCTCTTTCCCTGTCTGTCTCTTTCCCTGTCTGTCTGTCTCTTTGTCTGTCTGTCTCTTTACTTGGCTGCATTGTGATAAACCAACATTCCATTTAAGGGTGTGGCTGCGCATTCTTCTGAAGTTCTGGCTGCACTGTGACTCTCAGCTCCATTGACTTTAATGGTGGCAGGTGTTTTGGCAAATAACTGTAAAGCACAGGGTTAAAATTTCCCCTCAAAACATAGTCTATGACATTCCCGGAGTCAAATGGAACGTTTGTACAAAATTTCTTGATTTTACATGCAGCGGTGTGAATTCCTTTAGCGGACATAGACACATACATACAGCTTTATATATTAGACTAGCTGTAGTACCCGGCATTGCCCAGGATAGTAACTGTCTCTCTCTGTCTCTTTCCTTGTCTGTCTCTTTCCCACAGTCCAAGCCGAAACTGAGTTTTGGCTTGGACCGTGAAGAAGGCAGTTTTCACCGCCGAAATGCGTTGTCCGTGATGCATTTGTCCTGCACCTATTCTATGCTTCCAGCTCTGTTATATTTTTAACTAGCTGTAGTACCCGGGCGTTGCCCGGGATAGTAACTGTCTCTCTGTCTCTCTCCCAGTCTCTGTGTGTCGCTGTCTGTCTGTCTCTTTCCTTGTCTGTCTCTTTCTATTTCTCTGTATTTGCATCAGTCTATTTGTCTCAATCTCTGTATCTGTCTGTCTCTCTTTCTCTGTCTCTTTGCCCGGCTGTCTCTTTGCCCGGCTGTCTCTTTGCCCGGTTGTCTCTTTCCAGGGCTGTCTCTTTCCAGGGCTGTCTCTTTCCAGGGCTGTCTCTTTGGGCATCTGTCTCTTTGCCCAGCTGTCTCTTTGCCTGGCTGTCTTTTGGGCGTCTGTCTCTTTTCCCGGCTGCCTCTTTTCAGGGCTGTCTCTTTCCCGGGCTGTCTCTTTTCCCGGGCTGTCTCTTTTCTAGGGCTGTCTCTTTTCCAGGGCTGTCTCTTTTCCAGGGCTGTCTCTTTTCCAGGGCTGTCTCTTTTTCAGGGCTGTCTCTTTCCAGGGCGGTCTCTTTGCCAGGCTGTCTCTTTTTCTGGGCTGTCTCTTTGCCGGGCTGTCTCTTTCCAGGGAGGTCTCTTTCCAGGAAGGTCTCTTTGCTCATCTGTCTCTTTGGGCATCTGTCTCTTTGCCCAGCTGTCTCCTTGCCCTGCTGTCTTCTTGCCCGGCTGCCTCTTTCCAGGGCTGTCTCTTTGCCTGGTCTGTCTCTTTGCCCGTCTGTCTCTTTGCCCATCTGTCTCTTTCCAGGGCTGTCTCTTTCCAGGGATGTCTCTTTCCAGGGCTGTATCTTTCTCCGGCTGTCTCTTTGCCCAGCCTGTCTCTTTCCCATTCTGGCTCTCTATGTCTGTCTGTCTTTTTCTGTCTCTCTCTATCCGTCTATCCTATTTTATACTAACAGTTTATTTTGTTTATGTTTATTTATAGCCTATAGCATCTTATGCTACACCCCTTGCCCAGACTCTACAGTGTAAACGCTCCAAATCATCCTCAAAAATTCAAAACTCCTCAAAAACTTGAAGCTTCTGCTTATTTTCTGCTCTGAAAACTCCAAAACTGCAAAAACCAATGTGGCATTATTGGTCAGCTGCTGCTTTTTCACCCTTCATGGCTAGTTACAGACATGGTCATGGCCTGAGGAAAGTCAAAACGCTTAGCCTTATGCATTTTTTAATAAACTTCTTTGGCTGTATTTACATCAGTTACTATTTTATTGTGTCTGAGCAGACGTTTTTAAAGATCAATTGATCTTCAGGACTATAACAAACCCGGACCGACACTGAATACAGACTCTGAAAGGCTCATTTGAATGCAAACACTGCCCAGAATTACAAATAGAAATGTTATGAGACCCTCCATAGTTGCTTACCTGTTTAGGAATCATTCTTGCTTCTTGAGACATGTATGAAATATTAAAAACACCATAATGTTTGGTAATAGTTGGGGTGACAGAGAGATATATACCCCAAAGCAAGTTTGAACGTAGTTCTAAGATGGAAACAGTTTCTGGTGATACTGAGATTGTTTGCTCTCCAAGAATTGAATGTGAGAGTGGAGAGCGCACCTATATAAAAAAAAAAAGCAAAGAAACACTTATCACAGGCAATCATGTCACATTATATATACAGGGTGGGCCATAGGTATGGATACACCATGATAAAATGGAAGTGGTTGTCAAGAGTGGAAGAAGAGAATCGTGTTGACAATTCAACACAATGGGCAGCACTTTGAGCACATCATTTAGTGGGTTACTGTTGTTGCTCCATGTCACAAACGTGTCAATAACTTGATAATGAATAAAGCTACGTTAAAAATGAGCACACCATTTTCTTGTGCAATTCTCTATGTGTTTGATGTGTCACATGACCCCCTTCCCATTGACAAAAGTAAAGTTAAATTCAAAATGGCGGCTTTGCAAATGGCCGCCATGGGTGTCACCCAGCCTCAAATGTTTTGCCCCTCCCATGAACTAATACACCACAAACGGTAAGGTGATATCAGCAACCACTTCCATTTTATCAGGGTGTATCCATACTTATGGCCCACCCTGTATTATCTATCTATCTATCTATCTATCTATCTCTGGCAAAAATTAAGAGACCACTGCAAAGTTTAAAGTTTTTCTTATTTTTCCCTTTATAGGTATATTTTTGAGGAAATGTATATTGTTTTTTTTATTCTATGAACTACTGACAACATGTCTTCGAATTTCCGAGCAATATATTTTGTATTTATTTTCTGTAAATGAGAAATGGTCAAAATAACAAAACATTGCATTGCTTTCACACCTCAAATAATGCAAAGAAAGCAAGTTCATAATCATTTAGAAACAACAATACTAATGTTTTAACTCAAAAAGAGTTAAAAAAAAAAAATTAATATTTTGTGGAATAACCGTGATCTTTAATCACATCCTTCATGCGTCTTGGCATGGTTTCCACCAGTCTTTCACACTGCTTTTGGGTGACCTTATGCCACTCCTGGTGCAGAAAATTAAGCTGTTCTTTTTTGTTTAATGGCTTGTAAGACTATGTACGCACTTTGCGTTGTCCCAGTTGCAGTTCAAAATGCATGTTTTGGCACAAATTGCTTTTGGCAAAGTTGCTTTTGACCATCAAAAATACGCACGCGTATTTACCGCGTTTTTGCCACGTTTTTAGCGCTTTTTACATGCTTTTCCATTGCTTAAACTTAGATGCGTTTTGATTACAAAGGCGCTACTAAATAAGGTTTTAACATACAAACACTATGAAAAAAGTGGAAAAAAAGAATACACACATAATTTATTAAAACATAACAAAAAGAGCGATATTTAATATAATTATAGCAGTTTTATAATAAATATGGATACAATATCAATAAATTTATATTTTTCATTAATTTAATTGTCGGACTATGTGTGTGTGTAAAGGGACATATCATTCTATTTTTTTGATGTCAGAAAAGCATGCGTTTTGGTTGTCCAAAACGCATTGTTTTTGCAGCTAAAAAGCATGTAAAACGCTGGAATTTTGATGTTGCTTGCTTTTTGCTACTTCTCATTGACTTCAATGTTAGCAAAACGCAGCCCAAATGGCAAAAACAAATGACATGCTGCTTCTTTGAACGCAGTTTTTGCCCCAAATTATGCAAATTAAACGCTGCGTTTGGAAACGCAAAGTGCGGACAAGAAATCCACATTTTCCATAGACTTTGCTGGAAAATCAAAACGCATGCATTTTGGCATGAAAACGCTGCAGTTCAAAACGGACCTAAAAAGCAGCTGAAACACAGTTGGAAACGGAAAGTGCGGACACAGCCTAACTATCTATCTTCCTCTTGATTACATTCCAGAGGTTTTCAATGGAGTTCAGGTCTGGAGCTTGAGCTGGCCATGACAGGGTTTTGATGTGGTGGTCCTTCATCCACACATTGACTGACCTAGCTGTGTGGCATGGCGCATTGTCCTGCTGGAAAATCAGTCCTCAGAGTTAGGGAACATTGCATGAGCAGAAGGAAGCAACGGTTTTCCAGGATAACCTTGTATAGAGCTTGATTTATACATCCTTAGCAAAGTTTAATCTGCCAAATTCCAGCCTTGCTGAAGCATCCCCAGATCATCACCGATCCTTCACCAAATTTTACAGTGGGTGCAAGACACTGTGGCTTGTATGTCTCTCCAGGTCTCCGTCTAACCATTGGATGACCAGGTGTTGAGCAAAGCTGAAAATTACATTCAATACTGAAGGATAAGGCAAAAAGTGCACTATTTCTAAAAAATTAGGTTTTATCATTCATTGTTAAAACAACTAATCCCATTTATAATTTACAATTAGAAAAATAAGGGATCCAGAATGGTATTGAATGTAATATTGAGATGGTGCGGTATCATCACTAAATTAAATAGTCAGATGTGAGGACTTTAATTGTAAGGGCTCTTTTCCACTTGCGATTTATATGTGCAAGTGCAATCCGATAAAACATCAGATTGCACTCGCACCAGTATTAATCAATGAGGCAGTATCCTTCTGCTATTTTTTCCTCAGCTGAAATCGTACTGATCAAATCGCAGCATGCTGCGTATGTCGGCATATATTGCACCAGATTTTCTATGGGTGCGAAAAAAATATCACACGGCATTGTATACGCATGTCATACGGATGGCATACGCATGCAACACGGATTCTTGGTGAGACAAATCTACACACTCACACGACACGTGTATGACACTTACATGATACTCGCATAACACTCGCATGTCATACAGATGCTAGTTGAGAAAGAAAAACGCAGACCATACGCATGACACTCGTCCATGTTTTCGGGACGAGTATTGCAGTGATTATTTTATCACAAGTGGAAAAGCGTTCTAAAGCTGAAAATTAGACTCATCAGAGAAGGTTACCTTACTCCAGTCCTCTATGGTCCAAGCCTTATGGTCTGTGACAAACTTCATCCTGGCTCTCCTTTGCTTTTCATTGATGAAAGGCTTTTTTCTAGCTTTACATTATTTGAGCCCTGCCTCTTGGAGCCTGATATGAACTGTTCTTGCCGTGCACTTCATCCCAGCTGCCATTTGCCATTCCTTGTGTAGGTCACATGATGTCATCCGGCGGTTGCTGAGTGACATTCAAATAAGATGACGGTCATCCCGGTCAGTGGAGAGTCGCATTCACCCTCTAACGGTCTGTAGCTTTGTTGTCCCCAATGTCTGCTGCTTGACCTTGTTGTAATGGACTGCTGTATTACAAATTTTAAGGATGGAGGCAACATGACGCTCACTGTATCCCTCTGCTAGTAAAGCCAGAATTGAGCTATTCTCTTCCTCACTCAAGACTTTTTTTTCAACTCCCTTGGCATGGTTAAAAGTTTTTTTTTCATTCCTATTACTTTTGGGATATTACTAGCACTCGTTTTGCCATCCAGCTTGTCCTATTGCAAGAAGATTGTGACGCCCACAGTAGTGTTTTTTATACTTTCCCTCGTTAAATAAGATGGTTCAGGTGATCACCTAATCAGAAGCACATTAAGTAGAATGAGGTGTACGCTGGTTGGAATTCAACTGACACTGGAAGAGAATGGCTGTCAGACATGTAGAGAAGCTGATTTTTATAAAACTGTGCAGTGGTCTCATAATTTTTGCCAGAGCTGTGTGTGTATGTGTATTATATATATCTACATTATATATATATATATATATATATATATATATATAATCAAAGATGAAGATGAATACATTGTCCAGGACATTATTTTTCATTCATAGGATTGCAATTATATCCACCTTCCCCCAATGAAGTGCTGCCTCGCCGTCGCTGCTTTGGTCTTTGTTGAATTTCCAACTTATCAAGCTATTTTAAGGGTCATCAAATATGAGAAATTCCAAATAATTCAAATGACCCAAATTCTCATGAAACATTAAATTCTTTAGTATTTTATTAAACAAACACACAAGAAATATATTAAAAAGATGGATAATGATATAAAAATATCCTGGGTTCAACAAGTGTTAATTTTTCTTTTTTTTAAATATTGTACATGATAAATTCACAGGTTCATAACACACTATTTTTTTAACACACTTTTGTACATATGTTTTTGTGAGGTTGGTCTCCTGTAAAAGTATTCAACCCCTAATCCGCCCCCATCGAGGTCAATTATAATATATAATTTGTGATCTATAGGAAAGTGCTAGTGCATTAGCATACAGCTAAAAATAAATAAACAATTTAAGAGACCACAGATACATGAGCTGAATGAGGGGTTGAATAGTTTTGTTTAGAGGTAGAAATAATCTGCTTATTTCAATGAATCTATGTATAGTTATTATTTCTAAGGCAAGCCATAAAAAAACTGCATCAGAAAAAATTCTCTGTAAGCACTCACGTTGTCACATGAATTGCTGAAAAACTCTTTGTAAACAAATGCCCAATATACCTATGTATCTACTATATATTAAGAGTTAACAGAGCAAAATTCAATCTGTTATATGATTAACAGGAATAGTATCACATCAGCATATTACTAGGCAGGCCACATAAAATCATAAACACTGATGTGTTTAGAGCAATACTTCTCAAACAGGTATATTAAGGGTTAACAGAGCAAGATTCAATCTTGTTGCAGGAGTAAAGCCCGCTACACACGCTTCAATATATCTCACAATCCGTCGTTGGGGTCAAGTTGTAAGTGACGCACATCCGGCATCGTTTGTGAGGTATCTGCGTGTGACATCTACGTGCGATCAGGATTGAACGCAAAACTGTTGATCGCAAACACATCGTATCTTTGTCTAGAATTGAGCGTTTTGTTGCACGAACCTAGTCAATTGTAACGTGTGACATCCCTCATACGATTTTGGTGTCTGATGCTATGTGCGCAGGTGTGCGCTCTGCACCGCAGCTTAAAAAAGGTCCGCTTCAGAGCGCAGCTGAAAAGCTGCGTTCTGAAGCGCCTCACAATGTCTGTCATTCACTAATCTCTGTCAGTCGGTCACTATCTCTGTCCCTCTCTCTCTGTCCATGTCAGTCTATCCTCCTCTCTCATATACTCACCGATCCCCGATCCCCGGCGCTGCACGGCGTTCACACTGCTCCGGCGGCTTTTACTGTTTTGAAAAAGCCGTCCGCCCATTAAACAATCTCGTATTCCCTGCTATCCCCGCCCACCGGCGCCTATGATTGGTTACAGTGAGACACGCCCCCACGCTGAGTGACAGGTGTCACACTGCACCCAATCACAGCAGCCGGTGAGCGTGTCTATACTGTGTAGTGAAATAAATAATTAAATAATTAAAAAAAACGGCGTGCGGTCCCCCCCAATTTTAAAACCAGCCAGATAAAGCCATACGGCTGAAGGCTGGTATTCTCAGGATGGGGAGCTCCACGTTATGGGGAGCCCCCCAGCCTAACAATATCAGCCAACAGCCGCTCAGAATGGCCGCATACATTATATGCGACAGTTCTGGGACTGTACCCGGCTCTTCCCGATTTGCCCTGGTGCGTTGGCAAATCGGGGTAATAAGGAGTTATTGGCAGCCCATAGCTGCCAATAAGTCCTAGATTAATCATGCCAGGCGTCTATGAGACACCCTCCATGATTAATCTGTAAATTACAGTAAATAAACACACACACCCGAAAAAATCCTTTATTAGAAATAAAAAATACAAACATATACCCTGGTTAACCACTTTAATCAGCCCAAAAAAGCCCTCCATGTCCGGCGAATTCCAGGATGCTCCAGCGTCGCTTCCAGTGCTGCTGCATGGAGGTGAAAGGAGCTGAAGAAGACACAGCCGCTCCGGTCACCTCCACACAGCAACTGAAGACAGCCGTGCGATCAGCTGAGCTGTCAGTGAGGTTACCCGCTGTCACTGGATCCAGCGGTGGCCGCGGGTAACCTCAGTGACAGCTCAGCTGATCGCGCTACTCCCCTCAGTTGCTGCGTGGAGGTGAGAGGAGCGGCGGTGAGTAGCGCGATCAGCTGAGCTGTCACTGAGGTTACCCGCGGCCACCGCTGGATCCAGTGACAGCGGGTAACCTCACTGACAGCTCAGCTGATCGCACGGCTGTCTTCAGTTGCTGTGTGGAGGTGACCGGAGCGGCTGTGTCTTCTGCTGCTCCTGTCACCTCCATGCAGCAGCGCTGGAAGCAACGCTGGAGCATCCTGGATTACGCCGGACATGGAGGGCTTTTTTGGGCTGATTAAAGTGGTTAACCAGGGTATATGTTTGTGTTTTTTATTTCTAATAAAGGATTTTTTCGGGTGTGTGTGTGTTTATTTACTGTAACTTACAGATTAATCATGGAGGGTGTCTCATAGACGCCTGACATGATTAATCTAGGACTTATTGGCAGCTATGGGCTGCCAATAACTCCTTATTACCCCGACTTGCCAACGCACCAGGGCAAATCGGGAAGAGCCGGGTTCAGTCCCAGAGCTGTCGCATATAATGTATGCGGCAATTCTGGGCGGCTGTTGGCTGATATTGTTAGGCTGGGGGGCTCCCCATAACGTGGAGCTCCCCATCCTGAGAATACCAGCCTTCAGCCGTATGGCTTTATCTGGCTGGTTTTAAAATTGGGGGGGACCGCACGCCGTTTTTTTTAATTATTTAATTATTTATTTCACTACACAGTATAGACACGCCCACCGGCTGCTGTGATTGGGTGCAGTGTGACACCTGTCACTCAGCGTGGGGGCTTGTCTCACTGTAACCAATCATAGGCGCCGGTGGGCGGGGAAAGCAGGGAATACGAGATTGTTTAATGAGCGGCCGGCTTTTTCAAAATAGTAAAAGCCGCCGGAGCAGTGTGAATGCCGTGCAGCGCCGCACCGGGGATCGGTGAGTATGAGAGAGGGCTGCTCAATTCAGTTACTCAGGAGTTTAGCGGTCACCGGTGAGTCCTTAAGGGGTGACCGCTAATCAGGGCGCGACACAGACAGAGCCGCAGCATGACCATGAAGTCAGGTGAAGTTAACCCGAGTTCATTCTGACAGTGCGGCTCTTTCTGTGTCTGCTGTCATCTGCCATTCAGCTCTGCTACATGTCTGTCTGTGTCTGCTGTCATCTGCCATTCAGCTCTGCTACATGGCTGTCTGTGTCTGCTGTTAGCGGCCATGTAGCAGCGCTGAATGGCAGATGACATAGTAAAAACGCATCCCGATTCCCTACACATTACACACGCTTGGCAAGTCAATAAATAAAAAAAAAAAAAGGTGCCCAATGCATACGTCACAGAACACATGATCTAAAGGATCGCACACAAAATTGATCAATTTATCATAGACTACTAACGCTCGTGTGACAGCAAATGAACGACCTACGTGCAATCTCATAAGATCCCGTATGCAACCTGGGCGTGTCACATCGCAAATGCGATTGTACAACTAATTGCAACGTGTAAAGCAGGCTTTAGATTACATCAGCGTGTTACTAGACAAGCCATCCATTAAGCCATATACACTGATGTGATTAGAGCAATACTTATCAAGCAGGTACAAGGATTAAATCAACATTTTGTCAAACAGGTCATACAGAGCGGTGATGAACCAAGGCATAAATATAGATCTTACATAAGAGTCCCAGGATCCCCCTTAACGATCGTTTCGTCTCTT
Source organism: Anomaloglossus baeobatrachus (assembly GCF_048569485.1). Taxonomy (NCBI): domain Eukaryota; kingdom Metazoa; phylum Chordata; class Amphibia; order Anura; family Aromobatidae; genus Anomaloglossus; species Anomaloglossus baeobatrachus. Next base: position 224,638,606 of record NC_134357.1, read on the forward strand.
CCTCAGAAGGGGTCCCTTTTGGGTCACTTGAATTATTTGGAATTTTTGGTCTTTGTTGACAGGCTGCAGTGTTGGATGCAAGTTATAAAACTGCAGCCGGTCACTGAGCAAAATTGCTCTTTGAAAGTACAGAGCACAAGCAGATGAGCCCATTAACTGGCTGCAGTAATCACATGGTCTGTAGTCATGACATCACAGTGCTGCAGCCTATCAACAACTATTATGTCAATGTCACTTTTCAGAGTCCTCAGAATGTCAAAACAACAGAAGCCCTCCACATTTGAGAAACTAAACCCTCAAGAAACTAATATACCAGTGTGGTGAACATTTCATCTCATAGATGCTTCACAGAATTGTAAAATTACCTTACTTTCCCCCACTAAAATGCAGTGTGCACAAAATGAGGATTCACAAGTGACTGTAAACTAGTAGTCTAAGGCTGGACAACGTCATTAACCTCATAACGACGGCCGTACGACTTAAAGCGGCGGCAAAACAGGGTACTTATTCTGTTCCGCCGCTTTAAAGCAGCGGCCCGAAAAAACCCTGTAGCGCTCCCCAGCGACCGAAAATCTCAGGGGTTTCAGCTACCGGGGGTAGCTGAGACCCCCCCAGATTATGAATCGGGGTGGTTTTTTTGGACCCCGATAATGTGATCGGCAGTATACACCGTATACCGACGAACACATGAAAAAAAAATAAATGGCCAGTAAAACTGATTTCTTTTTCATCTGACATGATCAAACATGTCAGATGAGAAAGAAATATAAACCCCTAGTGCCCCCAAAGCCCCCGGTACCGGAGAGTCCCCACACCACTTTACCCCCCCTCCGGAGCAGTCAAAATGGCGCCGAAGCGCACAGAAAACTGCCGCCGCTGCCGGCTCTGCATTAATTTCCCTCCGATCTGAAATGATCAAACATTTCAGATCGGAGGGAAATGTCCTCCCCCTGACCCCTCCTCCGGTCCACCGGAGCCCTCTGGTCCACCGGAGCCGCTCCGGTTCTCTAGAGTGCTCTCCCTTCCCCCCCTCCGGAGCATGCAAGATTGCGGTGCACAGTGCACAGCGCGCGGCCGCATTCATCCTGCTCTTTCTGCCGCATGTGACACGTCACATGCGGCAGAAAAGTCAGCCCCCGGTCAGCCCCCGATCAGCCCCGTTACCTGGCTGCTGCTCCGTCCCCGCGATCACTCCGCCTCCTAGAAAGCTGGCGGCGCATGCGCAGACAGCGGCTGTCAGCTGGATCCTTGCAAGCAGAGACGCTGACCTCGCTGCTGCGCTGTGGACCGGGGGAGAGTGAGTGCAGTAATCTGCAGCCACACTCCTCACATGGAGAGCCTGCTGTTCTAGAAAATGGGGGGTACGTTCTGTGAGCATGCCCCTCATATTCTGGAATGAGGTTACTGCAGTTCACTCTGCCCTAGGTTGGACCGGGGCAGTGTGAGTGCAGTATTCTCAGATTACTGCACCCACACTGCTCATGGAGAGCTTGCTCTTCCAGAAAATGGGGGATACGTTCCCTGAACGTGCCCCCCATATTCTAGAAGGTCCAGAGTCACCGAGGGACCTCCAAAATGGATTACAGCGACCGAAATTTATTTATTTTCAATAAATTGGTGAAAAAGGAATGTTTCGGGGAGTTTTTTTTTCAAATAATTTTTTTTTGTCTTTATTTTTTTCTATTACTGACTGGGTTAGTGATGTCGGGTATCTATTTAGATGCCGTGACGTCACTAACCCCAGGGCTTGATGCCAGGTCACATTACAGCTGGTATCAACCCCGTATATTACCCCGTTTGCCACCGCACCAGGGCGCGGGATGAGCTGGAGCGAAGCGCCAGGATTGGCGCATCTAATGGATGCGCCACTTCTGGGGCGGCTGCGGCCTGCTATTTTTAGGCTGGGAAGAGTCCAATAACCATGGCTCTTCCCACCCTGAGAATACCAGACCCCAGCTGTCCGCTTCACCTTGGCTGGTGATCTAATTTGGGGGGGACCCCACGTTTGTTTTTTTTGTTTTTTTTTTTAAAAAACCGCCTGGGGAGCCCTCCAAATTGATCACCAGCCAAGGTGAAGCTGTCAGCTGTGGTTTGCAGGCTACAGCTGTCTGCTTTACCCTAGCTGGCTATCAAAAATAGGGGGGACCCCACGTCGTTTATTTTAATTATTAATTTTTTGGGGGGCTAAATACAAGGCTAGGCACCCTTTAGTGCCACATGAAAGGCACTAAAGGGCGCCAGCTTAGAATATGCAGGGGGGTGGGACGTTATATATGTTTGACATCTATCCATTCATCCATTGTAGCATTTTAGGCTGTGTGCCCACAATCAGGGTTTGCAGCGTTTTGGGCGCAGAGTGTTTTCCCTGCATCCATAGCGCTGCATTGTGCAGTAGAAGCACAGTGGAAGGATTTTTAGAAATCCCATTGCCAATGTGCTTCTTTTCTCCGCAGCATAAACCGACCTGTGGCGCAGCTTCCCGAGCCCCAGCATGTCAATTTATGCTGCGGAGACAAGAGTGTTCTCTGCAGGTAGCATAGAGCTCCACAGCAGCCTGAACCCAAATCGTGGGCATGGGCAGCTGCGTTCTCCTGTGGACAACACTCACATCTCTGCAGGAAGGCTGACACTGTGCACTAGACGCCGTGTCGCTGGATCATGGCCACATAGCCTAAAAGTGAGAAATTTGTTGCTACAGCAACATTTTTGTGAAGTACCTGTGGATTCAAAATGCTTACTATACTCCTGAATAAAATCCAGTTTCCAAAATGGGGTCACTTGTGGGGGTTTTCTGCTGTATAGGTACCCAAGGGGCCCTGCTAATGTGACATGGTGCCCGCAATTTATTTCAACTTTTCCAGAATTCAAATGGTGCTCCTTCCATTCCAAGCCCTCCCATTTATCCAAACAGAGGTTTTTGGCCACATGTGGGGTATCCCTGTGCTCATAAGACATTGGATAACAACCTGTGGGGTCCACAGTTTGTTGTTGCCTCTTGAACAAGTAAAAAATACGATGCTAAAGCAACATTTTTGTGAAAAAAATGAAAATTTTCAATATGGCAACCTAAGCTTATCAAATTCTGTGAAGTACTCTTGGATTCAAACTGCTCAATATACACCTAGATAAAAGCCTTGAGGTGTCTTGTTTCCAGAATGGGGTCACTTGTGGGGGACCTCCACTGTATAGGCACCTTAGGGGCTTTCCAAATGCAACATAGCGTCTGCTAATGATTCCAGCCAATTGTGCAGTCAAATGGCGCTCCTTCCCTTCCGAGCCCTGCTGTGCACCCAAACAGTTAATTTTCATCACACATAAGGTATCAGCATACTCAGGAGAAATTGCACAATAAATTGTATGCTGAATTTTTTCCTTTTACACTTGTAAAAAAAAGCTACCTGGTTGAAGTAACAATTTTGTGGTAAAAATGTATTTTTTTTATTTTCACAGCTCAACATTATAAACTTCTGTGAAGCACCTGAGGATTCAGGGTACTCACCAAACATCTAGATAAATTCCTTCAGGGGTCTATTTTCCAAAATGGGGCCACATGTTGGGGAGCTTCACTGTATAGACACCTCAGGGGCTCTCCTAATGCAACATAGCGTCCGCTATTGATTCCAGCCCATTATGCAGTCAAATGGCGCTCCTTCCCTTCTGAGCCCTGTCATGCGCCCAAACAGTTGATTTCCACCACATATAAGGTATCGCCAAACTCAGGAGAAATTGCACAATAAATTTCATGGTGATTTTTTTCCTGTTACCCTTGTGAAAAAAAAAGCTACCTGATTGAAATAACAATTTTGTGGTAAAATTTTATTTTTTTATTTTCATGGCTCAACGTTATAAAATTCTGTGAAGCACCTGGGGGTTCAGGGTACTCACCAAACATCTAGATAAATTCCATGAGGGGCCTAGTTTCCAAAATGGGGTCACTTGTGCGGGGTTTCTGCTGTTTAGGTACCTTAGGGGACCTCCAAATACGACATGGTGCCCGCAATCTTTTTTAGCCAAATTTCCTTTCCAAAATTCAAATATTGCTCCTTTCATTCCAAGCCCTCCCATTTGTCCAAACAAAGGTTTCAGACCACAAGTGAGGTATCACCGCGCTCATAAAAAAGTGGTTAACAAACCATGAGGTCAAATTTTTGGAATTACCTCTTGAAAAAGTGAGAAAATTGATGTCAAACCAACATTTTTGAGAAAATTATTAAAATTTTCAATATGACAACGTAACGTTAACAAAATCTGTGAAGTACCCGTGGATCTAAAATGCTCACTATACCCCTAGATAGAGGCCTTGAGGGGTCTAGTTTCCAAAATGGCGTCACTTGTGAAGGGTTTCTTCTGTTTAGGTACCTTAGCGGACCTGTAAATGCAACATGGTGCCCGCAATCTATTTCAGCCAAATTTGCTTTCCAAAATTCAAATATTGCTCCTTCTGTTCCGAGCCCTCCCATTTGTCCAAACAGAGGTTTCTGACCACATGTGGAGTATCGGCGTGCTCATAAGAAAGTGGGGAACAAGTTTTGGGGTCCATTTTGTTGTGTTATTTCTTCTAAAAGTGAATAAATTTAGGTTAGAGCAACATTTTTAGGTAAAATTTAATTTTTGCTTTTTTTCATTCCACATTGCTTTTGTTCATGTGAAGCACCTGAAGGGTTAATAAACTTCTTGAATGTGGTTTTGAGTACTTTGGGGGGTGCAGTTTTTAGAATGGTGTCACTTTTGGGTATTTTCTGTCATCTAAGGCTGCTTTCACACCTCCGGTTTCTGCAATGCGGCACACTCCGGCACTTTGCAGGAAAATCGCAACCGTTTTTTTTTTGCTGCCGGTTGCGATTTTCCTGCATAGACTTTAATTAGTGCCGCATTGTGCTGCATGGCCTTGCATTCCGTCCGGTTTTTGCCGCATGCGGAAGATTTAGCCGATGCGGCGGCCGGATGGAACGTTGCCTGGCACGTTTTTTCGTGCTGCAAAAAAAAAACGCATCGCGCCGCATTCGGCCGATGCGCCGCATTTTTCAATGCATGCCTATGGCGGCCGGATGCGGCGCGATGCGGCAATAACCGCATCCGGCCGCCGCATGCGGTTTTTGCCACTGCGCATGCTCAGTAGCATGCCGCAAGCGGCAAAAACCGGACTGGCCGCAAAGGAAAAACTTATGCAAAGGATGCGGTGTGTTCACCGCATCCGTTGCATAGCTTGCACAGCCGGATTGAGCCGCAGAGCTCAAGCCGGATGTGTGAAAGCAGCCTAAGCCTATTGAAGTCACTTCAAATGTGATGTGGTCCCTAAAAAAATGGTTTTGTAAATTTTGATGTAAAAATGAGAAATCGCTGATAAACTTTGAACCCCTCTAACTTCCTAACAAAAAAAAATTTTGTTTCCAAAATTGTGCTGATGTAAAGTAGACATGTGGGAAATGTTATTTATTAACTATTTTGTGTCACAGAAATCTCTGGTTTAACGGTATAAAAATTCAAAAGTTGAAAATTGCTAAATTTTCAAAATGTTTGCCAAAATTCAATTTTTTTCATAAATAAACGCAAAAAATATTGTCCTAAATTTGGTACTAACATGAAGTCCAATATGTGACGAAAAAACAATCTCAAAATCACCAGGATCCGTTGAAGCGTTCCAGAGTTATAACCTCATGAAGTGACACTGGTCAGAAGTGCAAAATTTGGTCTGGTCATTAAGGTGAAAATTAGCTCCGTCACTAAGGGGTTAAAGGTAATTTGTTAGACCGTTTTGCCGCACTATCTGAAAGCAGCATAATGTAGGGCCTAAAGCCTAATTCCAGGGATTTCTCACTTTACTGGCCCTGGGTTCAAGTCCCACTAAGGACAACATCTGCATCTGAGTTTGTATGTTCTCCCCGTGTTTGTGTGGGTTTCCTCCGGGAACTCCGTTTTTTCCCCACACTCCGCAAACATACTGATAGGGAATTTATATTGTGAGCCCTAATGGGGACAGTATTGCCAATGTATGTAATGCGGTGTGGACTTAATAACGCTATATAAATGAATAATTATTATTATGATTATTATTACTAGGCTGTATGTTGTTGTTTCAATCAAATCAGTGTTTTATTAGCAGGAGATTATTACTACAGGACTAGATGTCTCGTGCTATGTAGTCCTCCTGCTCTGTTTAACTATGCCCCACCACTGATTAGCATTTTTTTTGTCAATGTACAGCGTTTGCAAAATGCTGCAAATCAGTGGTGTGGGTGGGGTAATAAAGGACCCAGCATTCAGAACACTGCTAGATCTGCAGCAGAGAAAACTGTAATTGTATCAAAACTGCACCTAACAGGCCAGTAACTGACACATCACAGGAAACAGTCTCTGTCACTACTACTTGCTACTCTCCAATAATATAGCAATAACATTTTGACAGATTCTCTTTAAGGATCTAAATGCATTTTTGCTAGATGATTTTGTGACAAATAAATAGGGTGAAAGTGTTGGATGTATTTTATTAATTAAACTATAAAGAAATACAAAAATAATATTTGTCCCTTACTGTATTTACTAGAATGACAATTTAACCCTGTAATATCAATTAATGAAGCCCAACCTTTGTTAAAAAAAAACAAAAAAAAAACATTCAAAAATTATGGTGTTGTGTATAATAAGCTTTGGCTAATTATGTATAAAACAGATCTTCTTTCAGAAATGTACAGTAGTTCAAACTCTAAAGTTGTACTGGAGAACACAATGTCAAATGTATAGCTTTAAAGGTATAGTGCTGAGTAATCAATAACTGCACATGTTTTAGGGTCTGTGCGCACTGGGAAAAAGGAAGTAAAATACGCACCCTCTGGCAGAATTCCGTACCTGCGGCAAAAAAAAACGCAACAAAACACACCCAAAATCCGCAGTTTTACTGCGGTTTGTTGCGGTTTTGGTGCTATTTTTCCGTGGGTTGGTCCCTGCGGTTTTTAACCATTATTTAATGACAAAACCACAGGTACCTGCGGGAAAGAAGTGACATGCTGCTTCTTTTTGCTGCACAAATTCTGCAGCAAAACAAAAATGCAGTGTGCACACAGCATTTTGAATTTCTCATAGATTTTGCTGGGGAAGGACTGTAGGAAGGTTCTGAACAAAAACTGCACCTTTTCTGCAGCAAAAACCACGGCAAAACCGCGGCAAAAAACGCAGTATGCGCACAGGACTTAAGGGTATGTTCACACAGGGCATTTTTGGTAAGTTTTTGCTGCATTTTTTAGCTGCAGATTTGCCTTGGTTTTATGTAAATCCATGCTAATAAAAAGCTGCTTTTTACAGTCCCAGCAAAGTCTATAAAGGTCCATTCACACATAACGAGATCGGTACCGAGATCGTTACTACCTCACAGTTTCCGGATCGTTGTTAAATCGTTGGTGAGATCGTTGGTGAGATGTCACACAGTCATTTTCCCAATGTCTTTAGTAACGATGCAGCGACCTGTATAACGATCTCGCTGGTTGTTGGGACCCTGTCACACAGCAGCTATGTAACGATTCCAACCTCGAATAGTGGCGTAGTGTTTGACGATGTAAGCCACGTAGCCGTGCATATGCGTCGCCTTTTCCACACCCCTCCGCTCCGATTGGTGGCCAATACTGCGTTCTGATTAGGCGGCCGGCCTAGAAGGCAACTTTGTATCGCTTCATCCTTTGTCCCTTTTGACCCTTGCTTTGAGGATAGAATCTGCGACTTCAGCTTCGATCCGAAAAGCAAGCAAGCAATCGGGAACAAAGTACGAATGAATCCGGGTGTAGTCGCAGGTTCTAACCTCAAAGCAAAGCTCAAAAAAGAATAAAGCATGAAGCGATACCCAATCAGATGTCATGCCCCCGGTGTCCCGACATCGCTCCTTACCCACTGATCCGGTCCCCGTGTCTCGGCACCACTCCTTACCCACTGATCCGGTCCCGGTGTCCTGGCATCACTCCTTACCCACTGATCCGGTCCCGGTGTCCCGGCACCGCTCCGTACCCACTGACCCGGTCCCCGTGCTCACCGACCGCGGCTGAGGCTCCCGCTCTGCTCCCCTGCGTCCCCTGTGCTTCCTGCTCGGCAGTCCCCCCGGCTTGCTGCGACTCGGGACTCTGCCTCCGGCTCCTCTGCATCCTGTCCGCGGCCTCCTGTGCTTGCCTCTGGCTCCTGGGCTTCAGGAGATGGCTGATTGCAGGTGCAGGGTATAAAAGACTTCTTCTTACATACGGGCGGTGCTTGTTCAACAAGTTCTCGCAGCTTAGTATCTTGTGATTGTGTTCAAGCCCTTTGTGTCCTGTTCCTGTATTAATCCTGTCTCTGTACTCAGAACCTGACGCTCGGTGTGTGCCACAGCTGGTCCAGCTCCCTGGAGATTCCCCGGTGTCCGTTAGCAGTGGACCTCTCCATTGTCCCTCTGCTTTACTCCGCCACCGGCTCTGGATTACATCTGAAGTCTCCGGCCTGCACTCGTCACTGGTTCCGGACTCTGCCTGCTGTCTTCACCCGGCTCCGGTCATCCGTTCCGATTCCCTCTGGTCCGAATACATCACGGGACTGGCCTCAGTATTCCCTCTGGACTTTCCAAGGACGCTCCCGGTATCCCGCCTGTGTTCCGGCTACTGTGCATCTAGGCCCTCTGGGGTGGTCGCCAGACAGTTCCTGTATAGGGGTTTTGCTCTTGGTGGCCTCCCTGGGGGAGTCCGGTGCATGGTCCCGTGGGTCCACCCCTGGACTGAATGTAACATCAGCACGCAGTACTGTTCTCAGCGCCAAGCAATCGGTGCAGAGGGGGAGCGGAAAAGGTGACGCAACTACATGCCTAAGTGTCACACTTTAAGTTCTCATCTACGTCGTTAATGAGATCGTTTGTAGGTGTCAAACATACAGATCCATCCTGCCCAGCAGGACTCCAACGAGCCAAAAATGGCCCAGGACATTCAGCAACAACCAACGATCTCACAGCAGGGGGCGGATCATTGGTACGTGTCAAACATAACGAGATCGCTGGTGAAGTCGTTGTTTCGTCACAGAAACTGTGACGTATCAACAATGTTGTTAGCGATCTCGCTATGTGCGAAGTGGCCTTAAGATTTCTGAAATCTCATGCACACACACACAAACACATTACATCAGGTTTTTTTCCTGACTGTTTTGTCAAACACTTGCGTTTTTGGCCAGGTTTTTAAAGAATGAGCATGTCAATTCCTTGCTGCAGATTTGCTGCGTTTTTTCATTGATACAACCCATTTTGTAGAAAAAAAAGCAGCAAATCCGCACCAAATCTTCAGCAAAAACACCACTAAAAAAACGCATGAAAAACACACCAAAAATGCAGATGACTCAAAGGAGATTTCCTGCCACAAGAACAGGTTTTGGTCAGGAAAAAAAACATACCAAAAAAGCCCTGTGTGAACCTAGCCTTACTGTATTTTTCCATTATGGCAGCTTGTTTTTTTTACATGTGAAATCAGTGCTGGCAATAACCATGTCAAGGAGACAGACAGCCCAAGTGATAATGCAGATATTAACAACATGTCAATTCTTTTCTGCGTTTTTTCACCCATGGAATGCATTTGAAAAACGCAGCAAAAAGCAGGAACAAAAATGCAGCAAAGAGCAGGAACAAAAACGCAGCAAAACGAAGCCAAAAACGCACCGAAACACAGTGAAAACGCATGGGTTTTTTCAGTTGCGTTTTTGCCGCAGGTGCGTTTTTGTGCATTTTTGTGTGTTTTTTGCGGCCAAAAATGCACAAAAATGGAGCATGCACACATAGCCCTAATGGACGAGGTTGCGACTGTTTACAGTGCTAGGCGGATTATTGAGGTGCTCACAGTAAGGGTATAGTATACACAGTGCCTACAAGTAGTATTCAACCCCCTGCAGATTTAGCAGGTTTGATAAGATGCAAATAAGTTAGAGCCTGCAAACTTCAAACAAGAGCAGGATTTATTAGCAGATGCATAAATCTTACAAACCAACAAGTTATGTTGCTCAGTTAAATTTTAATAAATTTTCAACATAAAAGTGTGGGTCAATTATTATTCAACCCCTAGGTTTAACATTTTGTGGAATAACCCTTGTTTGCAATTACAGCTAATAATCGTCTTTTATAAGACCTGATCAGGCCAGCACAGGTCTCTGGAGTTATCTTGGCCCACTCCTCCATGCAGATCTTTTCCAACTTATCTAGGTTCTTTGGGTGTCTCATGTGGACTTTAATCTTGAGCTCCTTCCACTGCAACACCTTGATTTTTTCCCTCTTGAACCAGGCCTTGGATTTATTGGCTGTGTGCTTTGGGTCATTGTCTTGTTGGAAGATGAAATGACGACCCATCTTAAGATTCTTGATGGAGGTGCGGAGGTTCTTGGCCAAAATCTCCAGGTAGGCCGTGCTATCCATCTTCCCATGGATGCGGACCAGATGGCCAGGCCCCTTGGCTGAGAAACAGCCCCACAGCATGATGCTGCCACCACCATGCTTGACTGTAGGGATGGTATCCTTGGGGTCATATGCAGTGCCATCCAGTATCCAAACGTCACGTGTGTGGTTGGCACCAAAGATCTCGATCTTGGTCTCATCAGACCAGAGAACCTTGAACCAGTCTGTCTCAGAGTCCTCCAAGTGATCATGAGCAAACTGTAGACGAGCCTTGACATGACGCTTTGAAAGTAAAGGTACCTTACGGGCTCGTCTGGAACGGAGACCATTGCGGTGGAGTACGTTACTTATGGTATTGACTGAAACCAATGTCCCCACTGCCATGAGATCTTCCCGGAGCTCCTTCCTTGTTGTCCTTGGGTTAGCCTTGACTCTTCGGACAAGCCTGGCCTCGGCACGGGTGGAAACTTTCAAAAGCTGTCCAGGCCGTGGAAGGCTAATAGTAGTTCCATAAGCTTCCACTTCCGGATGATGCTCCCAACAGTGGAGACAGGTAGGCCCAACTCCTTGGAAAGGGTTTTGTACCCCTTGCCAGCCTTGTGACACTCCACGATCTTGTCTCTGATGGCCTTGGAATGATCCTTTGTCTTTCCCATGTTGAACAAGTATGAGTGCTGTTCACAAGTTTGGGGAGGGTCTTAATTAGTCAGAAAAGGCTGGAAAAAGAGATAATTAATCCAAACATGTGAAGCTCATTGTTCTTTGTGCCTGAAATACTTCTTAATACTTTAGGGGAACCAAACAGAATTCTTGTGGTTTGAGGGGTTAAATAATAAATGACCCTCTGAATAAACTTTTCACAATTTAAAAAAAAAAAAAAAAAAGAAATAACATTCTTTTTTGCTGCAGTGCATTTCACACTTCCAGGCTGATCTACAGTCCAAATGTCACAATGCCAAGTTAATTCCGAATGTGTAAACCTGCTAAATCTGCAGGGGGCTGAATACTACTTGTAGGCACTGTATACAACCAATTCCAAAGCATGGAATATATATTGACTCAATACAGTCACTGTCAACTCCACAATAACAAAAAAAGAACCAATAGCTATCATCACCAATCACTTTACAGGCCATTGGACACCTGTTACAGGTAGCGTATGGCTACAAGGAAGCAAAATGTAGACAAAGAGGAACAAAACTAATTTTTTATACAGTGGAACTTCGATTTACGAGCAACTTGTTGTGCGAGTATTTCGCTATACAAGCAAAGCTTGCTGTAAATTTCTAACTCAGTTTATGAGCAATATTTGCTGTATGAGCAAATACTCACCGCACACACTTCCGGTTCCGTACTTTCACCGCGCTCTGACCTGCTCTTGCAGTCTGCACAAAACACACACACACGCACACACGCGCATTATGCTCACCTTACCTTCCGTTCCTTCGCCGGCCTCCTGGTTCTTGTTGTCCGCAGGTACAGTATGTGTATCCAGTAACCATCGCAACGATGGAGGAACTACCGCTGTCACCTGCTTCTCAGCACCAATCAGAGGCAAGTGGCTCCTGCGTATGACGTCTGCTGCTGAAGCGCTGAAAGCTGAAAGCGGAAGCCGGCATCGGTCGAAATAGTTATCCGATACACATCCTGTACCTGCGGACTACAAGAACCAGGAGGCAAATGGGAATGGAATGGAAGGTGAGGTGAGCATATCCTGCATCACATGGCTGGAAGCGCGTGGTATCACAGGATGTGGTGAGTGTGCGCACGCGATTGTACCGGTATGTGCGATTTCGAGAGTGTGTGTGAGTGTATGCGATCGGATGTGAGTGTGCGATCAGATGTGAGTGTGCGATCGGATGTGTGTGGATGGGTGCGTTCTGATAGGTGAATCGGCCAGATGCAGGGGAGGACGGCGTGCAGCACAGAGATCACAGGGAGGAATGATGTGGAATCTGATTGTGTGTGTGTGTGTGTGTGTGTGTGTGTGTGTGTGTGTGTGTGTGTGTGTCTGAGTGTGTGTATATGTATGTGTATATGACTGTGTGATCTGATGTATGAGTGTATGTTATCTGATGTGTGTGTGTGTGTGTGTGCGTGTATGTTTGTGGTTGGAACATTGAACAAGTTGTGGAATGAATTGTCTGAGCTTCCATTAATTCTTATGGGAAATTTTGCTTTGCTAGACGAGTAACTTGGTTTACAAGCACACTCCCAGAACAGATTGTTCTCGTAAACCAAGGTTCCACTGTAAATTTAATGCAAAAGGTAGGCAGTATTTATAAGACTATACAAAGGGAAACAACACAACATATATACAATTACATAAAATAAATAAAAGGGATGAACAAAACAAAATGACTAAACCTGATGTGCCTGCAATGGCTTGAGGTGTCAGGTAGAAGATATTGTGGTCATGTTTCTTATCATGATTTTATCATTCTAAAGAGATGAAACATATGTGTATTGTCATTCCTCTACAAGATATTAATTTGGGCCTGATACTCATATCTCATAGTTATGTAAAAATGTGCATAACGTTCGTCATTCTGTCATTCCCTTTGCATCTACGCAAACTCCTATATTCAAATCTGGACACCAGAAACATAGTGTCTACCAAAGATGCTTTCATAGGAGAAGTTAATGCCTGAGAAGGCAGTTCTTCACCTCTGTGTAAACAAATCTCAGTCTTGCTGTCCTTTTCTCAAACTTTCCTCTGCTGTATACATTACCTGTCCAAACCAAGGGGTCCTACCGGAAAAGGTGCCAGATAAATTGTTCTCTCACTTTCTGTCTCCATTTATAATTCGTTTATTTCTCCTTAGCTATAATTAATCCTATATGTTCAGTGTGAGGGTGGATATGTCTGCTCTACCCTGTGTGCAGAATTATTAGGCAAGTTGTATTTTAGAGGATTTGTTTATGACTGATCAACAACTAAGTTCTTAATCAACCCAAAAGACACAAAAAAATCAAAGCTTAATATTTTTTGAAGTTGGAGTGGGATTTTTTTAGATTTGGCTATCTTAGGAGGATATCTGTAACTATTACTGTGCAGAATTATTAAGAATTATTAGGCAACTTAATAAAAACCAAATATATTCCCATCTCACTTGTTTATTTTCATCAGGTAAACCAATATAACTGCACAAAATTTAGAAATAAACATTTCTGACATGCAAAAACAAAACCCCAAAAAATGCGTAACCAATATAGCCAGCTGTGACGGGGTATGCGACAGGGCAGTAAGGGACGCCAGGCCAAGGAACAATCCAAAGGGCTTTATTGGAACCACAAAGATAAAGCACCAAACATGAATATAAATCCTTAAAGTCTGCAAGGAGTCCATAACAAAACAACAGATCCAGGGGCGCCTCCCGGTATTCCGACGTCAGGGAAAATATGGCAATGGTCCTTATGAGTGAACAACAAAACACAATCCCACGTGGCCACTGATCTCCAGTCTGTAACAGTCCATACAGCGACACTAGGATCCAGCCTCAGCTATAAATCCTAATGCTTCTCCAGCCAAGATCCAACTAATTGACTAACATGGGTCTCATTGTTCTCCTCTCCTGGGATCAGCCCCTTATGTGGGCAGAAGGGCCCACCTCCCCCTGTACATTTGATATGTGAAAGGACTCTAGACATTGTGGATTGGAGGAGTCCCATGCTGAGAATAACAAACAATCTCCCACCAGAATGAGTACAAAGGAGGAACAGACTATTACACCATGAGCACAGACAGGGGAGGGACACGCTGTTACACCACCTTTCTTTATGATGACACTCAAAAGCCTACCATCCATAGAGGCTATGTGCACACAGTGTGTTTTTCGCTGCATTTTTGCACGTTTTTCGTGTGCGTTTTTGTTCAGAAAACTGCATGACTTTGCTTCACCAGCAAAGTCTGTGAGTTTTCATTTTTGCTGTCTGCACACAGCGTTTTTTTTTTAGCTGCGTTTTTGTGGTGCCCACAAAAACGCAGCATGTAAATTATTTTTGCGTTTTTCACTGCGTTTTTCACCCATAGAGTTCAATGAGATGTTCTAAAACGCAATGAAAAACGCAAATTGCAAATATAGCTGCGTTTTAGTGCGTTTCTATGACTAAAAACACAGCTATAAACGCAAGGGGTGGGTAGTATAGTGACATGTACAGGAAGAGGATTCCTACTGTTGGTAAACACAGAAGCGTGAATCCTCGCGGTACTGCCACCGCTGCTTCCACCTCCCGTCCGGCGCCATGTCCGCTCCCGTCCTGCGCCATGTCCGGACGGGAGGTGGAAGCAGCGGTGAAAACAAAAGTGAACAGTAGAAAGAAAAAATCTCATACTCACCTGTCTGCAGAATCCCAGTATATGTCCGCTCCCAGCATGTCTCCCGGTACCGTCACCCCTGCTCCGGCTGTGTGCCGACTCCCGGGCATCAGCTGACAGTATAAGTTCAGTGGTGAGGCCGGCTTTTTACCGCCCGGCTTAAACTATCAGCTGATGCCGTCAGGAGACTTCATCAGCTGATTACCGCCGGATCCTGCAGCAATCGGACGGGAGTCTGCACAGAAGTGAGTAGTTTTTTTTTTTTGCACTGATGCATCAGCTGATTGTATAAATGCCATTTATACAATCAGTTGATGTGTGATGTGATTCACGTCCTTGAACCTGACACATCATCTGATCGCTCTGCCTTCCAGCAAACCGATCAGATGATGTTGGATCTGGAGTGGACATCGCGGGACCCTTGACCCAGGAATACTGCGGAGGGGGGTGTTCTTTATTTCAATAAAGATGGAGTCACTAATTGTGTTGTGTTTTATTTCTAATAAAAATATTTTTCTGTGCGTTGTGTTTTTTTTTATCTTTACTAGAAATTGATGGTGGCCATGTCTAATATTGGCGAGACACCATGAATTTCGGGCTTAGGGCCAGTTGATAATATACAGCTAGCCCTAACCCCATTATTACCTAGCGAGCCACCCGGCATCAGGGCAGCTGGAAGAGTTGGATACAGTGCCAGAAGATGGCGCTTCTATGAAAGCGCCATTTTCTGGGACGGCTGAGGCTGCAATTTGCAACGGGGGTGCCCAGAAAGCTTGGGCACCCTGCACTGCGGATGGCAATCCCCAGCTGCCTAGTTGTACCTGGCTGAACTCAAAAATTGGGCAAAGCCCACATAATTTTTTTTAAATTATTTCATGAAATTCATAAAATAAAAAAAAAGGGCTTCCCTATATTTTTGGTTCCCAGCCGGGTACAAATAGGCAGCTGGGGGTTGGGGGCAGCCCGTACCTGCCTGCTGTACCTGGCTAGCATACAAATATATGGCCAAGCCCACGTCATTTTTTTGGGGGGCAAAAAACTCCTGCATACAATCCGGGATGGAGGATGCTGAGCCTTTTAGTTCTGCAGCTGCTGTCTGCTCTCCTGCATATACTAGTGGAGAATGAAGAACATATTGAAGAAGGAAATGACATAAGACCTTTTTTTTTTTTTCAACAATCTTTAATGGCATTGTTCACTCATAAAAAACGCATAAAAATGCAGTGAGCAAAAACGCAGCAAAAACGCAGCAAAACACATTTTTGTCGCGGTTTTTTGCCGCAGGTGCGTTATTTGCTGCAAAAAAACGCACAAAACCGCAGCGTAAAAAAATGCAGTGTGTGAACTTAGCACCAAACATGAATATAAATCCTTAAAGTCTTCCAGGAGTCCACAACAACACAACAGATCTAGGGGCGCCTCCCGGTATTCCGACGTCAGGGAAAATATGGCAATGGTCCTTATGAGTGAACAACAAAACACAATCCCACGTGGCCACTGATCTCCAGTCTGTAACAGTCCATACACCGACACTAGGATCCAGCCTCAGCTATAAATCCTAATGCTTCTCCAGCCGAGATCCGACTAACTGACTAACATGGGTCTCATTGTTCTCCTCTCCTGGGATCAGCCCCTTAGGTGGGCAAAAGGGCCCACCTCCCCCTGTACATTTGATATGTGAAAGGACTCTAGACATTGTGGATTGGAGGAGTCCCATGCTGAGAAGAACAAACAATCTCCCACCAGAATGAGTACAAAGGAGGGACAGACTATTACACCATGAGCACAGGCGGGGGAGGGACACGCTGTTACACCACCTTTCTTTATGATGACACTCAAAAGCCAACTATCCATAGATTCTGTCAGTTGCTTGATCTGTTTACGATCAACATTGCGTGCAGCAGCCACCAAAGCCTCCTAGACACTGTTCCCAGAGGTGTACTTTTTTCCCTCCCTGTAGATCTCACATTTTATGAGGGACCATAGGTTCGCCATGGGGTTCAGATCAGGTGAACAAGGGGTCCATGTCATTATTTTTTCATCTTTTAGACCTTTACTGGCCAGCCACGTAGTTAGATGCATAATAATAATAATAATAATAATGCTTATAATAATGAAGTTTTATTTCTATAGCACCAACATATTCTGCAACGCTTTACAATTCAGAGGGGACATGTACAGACAATTTGAGACAATACAAAAAAAAATTAAGATACCAGGAGAAGTGAGGGCCCTGCTCGTAAGTTTACAGTCTATGAGGAAAGAGGGGAGGCACAAAAGGTGAATGGGGGGGGGGGGGAGAAAAGCTTGTTATATATGGTCCAGGCACCGATTTAATAGGGTATTCAAAACCAGCTGCATGAACCCGTCATTGGCCAGAATTTATACAGGTACAGGGGACAAGAATTGGAAGTAAATTTTTTGTTATGAAGGGCAGAAAGGGACTAGATTAGATCAGGGTAGAGAGGTGATAGGCTAGTCTAAAGAAATGTGTTTTTAGGGCCCACTTAAAGGTGTGGGTGTTGGGAATTAATCGGATTGCTCTGGTAGTGTGTTCCAGAGCATAGGTGCAGCTCGTGAGAAATCTTGAAGACGGGAAGTGGGAGGTTCGAATTGTTGAGGATGTCAGTCTTAGGTCATTAGCAGAGCGGAGGGCACTGGTGGGGTGATAGACAGAGATGAGGGAGGAGATGTAGGGTGGTGCAGAACCGTGGAGAGCTTTATGAGTGAGAGTGATAAGTTTATGTTGGATTCTGTAGTGGATGGGCAACCAGTGCAATGACTGACACAGAACAGAGGCATCAGTGAAGCCTTTGCAGAGGAAAATGATCCTGGCTGCGGCATTCAGAATGGATTGGAGAAAGGAGAGTTTAGTAACAGGGAAACCAATTAATAAAGAATTACAATAATCCAGGCGAGAATGAATGAGAGCAACTGTAAAGGCCCTGTCACACACACAGATAAATCTGCGGCAGATCTGTGGTTGCAGTGAAATTGTGGACAATCAGTGCCAGGTTTGTGGCTGTGTACAAATGGAACAATATGTCCATGATTTCACTGCAACCACAGATCTGCCAAAGATTTATCTCTGTGTGTGACGGGGCCTTTAGAGTTTTTGCAGAGTCAAGGGTAAGAAAAGGTTGAATTCTAGAGATGTTTTTGAGGTGGAATTGACAAGAACGAGCAAGTGAACGAATGTGGGGAGTGAAGGAGAGATCGGAGTCAAATATAACCCCAAGACAACGGGCGTGCTGCTGGGGCGTAATGGTAGAGCCACACACAGAAATGGTAATATTGGGTTTCGGAAGGTTAGGAGAGGGAGGAAACAGAAGAAGTTCAGTTTTTGATAGGTTCAGTTTTAGATAGAGGGAGGACATGATGTTGGAGACAGTGGACAGAAAATCGGTAGTATTTTGTAATAGTGCAGGGGTGATGTCAGGAGAAGATGTGTACAGTTGGGTGTCATCAGCATAGAGATGGTACTGGAAACCAAATCTGCTGATAGTTTGTCCAATAGGGGCTGTGTATAGAGAAAACAGGAGGGGGTCTAGGACTCAACCCTGAGGAACCCCGACCGTAAGGGGAAGAGGAGAGGAAGAGGAGCCGGCAAAGGATACAGTGAATGAGCGGTCAGAGAGGTAAGAGGAGAACCAAGAAAGAACGGTGTCCTTGAGCCCCATAGAGCGGAGCATAGTGAGGAGGAGCTGGTGATCCACAGTATCGAATGCAGCAGAGAGATCCAGGAGGATCAGTAGGGAGTAGTGACCATTAGACTTAGCTGTAAGTAGATCATTAGAGACTTTAGTAAGAGCAGTTTCAGTAGAATGTAAGGAGCGGAAACCGGATTGTAGAGGGTCAAGGAGAGAGTTATCTGACAGATAGCGAATTAGACGGGAGTGGACCAGGCGTTCCAGGAGTTTTGAGATGAATGGGAGATTAGAGACAGGTCTGTCGTTAGCGTTACAATTTTGGTCCAGGGATGTTTTTTTTAAGTAATGGGTGTATGCTGGCATGTTTAAAGGAGGAGGTAAAGACACCAGAGGAGAGAGAGAGATTGAAAATTTTAGTTAGGTGAGTGGTGACAGCTGGGGTGACAGATTTAAGGAGATGTGAGGGAATAGGGTCACTGGTGCAGGTAGTAGGGCGAGAAGATGCGAGGAGCCTGGTGACTTCTTTTTCTGTGACTGGATCAAAGAGTGAAAGTGAGCTAGATGTAGTGTAGGAGGGCAGACAATGTGTGGTGTTATGAGGCTGGGAGGAAATTTCCTGGCGTATATGGTCAATTTTTTCTTTAAAATAATTGGCCAGGTCATCTGCGCTGAGGTTGGTGGTTGGGGCCAGAACTCTTGGTCCGAGGAGGGAATGGAAAGTATCAAAGAGTCGTTTAGGATTGTTGGCTAGAGAGGTGATGAGAGTGTTAAAATACGCTTGTTTGGAGAGGTGAAGGGCAGCATTGTATGTTTTGAGCATAAACTTATAGTGGATGAAATCTTCGGCTAGATTGGATTTTCTCCACAGACGTTCAGTGCACCTGGAACACCACTGGAGAAAGCGTGTTTGCAACATGTGCCAGGGCTGCTGCCATCTGTGCCGAGTTGCTCTGCGTGTAGCAGGTGCATCTTCATCTAGGGCACTCTGTAGGGTTTCATTGTAGTGTTTTACAGCAGAGTCAGGACATGAAAGGGAGGATATTGGGGCCAGTGATGTCTGCAACTTCTTTAGAAATTTCTGGGTGTTAATGGCATGTATATTCCTATATGGGAGGTAAGTGGGGGTGTCCTGAGTGGGTTGACATCTCTTAACCAAGAATGAAAGAAGGTTGTGGTCAGAGAGTGGGAGAGGGGAGTTAGTGAAATCATGCACTGAGCAGAGACGGGAGAAGACCAGTTCCAGTGTATTCCCACCTTCATGTGTAGGAGAGTTAGTTAATGCATGTGATGGAGCATTGTCCTGCATGAAAATCATGTTTTTCTTGAACGATACAGACTTCTTCCTGTACCACTGCTTGAAGAAGTTGTTTTCCAGAAACTGGCAGTAGGTCTGGGAGTTGAGCTTCACTCCATCCTCAACCCAAAAAGGTCCCACAAGTTCATCTTTGATGATGCCAGCCCATACGAGTACCCCACCTCTACCTTGCTGGCGTCTGGGTGGAGCTTTCTGCCCTTTACTGATCCAGCCTCTGGCCCATCCATCTGGCCCATCAAGAGTCACTCTCATTTCATCAGTCCATAAAACCTTTGAAAAATCAGTCTTAAGATATTTCTTGGCCCAGTCTTGACGATTTATCTTATGTTTCTTGTTCAAAGGTAGTCGGTTTTCAGCCTTCCTTACCTTGGCCATGTCCCTGAGTATGGCACATCTTGTGCTTTTTGAGATTCCAGTAACGTTGCAGCTCTAAAATATGGCCAAACTGGTGGCAAATGGTATCTTGGCAGCTTCACGCTTGATTTTCCTCAATTCATGGGAAGTTATTTTGCGCCTTTGTTGCCCAACACGCTTCTTGCAACCCTGTTGGCTATTTGCCTTGAAACGCTTGATTGTTCGGTGATCACGCTTCAAAAGTTTGACAATTTCAAGACTGCTGCATCCCTCTGCAAGACATCTCACAATTTTGGACTTTTCAGAGCCCGTCAAATCTCTCTTCTGACCCATTTTTGCAAAGGAAAGGAAGTTGCCTAATAATTAAGCACACCTTATATAGGGTGTTGATTACACCACACCCCTCCTCTTTGCAGAGATGCACATCACCTGATTACAGCTTGGAGTAGGACAACATGTATAAAAATTATCATGTGATCAAAATACTCATTTGCCTAATAATTCTGCACACAGTGTAAGACAAGAGAACTATTTTCTAAATGTTATAATTTCTATAGGACATACCACATAACAACCAATCAGTGGCGTACCACCAATAGATGCAAGTGTGACGCCCTGGGCAAGCCAGGGGTCACAGGTCATCACACCACCACACCCTACACCCCAGTTAGGAACATCTAAGCTAACCCAAAATCCTTGTTGCCTTCCTCCAGGGGCTGATGTTCACACCAGGGGGTGGGCCAGGCGGTGGAGTACCGAGGAGTACACAGCCCTGGAGGCGGGAGAAACCAGGCAGTGAAGTCAGGGAGGTGAAGGAGTAAACAGTGAAGTAGTAGAGGAGTGAAGCTGAAGTCAAGTAAAAAGGAAACAGTAGTAAGGCCTGAAGTTGGTCCGTGGCTGTGTGCCTGGACAGTGTCAGCAAGGTCAGCAGACGGTGGTGACAGTCTGGAGAGGGACTGCTCGGAGGTTGCTGGAAGGACCGCGGACGGGTAGTGGCCCGGCGGTCTGGAGCAGTATACAAAGGACAGTCAGCACCAGGGCAGGGGCCTCTCGGATCCCGGCAAGGCTAGGAGTCGCCATAATTTGCCAAATCCGTCAGTGAAGGGGACGTCTGTCTCCAAACAACCAAGTCCCGACTGAAGGCAACAGTCCAACCATTGAGGAGAGACACCGCCACCGCCAAGGCACCAGTTTCTCAGGGCCAGCGCCTGCGGGCAAAGTAGGGCTCCTCCGGCCCATATCCAAGCCGGGGAGCGGGTTACCGGTGGGAACCCATCGAAACCAATATCAACTTAGGTGCAGGACAGAGGGACCGTCACCGTCACCTACTGGGGAAAGCAAGTGCAGCTGTCCGTGGGAACCGTCTTCCCAGCCGAGTGTTTTACCGAGAACTGTGTCATCGTCTCAGGCTGAGTGAGTACCACAGTGCCGCAAGGCACAGCGCTGCCCCCGCGTCCCTGCGCCCACCAGGCCCTGCATCTCCCAATCCATCACTGGGCCCCGGGATCACCAACCCCTACCCACGGAGGGGCAACATAACAACTGGCTGCTCCATACCATCCTTCCCGGGATCCCCATACAGAGCAGCGGTGGTGCCAACAAATCACCACAACCGTGGGTGGCGTCACGGACAATAAACAATCCCCACACCCAAACAACCCCTTTTCACTCACGGGCGAGGAGCGCCACTCGAGTCCCCGGGATCCGGCCCATCACTCGAGCCACCGAGCAGCGACAGCAGCAGGCCGCAGTGCCCGCCGGACCCGAGCAGAAGGGAGAGCGCGGCGTCCCCTCCTCCGCCCGCGACAACTTGGCGTCATGAACAGGATCTTACTGCTCTGCCGTTGGGTAGAGGTGCGCCTTGTGACCGCCGGAGGTGTCCGGCTGAAAAATTTCGGAAGTCGCCATCTTTGGCGCGAAAAGTTCCCGCTCGAGCGTCTTCTCGAGTAGCAGAGGCGCGAAGGCCAAAACTCCGCCCCAATAGAGGAGGGGCCGGAGAGAAGCTAAGGGGGACGCGATGGCGGCTGGCTGCATGTGAGAGCAGCTATAAAAGCAGGGACGCCAGGACTCTGTGGACATCTTATTCCTGGGAGAAGCCGCCAGCAGCATGTGGATGCCATCCCGCAACACCGCAGCCCCCGCGCCTGGAACCGCGGCATGGGTGGAGATCCGGACCGCGCAGCTCTACCAACGGCTGCAGGTTAAGATGCAGCTCCTCATGGAGGAGTGGGAGACCGACATGGCGGATGTTATAGCAGCTGTGCGGAGACGCGAGGAGGAAGCGGAGGAAGGGAGGGTGAGTGACCCATGCCCCGATGCCCTGGAAGGGCCGGTCATCGCGGCTGCGGGACCCGGTCCAAGCCCTCTCCCCCCGCTGCCTCCCTCGCCACCCGTCTCGGAGGCCGTGACCCCGCCACTAGGCCTGCTACCACTGCAACTGGTAGCACTACCCAGCATGCCCGCCCAGGCGGGCCGACCTGCAGCCGGAGCCCGTAGTCGACCGGAGATGCTGCCTTGGAAGGCTCCGAAAACCGTACCGGAGACGGTTTCCGAGAAAGTCCCCGAGCTGGAGCCGATGACCTGCTCCAAGCCGGAGGCCCAGCTGCGGAAAGCCCCTGTGCCCATCCCCCACACCTCGGCTGAGGTAGCGCCGGGTTGTCGCTGCAAGATGGCGCCCAAGGCCAAGACACCGCCCGACCCGTGCACTGGAGCTCGCAGCAGCGCCGTATTGGGACAGGGAGCTGGTACCGCTGGGCCTGGAGATCGGAGAGAGAGGAAGAAGGCGGAACTGGTGGCCTGGGCCATTAGAGAAAAGGAGAACCTCCGGCAAGCAACATTTCGTGTCCGGGGCCCGCTGTACGAGGGGCAGGTGAGACGGTTTGATGTCCGCCGGGGCTATGGGTTTATATATGAACCGGGCCTGGAGGCCGAAGTGTTTATAGCCCGGCGGGATGTGAATGCCCACCTGCCTGAAGAGCACCCCGGCCGTAATCTGATGCCGGGGGATATTGTGCAGTATACCCGGCACTGTGGAGAGAGGGGGTGGTTTGCCCTAGATGCCAAACTGCGGGGCAGCCAGGAGAGCAGAGTGAGTCCTGCACCCCCTCCCTCGGATGAAGCCGAAGAACCTGAGTAGGGCAGCGGAGCACCGTTGTCCAGTCCCCGTTGGGACCACCACTGAGTTATGTGAGTTTAAGTTTAAAAAAAAGTTTACAGATGATGAAAATGAAGAATGATTACCGTGTACTTCACCTGATTAACAGTGATTGGAGACCGGCCGTAGCCGGCACCGTTGTCCCCGTGGGGACCGTTTAAAAATTGCTTAGCATGGCGAACTTTCCATGGACAAGCCCGTGAACTTGCAGGGCAACCACAAACGTTAGTGGCTTGTAAATAAGTTGTTCTACCGTTACCGTTTCCGCATTGCCGCCTCCGGAGAGGCAGGTTGGAGGGAGGGTCCCCAGCAGAGCAGGCTGGGGCCCAGCCACCACAGGAACCGGTGGCTACCCGCTGGAGGGGAAGGACAGATCTCGCTCGGGTGACTTGTGCTGGACTGGGGTAAAGGGGTGCTGCCTGGGCTTTAGGGGCAGCATCAGGGCCAGGTTGCTTGGGTGGGAGAGAGCGGAAACCGTACCCGTAAAACCGTTTAGTAACGTTTAAGAAATGAACCTCCCGCTGTGGGATGATGCCATAATTTGTATTATGTTACCGTTTACCTTTTGCAGAAAATAAAACCGGTGTTGGACGGGCAGCCCGCGGACGGTCTGCATTTTACTAAGGGGGAATGTGACGCCCTGGGCAAGCCAGGGGTCACAGGTCATCACACCACCACACCCTACACCCCAGTTAGGAACATCTAAGCTAACCCAAAATCCTTGTTGCCTTCCTCCAGGGGCTGATGTTCACACCAGGGGGTGGGCCAGGTGGTTGGCTCCGCCCACCGAGGAGTACACAGCCCTGGAGGCGGGAGAAACCAGGCAGTGAAGTCAGGGAGGTGAAGGAGTAAACAGTGAAGTGGTAGAGGAGTGAAGCTGAAGTCAAGTTAAAAGGAAACAGTAGTAAGGCCTGAAGTTGGTCCGTGGCTGTGTGCCTGGACAGTGTCAGCAAGGTCAGCAGACGGTGGTGACAGTCTGGAGAGGGACTGCTTGGAGGTTGCTGGAAGGACCGCGGACGGGTAGTGGCCCGGCGGTCTGGAGCAGTATACAAAGGACAGTCAGCACCAGGGCAGGGGCCTCTCGGATCCCGGCAAGGCTAGGATTCGCCATAATTTGCCAAATCCGTCAGTGAAGGGGACGTCTGTCTCCAAACAACCAAGTCCCGACTGAAGGCAACAGTCCAACCATTGAGGAGAGACACCGCCACCGCCAAGGCACCAGTTTCTCAGGGCCAGCACCTGCGGGCAAAGTAGGGCTCCTCCGGCCCATATCCAAGCCGGGGAGCGGGTTACCGGTGGGAACCCATCGAAACCAATATCAACTTAGGTGCAGGACAGAGGGACCGTCACCGTCACCTACTGGGGAAAGCAAGTGCAGACGTCCGTGGGAACCGTCTTCCCAGCCGAGAGTTTTACCGAGAACTGTGTCATTGTCTCAGGCTGAGTGAGTACCACAGTGCCGCAAGGCACAGCGCTGCCCCCGCGTCCCTGCGCCCACCAGGCCCTGCATCTCCCAATCCATCACTGGGCCCCGGGATCACCAACCCCTACCCACGGAGGGGCAACATAACAACTGGCTGCTCCATACCATCCTTCCCGGGATCCCCATACAGAGCAGCGGTGGTGCCAACAAATCACCAAAACCGTGGGTGGCGTTACGGACAATAAACAATCCCCACACCCAAACAACCCCTTTTCACTCACGGGCGAGGAGCGCCGCTCGAGTCCCCGGGATCCGGCCCATCGCTCGAGCCACCGAGCAGCGGCAGCAGCAGGCCGCAGTGCCCGCCGGACCCGAGCACAAGGGAGAGCGCGGCGTCCCCTCCTCCGCCCGCGACACAAGCAGTAGGAAAAGGCGGGTTGGGTTGGACACAGCACCTGAAGCCCTGGAGCATGCCTGTAGCAGGTAAGCTGAAGACATTTTTTCCTATTGTACCACCAATAGAGGCAGGCCACGCTACTGTTATGGAGCACATGAGCTGGGGAGGCCCAACGGCCCGACATGAGCTGGGGCCCCCCACCCAGGATCGCTCTTTCAAATGTATCGGCATCGTAGATGTCGATACATTTGAAATCAATGATGAGACCGAGCGCAGCACTCACTTCTCATCAATGTCCTGCTGGTGTTTGTGCTCCCTGACAGCCCAGCACAGCGGTGACATGTCTACTGGGCGCCACTCACCACCATGTTGAGATGTGCAGAGCACAGACAGCGGGCAAACGAGGAGCAGCGATGGGTAAACGAGGAGAGGTGAGTATGCAGTGTCAGACTGGTCCACTGGGACAGCGGGCTGGTTAACAGCTGGTTAACAGCTGGCTGCCATCTGCAGGCTGGGCTAGGGTAGGGGGCCACAGGCGGCTATGCCAGGGCAGCAGGGCCGCCTATTTCTATATTGGCTGCACTGCGCCTTCAGTTGTTTTTGTGCCACCCTGGCCGTGTCACAGTTAACAGACACTGAATATGTACATGTGTCTGTCTACGTGCACCTGTCTGCATGTGTGTACATTTTTCTGCATGTGTGCATGTCTATGTGTCTGCCTATGTGTACGTGTGCCTATCTGTGTGTGTCAGCATGTCTGTACATTTGTCTGTGTGTCTACGTATGTAAGCATACATGTGTTTATGTGCACATTTCTGTATCTACATATGTGTGCCTGTCCTCATGTCTGTGTGCATGTCTTCATGTGTAAAGGAAAAAAAATTCTGTACAACGACTTGGTTGCAAAAAGTACAAATAGTTTTATTAGATATTATAAAGGCATTATAGCAAACACAAAGAATATATAGAAGTGTAAAAGCCGTAGAGTCAGATGGTAAACACCAGCAGATGGCGCCCTCACAACACGTAGGCATGTAAGTCCGCTCTGAAATAAGCCGACACTAATGAAAGCCCAGCTGACAGCTGCCCGTGAAAAGATAAAGGTGTTCCAGAAGTTAGAGTATGCTGACAAACACACAGTGTCCCGCCGTGACCATATAATAAGTTCAATGATCCATGCAGCAGTATACAGTTAGGTCCAGAAATATTTGGACAGTGACACAAGTTTTGTTATTTTAGCTGTTTACAAAAACATGTTCAGAAATACAATTATATATATAATATGGGCTGAAAGTGCACACTCCCAGCTGCAATATGAGAGTTTTCACATCCAAATCGGAGAAAGGGTTTAGGAATCATAGCTCTGTAATGCATAGCCTCCTCTTTTTCAAGGGACCAAAAGTAATTGGACAAGGGACTCTAAGGGCTGCAATTAACTCTGAAGGCGTCTCCCTCGTTAATCTGTAATCAATGAAGTAGTTAAAAGGTCTGGGGTTGATTACAGGTGTGTGGTTTTGCATTTGGAAGCTGTTGCTGTGACCAGACAACATGCGGTCTAAGGAACTCTCAATTGAGGTGAAGCAGAACATCCTGAGGCTGAAAAAAAAGAAAAAATCCATCAGAGAGATAGCAGACATGCTTGGAGTAGCAAAATCAACAGTCGGGTACATTCTGAGAAAAAAGGAATTGACTGGTGAGCTTGGGAACTCAAAAAGGCCTGGGCGTCCACGGATGACAACAGTGGTGGATGATCGCCGCATACTTTCTTTGGTGAAGAAGAACCCGTTCACAACATCAACTGAAGTCCAGAACACTCTCAGTGAAGTAGGTGTATCTGTCTCTAAGTCAACAGTAAAGAGAAGACTCCATGAAAGTAAATACAAAGGGTTCACATCTAGATGCAAACCATTCATCAATTCCAAAAATAGACAGGCCAGAGTTACATTTGGTGAAAAACACCTCATGAAGCCAGCTCAGTTCTGGAAAAGTATTCTATGGACAGATGAGACAAAGATCAACCTGTACCAGAATGATGGGAAGAAAAAAGTTTGGAGAAGAAAGGGAACGGCACATGATCCAAGGCACACCACATCCTCTGTAAAACATGGTGGAGGCAACGTGATGGCATGGGCATGCATGGCTTTCAATGGCACTGGGTCACTTGTGTTTATTGATGACATAACAGCAGACAAGAGTAGCCGGATGAATTCTGAAGTGTACCGGGATATACTTTCAGCCCAGATTCAGCCAAATGCCGCAAATCTCAGGGGACATCGGTGTACGGTCCAGTGCTTCCACCACCCGGACGTAACAGCTAGAACAGGCCATGGATCCCGCCGAAGCACTAGCGGCCTTGCAGGAGGAACTCACACGCCAGCGTGAGACCCAGACCCGCATGCTGAACTTCATGTCTTCTGTGGACGCCCGCCTGAACACGCTACAAGCGTCGGTCACATCATCAACATCTCGAGCTTCCACTGTACAATCCACGGCCACGGCTCCCGTGGCAGCCTCCTCGGATGCTTCCAGACTTCGGTTGGCCTCACCACCCCGGTACGCCGGAGATCCCAAGACCTGCAGGGGATTCATCAATCAATGCTCTCTCCATTTCAAGCTGCTGCCGCACTTGTTTGCCTCCGACCAAGCCAAGGTCGCGTTCATGATGTCCCATCTAGAGGGAGAGGCACTGGCCTGGATGAACCCCTTGTGGGAGAAGGAGGATCCGGTAACCACCGACATCCAGGAGTTCCTGCAGGCATTTCGTAGCACCTTTGACGAGCTCGGACGCGCCTCCGCGTCTGCCTCATCCCTCCTCCGGCTACGTCAGCGGACTCTGACGGTGGGCCAATATGCCATCCGTTTTCGCACCTTGGCTTCGGAACTCGGGTGGAACAATGAGGCACTAACCGCCGCCTTCTGGGAAGGACTCTCGGGCCGTATCAAAGATGAGCTGGCTGGACGTGACGTGCCTTCCACCTTGGATGCCCTGATTGCCCTAGCGACTCGAGTGGATCTTCGCTTTCAGGAACGATCCAAGGAAGTGTCTCGCGAGAGGCGTCCGATACGGCACTCCTCCCCACCACGGAAGTCCATCGCTCCCCAGTTGGCGTCACCTGGCGTGTCTACCTCCGAGCCCATGCAGATTGACCGCCTGAAGCAGTCGGAACAACGCCGAGCGGAACGACTAGCAAAGGGTCTCTGCTTCTACTGCGGTGGTGGCACCCACCTGCTACGCTCTTGTCCCGAGAAGCCGGGAAACTCCAACGCCTAGGCTTGGTAGGAGAGGCCACCCTAGGTGCTGGGACTCTCTCAGACTCCGTTACCTGGACTATACAAGTCACTACTGAAGAGACCCGGTTCACGGCAGAGGCGTATCTCGATTCCGGAGCAGCAGGCAACTTCATCCAGCAGGCCACGGTGGATAAGTACCAGGTGCCTGTCCTCCCACTAGAGAAACCGTTGGTGATCGCCTCTGTGGATGGGAAACCCCTCTCTGACACTGTCTCCCTGGTCACCAAGCCTGTGGAAGTAAGGATCGGTGCTCTGCACACCGAGAAGATCACCTTTTACGTCCTTCCGCGCATGTCTCATCAGATCCTGCTGGGACTGCCATGGTTACGGACACACGAACCATCGGTCAGCTGGAGTACAGGTGAAATCACCCGATGGGGCTCCTCGTGTCACGAGAGATGTCTGAAATCCATCCAGCCCGTCCGACGCCCTCCGGTTCCAGAGTCTCTACCAGGACTGCCTTCTGCCTACTGGTCCTTCACGGACGTGTTCGATAAAAAAGAGTCAGAGGTGTTACCGCCACATCGTCCCTACGACTGTGCTATCGATTTACTGCCAGGAACTACGCCTCCTAGAGGAAGGATATACCCCTTGTCCCCTGCTGAAACACGGGCTATGTCAGCCTATATCACCGAGAGCCTAGCTAAGGGGTTCATTCGGAGGTCCTCGTCCCCTGCCGGAGCGGGGTTTTTCTTCGTCAAGAAGAAGGAAGGAGATCTGCGCCCTTGCATTGACTACCGGGGATTAAACCAGATCACCGTAAAGAACAAATACCCTCTGCCACTTATCCCTGAGCTATTCGATCGGCTCCTAGGGGCCCGAGTATTCACCAAGTTGGACCTTCGTGGGGCCTATAATCTGGTTCGCATTCGTTCCGGAGACTAATGGAAAACTGCATTCAACACTCGGGATGGGCACTACGAGTATTGTGTCATGCCCTTTGGTCTATGTAACGCTCCGGCCGTCTTCCAAGAACTGGTGAACGACATGTTCAGAGACCTCCTCTATGTCTGTGTCGTGGTATATCTGGACGACATCCTGGTCTTCTCTCCGGATCTACAAACCCATCGAGAGAACGTGCAGCTAGTTCTCCAGAGGCTTAGAGAGAATCGACTGTACGCCAAGTATGAGAAATGCATCTTCGAAAAGTCGTCTCTTCCCTTCCTGGGTTATGTAATCTCGGACACTGGCCTGCAGATGGACCCAGAGAAAGTATCTGCCATCATCAACTGGCCTCCTCCTTCCGGACTGAAGGCTATCCAACGCTTTCTCGGCTTTGCGAACTACTACCGTCAGTTCATCCCGCATTTCTCTGCCTTGACAGCACCTCTCTCTGCCTTGACTAAAAAAGGAGCTAATCCTAAGGACTGGTCTCCGGCGGCCGATGCCGCGTTCTGCTCCTTGAAACAGGCGTTTGCTTCTTCCTCGGTTCTCCATCGCCCTGAATTGAACCGACAGTTCACCTTGGAGGTGGATGCCTCCTCCTCAGGAGCCGGGGCAGTGTTGATGCAGAACTCTCCCTCCGGAAAGATGGTCACATGTGGATTCTTCTCCAAGAGCTTCTCGGCACCCGAACGCAACTACACCATTGGGGATCGGGAGCTACTGGCCGTGAAGCTGGCCTTGGAGGAATGGCGCTACCTCCTGGAAGGAGCTGTATACCCTGTAATCATATACACGGACCACAAGAATCTGGAGTACCTGCGGTCTGCCCAAAGACTGAATCCACGACAAGCCCGCTGGTCCTTGTTCTTTGCTCGAATTGATTTCCAACTCCATTTTCGGCCTGCGGATAAGAACGTGCGAGCAGACGCTCTGTCCAGATCCTTCGTGCCCGTGGAGTTGGAGGAGGAGACATACCAGCCCATCATCAACCCCAGTAAAATCATTCCGGTGGCTCCTGTCGCTCTGACTCAGATACCCCCTGGGAAGACCTATGTCTCAGATACTGACAGACAGAGAGTCCTTCACTGGGGCCATGCTTCTAAGATCGCCGGCCATGCTGGTCAGAAGAAGACTTGGAGCACGATTGTCCATCACTACTGGTGGCCGTCCCTCCGTAAAGACGTCGCAACCTTCGTCTCGGCCTGTCCATCCTGTGCCCGGAACAAGACACCCAAGCACTTACCCTATGGACGTCTTCTGCCTCTGCCCATTCCTTCCGTTCCGTGGCAACATATCGCAATGGACTTTATCACGGACTTACCCTTATCCTCCGGACATACGGTCATATGGGTTGTGGTGGATCGCTTCTCAAAAATGGCTCACTTCGTTCCCATGGCTGGACTGCCCTCTGCCCAGGAACTAGTTGACTCCTTCATACAGCACATTTTCCGATTGCATGGCTTCCCCGCACACATAGTGTCTGACAGAGGAACTCAGTTTACCTCGCGCTTCTGGAGGGCTCTCTGCAAACATCTAGGAGTGACCTTGGACTTTTCTTCGGCCTACCATCCTCAGTCGAATGGCCAAGTGGAACGGGTCAATCAGATCCTGACCTCCTTCCGACGCCACTACGTCAACATCCATCATGACGACTGGTCCACGCTCCTACCTTGGGCGGAGTTCTCCCATAACCAGCACATCAGTGAGTCTACCTCCAGCTCTCCCTTTCAGATCGTGTATGGATTGCAGCCTTCTGTTCCGTTGCCAGTATCCTCGGCTTCCGACGTCCCCGCAGCAGATTCCCTGGTTCGGGACTTTTCAGCTATATGGAACTCTGTCAAGTCATCCCTAGAACGTGCTTCATTGCAGATGAAGAGACATGCGGACAAGAGGCGCCTGGATCCCCCGTGTTTCTCCCCAGGTGATCTGGTCTGGCTTGCATCCAGATAGGTCCGATTGAAGTTACCCTCGTACAAGTTGGGTCCTCGCTACATCGGGCCGTTTAAGATCATCAGCAAGATCAATGCAGTCTCCTACAAGCTGCAACTCCCGGCCACGATGCGGATACCCAACTCCTTCCATGTCTCCTTACTCAAGCCTGTTGTCCTTGGTCCCTTCTCCGCTGAGGTCGGTGCTGCTCCTCCTCCTATTGCCGACGACGACATCTATGCGGTAAGAGATATCGTGGCCATGAAGACCGTGCGAGGTCGGCAGTACTTCCTGGTAGACTGGGCGGGTTATGGTCCCGAGGATCAGTCCTGGGAGCCCCGGGAGAACGTTGGCACTCCTCTGATTCGTGCCTTCCTGTCCCACTTGCGGGGAGAGGGCGTGGGGGGGGTACTGTCACGCTTCCCGGTCCCCTGGCCCCGTTCTCCGGTTCCCGTGGCCCGCTCCCCGGCGGCGTTCCCTACTTACCACTCCGGTCCCGGTCTCCTCTTCCCCGCCTGCAGCCTCCATGCGTCCGGCTCCCCGCTCCCGGCGCTCCTCTGTGACAAGGGACTCCCAGCCGGGCGCTCCTGCTTCCTCCTCACCGCTTCCTGGACTGGCGTCTGGCACACGGGCCTCGCGCATGCGTATTAGGGCGCGCGCGCGGTCATTGACCCTTTCTTAAAGGGCCAGCACCCAGAAACAGGATATTGCATAGACAGGTACAGGGTATATAAGGTTTCTCTTTCCTGGTGGGCGGGGCCTGTTCTACGTGTTTAGCAAGCTAGTGTTCAGGTCCCCGTATTGCTTTGCTCTGTGCTTTGCCGTGTATTAACCCTGTCCTGTCTCATAGAGCCTATCCTGCCACGCCAGTTGCTCCGAACCAACTCCATCCCTGGACCCTGACGGTGACTTCGGCGGATGTTCCACCACCTCTGCAGCTCCGCCAGTCTCCAGTCTCTGGCTCCGCTCGGTGACCCGTTCCATCGCTCAGCAGGTTCCAGATCCCGTCTGACCCTATCACTCGGCCTCGGACCCTGAGCCTCGTCACCCGGACTACCGTCCAGAACTCCGTGGGTTCAGCATCATCCACCTTTCCTGCTTCTCTACGGACTGTCCAGCTACCTATAGTGCTCCGGCTGCCGTGCATCAAGACCCTCTGGCGGGGTGACCAGCTTGGCTGCCTTCTCAGGGGACATCGGTGTACGGTCCAGTGCTTCCACCACCCGGATGTAACACATACACACACAGTACACTATATACAGAGCTCCTGGGTATAATGTCAATGGTGATCACTGTATTACCTATATATAGATCTCCTGTCTATAAAGTCATTAGTGATCACTGTATTACCTGTACTCTGATACTATATACAGAGCTCCTGTGTATAATGGCACTGATAGTAATATTAGTGTTATTAGTATTGTGGTTTTTATTCATAATCATTATTGTAGTATTATTCAATCACTATGTGGTCTGGTCATGGAGTGTTGGTATTTGACCTTTGTATTTGGTTGTATTAAGTCACTCTGTCATCGTAATATGTGGTCTGGTCATGGTAGTTCTCTCTTGTATGCGGTATTATTTGCTCATTATGTGGTCTGGTCATAGTGTTGTAGTATTTTTCCCTTGGATGTGGTTGCATTTGGTCACTACGTGGTGTAATATGTTGTCTGGTCACAGTGTGGCAGTATTTCCCCCTTGTATGTGGTATTATTGGTCTTGGTATAGTGGATTGTGTTGTGTATGGCGGTCACTTTTCCTCTCTGAGATCAATATGGGGAAGATTATTTATTTCCAATAGAGATTAAATACTTGAATGTTTAACCCCTCCCTGTCCTGTGATTATTGCATGGTAGCAAATATGCACTTACCGAGGTTCTCCGCTGAAAATAGGTAATCATCTTTTCTAAAGCCCCGTGCACATGTTAAGTATTTGGGAAGTATTTTACCACAGTATTTGTAGCCAAATCCAGGAGTGGTAAAATCAGACGAAAAGTGTAATAGAAACATGTGCACTGTCATGTAAAACTGTTGAAGGGTCTTCACCCCCCTCTTCTTTTTCGCTCCTAATTGGGAGACCCAGACAATTGGGTGTATAGCTACTGCCTCCGGAGGCCGCACAAAGTACTACACTTAAAAGTGTAAGGCCCCTCCCCTTCTGGCTATACACCCCCCCGTGGGAGCACGGGTCCCTCAGTTTTTTGCTTTGTGCGAAGGAGGTCAGACACGCACGCATAGCTCCACTGTTTAGTCAGCAGCAGCTGCTGACTATGTCGGATGGAAGAAAAGAGGGCCCATACTAGGGCCCCCAGCATGCTCCCTTCTCACCCCACTTTCTGTCGGCGGTGTTTGTTAAGGTTGAGGTGCCCATTGTGGGTACGGAGGCTGGAGCCCACATGCTGATTCCTTCCCCACCCCCATTAGGGCTCTGGGTGAAGTGGGACTTTACCGGTCTCCAGGCACAGGAGACCGTGCTCCATCCGCAGCCCCTGGAGAAGCCGCTGGATATGGAGCTGAGTATCGTCAGGGACATGGCCCTGCTCCGTCAAGGTACTCTGTGTCCCCGTGCATACGCGCGCACACCGCAGCATTGCTGGGTGTGTTAGTGCGCCGGGGACATCAGCGCTGCTGCGCTTGTGCCATTTCCTCACTACAGCTCGGCTGAGTGGGTAGACCAGGGCGAACGGTCGCGCCGGCCGCTGGGGTCAGTCGCACTGTGACACGGCTGGGACTTGTGGTGCGCCGGGGACTTCCGCGCTGGCCATGCATATATCTCGGCCGCGCTTATTACTACAGTCCCCGGCTTTTGCGGCCTAGTTCGTCTCGTGCCCGCCTCCGCACCTGCCAGTCAGGAGGAGGGCGGGACGCTGTACAGAGCATCAGCGCTGAGGGCTGGAGTCTTTTTTACATACTCCAGCCCTCACACTAGGCACAGGGGGACGCAGTTTCCCGCACTTTTGTCTGTGGCACGCCCACGGTCCGCCCCTCTTCACAGGACGCCGGCAGCCATTCCTGCCTGCACGCTGAGCTGCAGAGGGGAGACGGGGAGACCCAGACACGGGATTCTACGGCCTCATACCCGCTGTTCAGCGGGCGGTAAGCAGCCCTCAAGGGCTCACCCCCACTTGTGCCGTTTGTGTACCTGGTATTTTGTGTTTGCAAATACTGACACTGTACGGTCGCTGGTGTTCTCGGCTATATACCCTCCTAGATTACAAGGAGGCAACAGCATGTCGTCCGCAAAACGCAAGGGTGCCAAGGCACAGACGTTATATGCTGCCTGTACCGCATGTGGGGCTGCTCTACCGGCAGGTTCCACTGACCCCCATTGTGTGCAGTGCTCGGCCCCTGTGACACTTGCACAGCCGGGGCCTCTGCTAGACGTGACCCAGGGTGTACCACCTGTGAATGCTGTCCAGGTGACAGGAACGGAGTTTGCAGCTTTTGCTGACAGATTGTCTATGACTATGTCTAAAATTCTTGAAACATTGCAGTCTAGACCAGTAACTCAGACCACGGACACTGTTGAATCATTGCTCCCTGGTCCCCCTCAGCTGGAACACTTCCGTGCTCCGGGGGTGTCACACGCACCCCAGGGTGACGTCTCTGACTCGGATGACAGTCCCAGACACCCTAAACGGGCTCGCTATGAGGGGCCCTCAACTTCGTCTCACTGGTCAGGATCCCAGCGGGATGAATCTATGGGTGATGAGGCGGATGTAACTGACCAGGATTCTGATCCTGGGACCGCTCTCAATCTGGATACACCGGATGGTGACGCCATAGTGAATGATCTTATAGCGTCCATCAATAAGATGTTAGATATTTCTCCGCCAGCTCCTCCTGCGGAGGAGTCAGCTTCACAGCATGAGAAATTCCATTTCAGATATCCCATGCGTAAATTAAGCTCTTTTCTGGACCACGCTGACTTTAGAGACGCAATCCAGAAACACCACGCTTATCCTGATAAGCGGTTTTCCAAACGGCTTAAAGATACACGCTATCCTTCCCCCCTGACGTGGTCAAGGGCTGGACCCAGTGTCCCAAGGTGGATCCTCCAATCTCCAGGCTTGCAGCTAGATCCTTAGTTGCAGTAGAAGATGGAGCGGCACTTAAAGATGCCACTGATAGACAGATGGAGCTCTGGTTGAAATCCATCTATGAAGCTATTGGAGCGTCGTTGGCGCCAGCATTCGCAGCCGTATGGGCACTCCAAGCTATTTCAGCTGGGCTTACGCAAGTCGACTCAGTCACACGTACATCTGCCCCGCAGGTGGCACCATTGACCTCTCAAATGTCTGCATTCGCGTCTTACGCGATTAATGCTGTCCTAGACTCTACGAGCCGTACGGCGGTGGCGTCAGCCAACTCCGTGGTTTTACGCAGAGCCCTATGGTTGAGAGAATGGAAGGCAGATTCTGCTTCCAAGAAGTGCTTAACCAGTTTGCCTTTTTCTCGTGACCGATTGTTTGGTGAGCGTTTGGATGAAATCATTAAACACTCCAAGGGTAAGGATTCATCCTTACCTCAACACAGACAGAACAAACCCCAACAAAGGAGGGGTCAGTCTGGTTTTCGGTCCTTTCGAGGCTCAGGCAGGTCCCAATTCTCCTCGTCCAAAAGGACTCAAAAGGATCAGAGAGGCTCAGATTCTTGGCGGACTCAATCACGCCCAAAAAAGACAGCAGGAAGAACCGTTACCAAGACGGCTTCCTCATGACTCTCAGCCTCCTCTCTCCGCATCCTCGGTCGGTGGCAGGCTCTCCCGCTTTGGCGACATTTGGCTGTCACAGGTCAAAGACCGTTGGGTGAGGGACATTCTGTCTCACGGGTACAGGATAGAGTTCAGCTCTCGTCCTCCAACTCGTTTCTTCAGAACTTCTCCACCGCCCGACCGGGCCGATGCTCTGCTGCAGGCGGTGGCCGCTCTAAAGGCGGAAGGAGTGGTGACTTCCGTTCCTCTTCAGGAACAAGGTCACGGTTTTTACTCCAATTTGTTTGTGGTGCCAAAGAAGGACGGGTCGTTTCGTCCCGTCCTGGATCTAAAGTTGCTCAACAAACACGTAAAAACCAGGAGATTCCGGATGGAATCTCTCCGCTCCGTCATCGCCTCAATGTCTCAAGGAGAT
Source organism: Anomaloglossus baeobatrachus (assembly GCF_048569485.1). NCBI lineage: Eukaryota > Metazoa > Chordata > Amphibia > Anura > Aromobatidae > Anomaloglossus > Anomaloglossus baeobatrachus. The sequence continues at coordinate 224,674,826 of NC_134357.1, forward strand.
TTCCTAGCATCAATAGACATCAAAGATGCTTATCTCCACGTACCGATTGCGCCAGAGCATCAGCGTTTTCTACGCTTCGTTATAGGAAGCGAACACCTGCAGTTCGTAGCGCTTCCTTTCGGGCTGGCAACAGCCCCTCGGGTCTTCACCAAGGTCATGGCAGCAGTAGTAGCAGTCCTGCACTCACAGGGTCACTCTGTGATCCCGTATCTGGACGATCTGCTGATAAAGGCACCCTCTCAAGAGGCATGCCAACACAGTCTGAACGTGGCACTGAAGACTCTCCAGAGGTTCGGGTGGATTGTCAACTTTTCAAAGTCAAATCTAACCCCGACCCAATCACTAACATATCTTGGCATGGAGTTTCATACTCTCTCAGCGATAGTGAAACTTCCACTGGACAAGCAGTGCTCGCTGCAGACAGGGGTGCAATCTCTTCTTCAGAGCCAGTCGCACTCCTTGAGGCGCCTCATGCATTTCCTAGGGAAAATGGTGGCAGCAATGGAAGCAGTCCCTTTCGCGCAGTTTCATCTGCGCCCTCTACAATGGGACATTCTCCGCCAATGGGACGGGAAGTCGACGTCCCTCGACAGGGATGTCTCCCTCTCTCAGACAGCCAAGGACTCTCTCCGGTGGTGGCTTCTTCCCACCTCATTGTCAAAAGGAAGGTCGTTTCTACCCCCATCCTGGGCGGTGGTCACGACAGATGCGAGCCTATCAGGGTGGGGAGCAGTGTTTCTTCACCACAGGGCTCAGGGTACGTGGACTCAGAAAGAGTCCACCCTTCAGATCAATGTTCTGGAAATCAGAGCAGTTTTTCTTGCCCTGCGAGCCTTCCAACAGTGGCTGGCAGGCAAGCAGATCCGGATTCAGTCGGACAATTCCACAGCGGTGGCGTACATCAACCACCAAGGGGGAACACGCAGTCGGCAAGCCTTCCAGGAAGTCCGGCGGATTCTGACGTGGGTGGAAGACACAGCATCCACCATATCCGCAGTTCACATCCCAGGCGTGGAAAACTGGGAAGCAGACTTTCTAAGTCGCCAGGGCATGGACGCAGGAGAATGGTCCCTCCACCCGGACGTGTTTCAGGAGATCTGGCGCCGCTGGGGGATGCCGGACGTCGACCTGATGGCGTCACGGCACAACAACAAGGTCCCGGTTTTCATGGCACGGTCTCACGATCACCGAGCTCTGGCGGCAGACGCCTTAGTTCAAGATTGGTCGCAGTTCCAGCTACCTTATGTGTTCCCACCTCTGGCATTGTTGCCCAGAGTGCTCCGCAAAATCAGGTCCGACTGCCGCCGCGCCATTCTCGTCGCTCCAGACTGGCCAAGGAGGTCGTGGTACCCGGATCTGTGGCATCTCACAGTAGGCCAACCGTGGGCGCTACCAGACCGTCCAGACTTGCTGTCTCAAGGGCCGTTTTTCCATCTGAATTCCGCGGCCCTGAACCTGACTGTGTGGCCATTGAGTCCTGGATCCTAGGGACCTCAGGTTTATCTCATGAAGTTGTTGCCACCATGAGACAGGCTAGGAAACCATCCTCCGCCAAGATCTACCACAGGACGTGGAAGATATTCCTATCTTGGTGCTCTGCCCAGGGAGTTTCTCCCTGGCCATTTGCATTGCCTATTTTTCTTTCCTTCCTGCAGTCTGGGTTGGAAAAAGGTTTGTCGCTTAGCTCCCTTAAAGGTCAAGTTTCCGCGCTATCCGTATTTTTTCAGAAACGCCTAGCGCGACTTCCTAAGGTACGCACGTTCCTGCAAGGGGTTTGTCATATCGTTCCCCCTTACAAGCGGCCATTGGAACCCTGGGATCTGAACAAGGTTCTAATTGCTCTCCAGAAACCGCCTTTCGAGCCTATGAAGGAGATTTCTTTTTCTCGGCTTTCACAGACAGTGGCTTTTCTAGTGGCGGTCACGTCTCTTCGGAGAGTGTCAGAGCTGGCGGCGTTATCTTGCAAATCTCCCTTCCTGGTGTTTCACCAAGATAAGGTAGTTCTGCGTCCAATTCCAGAGTTTCTTCCCAAGGTGGTATCTTCCTTTCATCTCAATCAGGATATCACTTTACCATCTTTGTGTCCGCATCCAGTTCACCAATTTGAAAAGGGTTTGCATCTGTTGGACCTGGTGAGAGCACTCAGGATCTACATTTCCCGCACGGCGCCTATGCGCCGTTCGGATGCACTCTTTATCCTGGTCGCTGGTCAGCATAAAGGGTCGCAAGCTTCCAAATCCACCCTTGCGCGGTGGATCAAGGAACCAATTCTTCACACCTACCGTTCTGCTGGGCTTCCGATTCCATCTGGACTGAAGGCCCATTCTACCAGAGCCGTGGGTGCGTCCTGGGCATTACGGCATCAGGCTACGGCTCAGCAGGTGTGCCAGGCGGCTACCTGGTCGAGTCTGCACACTTTTACCAAGCATTATCAGGTGCATACCTACGCTTCGGCGGATGCCAGCCTAGGTAGACAAGTCCTTCAGGCGGCGGTGGCCCACCTGTAAGAAAGGGCTGCTTGACAGCCCTATCACGAGGTATTCTTTTACCCACCCAGGGACTGCTTTTGGACGTCCCAATTGTCTGGGTCTCCCAATTAGGAGCGAAAAAGAAGAAGGGAATTTTGTTTACTTACCGTAAATTCCTTTTCTTCTAGCTCCAATTGGGAGACCCAGCACCCGCCCTGTTTTTTCTTAGGGTATTTGTTTTTCGGGTGCACATGTTGTTCATGTTGATAAGTTGTGTTCTCCGATATTGTCTATCGGATTGAATTTGTTTTTGAAACAGTTATTGGCTTTCCTCCTTCTTGCTTTTGCACTAAAACTGAGGGACCCGTGCTCCCACGGGGGGGGTGTATAGCCAGAAGGGGAGGGGCCTTACACTTTTAAGTGTAGTACTTTGTGCGGCCTCCGGAGGCAGTAGCTATACACCCAATTGTCTGGGTCTCCCAATTGGAGCTAGAAGAAAAGGAATTTACGGTAAGTAAACAAAATTCCCTTCTTTTCTGCCATCAGCCTCAGATCATCATGACGATTATCTGATCGGCCTGAAAGTTTAGGTATTTATGACTTTAGGTGATGGTAGAACTGCAACCAAAAGATACAGAGAAAGACAATCTTTTGTTCTATTGGAGGGAAAAACTTCCAAAACAGTTTTTAAGCGCTCTGTTAATGCTAGAAAAATTAAAAACATATTTCCAGAATCCCTGTGGAGTGCTGAACCCAGCGCACCATTTTGCTTGACAGGGAGATAGCCGGCATCATGACAAATTAGTATTGGCCAGTAAAATCGTGCTAGATGGGTTGTGTTTGGCATCTATGTAATTGTAAAATCGAGATATAAAATATGACGCTAATATCTTTCACCTGAGTGGCCCAGGGGCAAAGATATGTGAAAAGCTAGAATTAAAAAACATTTGGGACAATCTCGGCACAGCCCACAAGAGACTGTAAAATGAGGTCACAGGGGGGTGGAGCCGGACATGGCTGAATGAGGAAGCAGCTTCCCTGAGCTGAGCTCCTCTCTACAAAACCCCATAACACTGGCCCAAGACATCAAAATGGGCAAATCAACGGGCAAAAAGGCTACAGCCCGAACCCCAAAGAAGCCCCCCACGGCTCAAAGTAAAATTGGGGCATGTCTGACCCATCCATGGAGTTCTAGCGCCCTGTCTCAGCCCGAGCTGGGAATACAGCAGGACTCGCGGCCTGCTGATCCTGTGACCAACCCCAAGACATCGGTGGAGTTGCAGGGGACGACGGTGGAATCGCGAGGGCCCGAGGGAGTCGCGGTGATCACCCGCAGCAATGATGGACACGGACCGGGGGATATGCAGAGGAATGGCCGACAACATGACCCAAAGACGCCATTCCAAGATGGCCGCCACACACCTTTGGGCCGGGCCCTGCAGCGACAGCAGGATGATCTCTCAGCAGCAGCTTCACCATCCGCTGCTCCTTCATCAGCGCCCACGCTGGGAGCGGAGTCCCCCGGCAGCCGTCGGAGCATCGTCCTACCTGCAGTCACCTCCTGGAGCTTACTGCCTCTTCAGCCGGCAGCACACATGCAGACAGGCTCCAGAGCGGCGCCCGGGAAATATCTGCTGCAGCAGTGCTCCCAGAATGATAAGGCCCCGCGGCCGCCGGTCTCCCGCGATGTCATCACCGATGGGGGTAAGATAAAAAAACCCGGACACCCCCACCCCACTGCATACCAATACCCTCAGCCCGCTGGCATTAGCAGGAACAACGGGGGGGAGGGGGCATGGTTATGGTTGGTGACGGCGGCCCCCCAGCACCTGCAAAAGGCACAATTATATACCAGACGTCCCCCCCTACAACACCGCCATACCCGGGCATTAATGTGGAGAAGAGGGGATCTTATGGTATCCAAGAGTCACATGAACAGACCTGGGAAATCCTCCAGGGGCACTCTCACTCTACTCCCCTTGCGAGGTGGTCCACGGGCTCCTCAGGGGAAAACAGCCCGACGGGCCCGGGAGGCAGCCTGGTGGCAGCCACTAAAGTTCAGTGGAATGAGGGGCCTAGGGTACAGGGCCCCCCCCCCACAACAGATTACCACAGTAGCACACTTGGGAGGTGGTGCAAGCATCTCTAGAAGTTCACAAATACTATATGACCCAGCTCTGCAGGACTCTATCTGTTCTTTTTCCACAACATCTTTCTCTACTAATGTGATAAACGAGGATCACCCAGCATCCTTGGCAGACCTGCGGTCCCTTTTACAATCAATTCCTACCAAAAACGATATAGCTGCTCTGGCCAACCAGGTAGTGGCAGAATGTAAGCAAGAATTTGCTCAGCTACGGATGGATCTCTCCTCACTCACCCAAAGGGTGGATGTCCTTACTGTTACGAACCGGCGCCGCCATAGCCGCAAGCAGCCTGCTGCGGTTCCTGTTGCGCCCAGGCGCCGGCTGCCGTTCTTGGCCGTGCCTCGGGTCGTACAGTTGGCTGTTCCTTCCACCACGTCTAAGTGTGGAGAGGCGGCTAGTGCGCATGCGTGCGCCGATTTACCCCAGCTAGAGTTTAAGCCCTGTGTTTTGCCTAGTGAGCATGCTCAGCCTGTTTGTGTTATGTCTGAGACTAAAGGCTACTTTACACACTGCGATATCGGTCCCGATATCGCTAGTGTGCGTACCCGCCCCCATCTGTTGCGCGACACGGGCATATCGCTGCCCGTGGCGCACAACATCGCCCAGAGCCGTCACACATACTTACCTGTCCGGCGACGTCGCTGTGACCGGCGAACCGCCTCCTTTCTAAGGGGGCGGTCCGTGCGGCGTCACAGCGACGTCACTGAACCGCCGCCCAATCGCAGCGGAGGGGCGGAGATGAGCGGGACGTAACATCCCGCCCACCTCCTTCCTTCCGCATAGCGGCCGGGAGGCAGGTAGGGAGACGTTCCTCGCTCCTGCGGCGTCACACGCAGCGATGTGTGATGCCGCAGGAACGAGGAACAACCTCGTTACTGCTGAAGTAACGATAATTGGGAATGGACCCCCGTGTCGCCGATTAGCGATTTTTCACTGTTTTGCAACGATGCAAAATCGCTAATCGATGTCACACGCAACGGCATCGCTAATGCGGCCGGATGTGTGTCACGAATTCCGTGACCCCAACGACTCCGCATTAGCGATGTCATAGCGTGTAAAGCCCGCTTTAGTCCTCAGTTCAGGCTATTGAGCATGCTCAAACTGATAGTCTGCTTTCTAAGCCTGTGGCTCAGGCTACTGAGCATGCTCAGGCACTTAGTGCATCAGAGGCTAGGTCCAGTAAGGACCTCACTGAGCATGTCCGTGAGGTGGCAGGTCCTGATAGGGCAGAGGGTGTCAGGTGTCCTGATGACGTGGCAACTCCGGACTGGCTCGCAGAGGCCCGCCCCTATGATCTGGCACCTCGTCAGACGATGACTGGTGAAGTGTTTGGGGCGTGGCTGCCATAAGGTCATCAATGACGTGGCGGTTCCGGATAGGTCGCATGTGACGTCACTGATGACATGGCACTCTGCTATTGGACCTTGGTGGTTCCACCCTGGGTTTGAGGCGGACCCAGGTTATAAAAGGGGCTGGAGACAACATGGAGGTGCGCAGTCTTCACTTTTGCTCAGTCAGAGCACACCTCCATGTTAGAGCCTCATTGCGGCATAAGCCTATGTTGGGAAGCGGTAGGTAGCATTAGGCGAACGGTGCCTGTCACGCCAAGATTCGTGTCTCGGCACATCAGGGTCAGGCGCCGTGCTTCCCTCCTGCCGTTCCAGTCTTGCTATAGCAGCCCAGTGGCGTTAACTGGGCTGCGGCTGCTGTGCTTCCTGTCCGATTGTGCCCCTTACGCACACGGACAACGCACCTGCTGCGCCACCTGTCCGATTGTGCCTCCTACGCACACGGACAACGCACCTGCTGCGCTACCTGTTCGGTTGTGCCCCCTACGCGCACGGACAGCGTACCCCAGGACCCCTGTGGAGTTAACAGGGTGTTCCTTATCCTCCTCGGCTTCCCGGTCAACGCTACTGGTGTACCCATTTGGCCTGACGTGTCCTACACACACGTGGCCAGTCAAGAGGTGGCCGGAAACGCTAATCGGAGGACCGCTCGGCCTGACGTGTCCTACACACGTGGCCGACAGGGCGCTTTTGTGGCGGTCTTCTGGTCAACGCTACCTGGTTACCACCCGGCCTGACGTGTTTCCTGCACACGTGGTTGGTGTAGTGCTAGGTGCACCAAAACGCTAATCGGGTTGTCGTCCGGTCTGACGTGTCCCAACACACGTGACCGGTTCCCAGAGTTCCTGGGTTATCTCAGAGCCATCCAGCTCTATAGTCTCCGCCTAACCCTCAGGTGCCAGCAGCTCCTTTGTCATCTGGAGCACGGTGGGCCCCGACTGGCGATTAGGATATATACCCCCTGGTCCTAATCTGCCGGTTCCCCCGTAACAGTAAGACTGCGCCAGGGTCTGGCTGGCATGGCGGAGATGGAGCAGCTACATCAGTTCATGCTGCAGCTTGATGCCAGAGTGAGGTCTCTGGAGAAGTCTGCTCTTGCTGCTGATATGGATGATGTGGTGGCTCAAGCGGCTGCAATGGTGTCAGTCACCAAGCCTACTCCAACCCTCCCTCACCTCTCGCTGCCCAACAAGTTTACGGGGAACAGCAAGGCATGTAGGGGATTCGTGAACCAGTGCTCAGTCCATCTAGAGCTGTTGGCTGCACGGTTTCCTACAGAGAGGTCAAAGGTGGGGTTTATCATCTCCTTTCTCTCTGATAGAGCACTGGAGTGGGCTACACCATTGTGGGAGAGGAATGACCCCGTAGTACAGGACTCTAAGGAGTTTTTGGAGTCCTTGCGACAAGTGTTCCTGGGGCCTCAGGTCACTCACGACTCGGCCCTACAGCTACTGACTTTGTGACTTTGGAGCAGGGGCGTACCTCCTCAAGTCAATATGCTGTGAGTTTCAGGACACTTGCTGCAGAACTGGGGTGGTCAGAGAGGACTCTCATTCCACTGTTCTGGAGGGGATTAGCCTCGCACGTGAAGGACGCATTAGCGTCGCGTGAGGTACCAACTACCCTTGAGGGCCTCATGACTCTGGCTACCCGCATTGACCTGCGGACCTCCGAACGTCAGCTGGAGCGCAGGTCAGAGGGTCGTTCAGCCACTGTAGTGGTCTCTCCTACTGCACCTCCCTTAGAGGACATCTCTGTCCCTATGGACATCGCTAGGGTTGGTGTTGCTAGGTCTTCGAGTGGCAAGGGCATTTCCTGTTTCGCTTGTGGGCAGTATGGTCATTATGCCAACCATTGCCCAAAGCGTCAGGGTAAGCGACCGCGATTGGTAACCATAGCTGAAGGTAGACTGGACTCTGCGTCATCCATTAGGTTGACGTTTCCCGCGTCCATTTCCTTTAAGGGGTCAACATGGTCCACAAGGGCAAGTGTGGACACAGGTGCTGGGGATAGTTTCATCTCCTCCTCTTTTGCCCGGCGGCATGCCATCCCACTGGTGCAAATGCCAAGGCCAGTGAGAGTCCGTGTATTGGATGGGTCCTTGTTGCCCAAGGTAATTCACCAGCGGACAGTGCCCATTACCCTTGCCATGTCATCTGGGCATAGGGAGACCATTTCATTTCTGGTTCTCCCTAAGGGTGCAGATGATATTCTGCTGGGTATTCCTTGGTTGAAGCAACATTCCCCACATATCGACTGGTCGACTGGGGTGATTACGCGGTGGAGCGAGTCTTGTAGCTCCCACTGCATGTCTCCATCTTCCGCCCGTTGCTCAGTGGTATCTGTGGCGACTATAGACCATTCGAGTGGGAGGGCCACTAGAGGGGGGGTACTGTTACGAACCGGCGCCGCCATAGCCGCAAGCAGCCTGCTGCGGTTCCTGTTGCGCCCAGGCGCCGGCTGCCGTTCTTGGCCGTGCCTCGGGTCGTCCAGTTGGCTGTTCCTTCCACGTCTAAGTGTGGAGAGGCGGCTAGTGCGCATGCGTGCGCCGATTTACCCCAGCTAGAGTTTAAGCCCGGTGTTTTGCCTAGTGAGCATGCTCAGCCTGTTTGTGTTATGTCTGAGACTAAGTCCTCAGTTCAGGCTATTGAGCATGCTCAAACTGATAGTCTGCTTTCTAAGCCTGTGGCTCAGGCTACTGAGCATGCTCAGGCACTTAGTGCCTCAGAGGCTAGGTCCAGTAAGGACCTCACTGAGCATGTCCGTGAGGTGGCAGGTCCTGATAGGGCAGAGGGTGTCAGGTGTCCTGATGACGTGGCAACTGCGGACTGGCTCGCAGAGGCCCGCCCCTATGATCTGGCACCTCAGTATTGGTCGTCAGACGATGACTGGTGAAGTGTTTGGGGCGTGGCTGCCATAAGGTCATCAATGACGTGGCGGTTCCGGATAGGTCGCATGTGACGTCACTGATGACATGGCACTCTGCTATTGGACCTTGGTGGTTCCACCCTGGGTTTGAGGCGGACCCAGGTTATAAAAGGGGCTGGAGACAACATGGAGGTGCGCAGTCTTCACTTTTGCTCAGTCAGAGCACACCTCCATGTTAGAGCCTCATTGCGGCATAAGCCTATGTTGGGAAGCGGTAGGTAGCATTAGGCGAACGGTGCCTGTCACGCCAAGATTCGTGTCTCGGCACATCAGGGTCAGGCGCCGTGCTTCCCTCCTGCCGTTCCAGTCTTGCTATAGCAGCCCAGTGGCGTTAACTGGGCTGCGGCTGCTGTGCTTCCTGTCCGATTGTGCCCCTTACGCACACGGACAACGCACCTGCTGCGCCACCTGTCCGATTGTGCCTCCTACGCACACGGACAACGCACCTGCTGCGCTACCTGTTCGGTTGTGCCCCCTACGCGCACGGACAGCGTACCCCAGGACCCCTGTGGAGTTAACAGGGTGTTCCTTATCCTCCTCGGCTTCCCGGTCAACGCTACTGGTGTACCCATTTGGCCTGACGTGTCCTACACACACGTGGCCAGTCAAGAGGTGGCCGGAAACGCTAATCGGAGGACCGCTCGGCCTGACGTGTCCTACACACGTGGCCGACAGGGCGCTTTCGTGGCGGTCTTCTGGTCAACGCTACCTGGTTACCACCCGGCCTGACGTGTTTCCTGCACACGTGGTTGGTGTAGTGCTAGGTGCACCAAAACGCTAATCGGGTTGTCGTCCGGTCTGACGTGTCCCAACACACGTGACCGGTTCCCAGAGTTCCTGGGTTATCTCAGAGCCATCCAGCTCTATAGTCTCCGCCTAACCCTCAGGTGCCAGCAGCTCCTTTGTCATCTGGAGCACGGTGGGCCCCGACTGGCGATTAGGATATATACCCCCTGGTCCTAATCTGCCGGTTCCCCCGTAACAGTAAGACTGCGCCAGGGTCTGGCTGGCATGGCGGAGATGGAGCAGCTACATCAGTTCATGCTGCAGCTTGATGCCAGAGTGAGGTCTCTGGAGAAGTCTGCTCTTGCTGCTGATATGGATGATGTGGTGGCTCAAGCGGCTGCAATGGTGTCAGTCACCAAGCCTACTCCAACCCTCCCTCACCTCTCGCTGCCCAACAAGTTTACGGGGAACAGCAAGGCATGTAGGGGATTCGTGAACCAGTGCTCAGTCCATCTAGAGCTGTTGGCTGCACGGTTTCCTACAGAGAGGTCAAAGGTGGGGTTTATCATCTCCTTTCTCTCTGATAGAGCACTGGAGTGGGCTACACCATTGTGGGAGAGGAATGACCCCGTAGTACAGGACTCTAAGGAGTTTTTGGAGTCCTTGCGACAAGTGTTCCTGGGGCCTCAGGTCACTCACGACTCGGCCCTACAGCTACTGACTTTGTGACTTTGGAGCAGGGGCGTACCTCCTCAAGTCAATATGCTGTGAGTTTCAGGACACTTGCTGCAGAACTGGGGTGGTCAGAGAGGACTCTCATTCCACTGTTCTGGAGGGGATTAGCCTCGCACGTGAAGGACGCATTAGCGTCGCGTGAGGTACCAACTACCCTTGAGGGCCTCATGACTCTGGCTACCCGCATTGACCTGCGGACCTCCGAACGTCAGCTGGAGCGCAGGTCAGAGGGTCGTTCAGCCACTGTAGTGGTCTCTCCTACTGCACCTCCCTTAGAGGACATCTCTGTCCCTATGGACATCGCTAGGGTTGGTGTTGCTAGGTCTTCGAGTGGCAAGGGCATTTCCTGTTTCGCTTGTGGGCAGTATGGTCATTATGCCAACCATTGCCCAAAGCGTCAGGGTAAGCGACCGCGATTGGTAACCATAGCTGAAGGTAGACTGGACTCTGCGTCATCCATTAGGTTGACGTTTCCCGCGTCCATTTCCTTTAAGGGGTCAACATGGTCCACAAGGGCAAGTGTGGACACAGGTGCTGGGGATAGTTTCATCTCCTCCTCTTTTGCCCGGCGGCATGCCATCCCACTGGTGCAAATGCCAAGGCCAGTGAGAGTCCGTGTATTGGATGGGTCCTTGTTGCCCAAGGTAATTCACCAGCGGACAGTGCCCATTACCCTTGCCATGTCATCTGGGCATAGGGAGACCATTTCATTTCTGGTTCTCCCTAAGGGTGCAGATGATATTCTGCTGGGTATTCCTTGGTTGAAGCAACATTCCCCACATATCGACTGGTCGACTGGGGTGATTACGCGGTGGAGCGAGTCTTGTAGCTCCCACTGCATGTCTCCATCTTCCGCCCGTTGCTCAGTGGTATCTGTGGCGACTATAGACCATTCGAGTGGGAGGGCCACTAGAGGGGGGGTACTGTTACGAACCGGCGCCGCCATAGCCGCAAGCAGCCTGCTGCGGTTCCTGTTGCGCCCAGGCGCCGGCTGCCGTTCTTGGCCGTGCCTCGGGTCGTCCAGTTGGCTGTTCCTTCCACGTCTAAGTGTGGAGAGGCGGCTAGTGCGCATGCGTGCGCCGATTTACCCCAGCTAGAGTTTAAGCCCGGTGTTTTGCCTAGTGAGCATGCTCAGCCTGTTTGTGTTATGTCTGAGACTAAGTCCTCAGTTCAGGCTATTGAGCATGCTCAAACTGATAGTCTGCTTTCTAAGCCTGTGGCTCAGGCTACTGAGCATGCTCAGGCACTTAGTGCCTCAGAGGCTAGGTCCAGTAAGGACCTCACTGAGCATGTCCGTGAGGTGGCAGGTCCTGATAGGGCAGAGGGTGTCAGGTGTCCTGATGACGTGGCAACTGCGGACTGGCTCGCAGAGGCCCGCCCCTATGATCTGGCACCTCAGTATTGGTCGTCAGACGATGACTGGTGAAGTGTTTGGGGCGTGGCTGCCATAAGGTCATCAATGACGTGGCGGTTCCGGATAGGTCGCATGTGACGTCACTGATGACATGGCACTCTGCTATTGGACCTTGGTGGTTCCACCCTGGGTTTGAGGCGGACCCAGGTTATAAAAGGGGCTGGAGACAATATGGAGGTGCGCAGTCTTCACTTTTGCTCAGTCAGAGCACACCTCCATGTTAGAGCCTCATTGCGGCATAAGCCTATGTTGGGAAGCGGTAGGTAGGGTTAGGCGAACGGTGCCTGTCACGCCAAGATTCGTGGCTCGGCACATCAGGGTCAGGCGCCGTGCTTCCCTCCTGCCGTTCCAGTCTTGCTATAGCAGCCCAGTGGCGTTAACTGGGCTGCGGCTGCTGTGCTTCCTGTCCGATTGTGCCCCTTACGCACACGGACAACGCACCTGCTGCGCCACCTGTCCGATTGTGCCTCCTACGCACACGGACAACGCACCTGCTGCGCCACCTGTCCGATTGTGCCCCCTACGCACACGGACAACGCACCTGCTGCGCTATCTGTCCGGTTGTGCCCCCTACGCGCACGGACAGCGTACCCCAGGACCCCTTTGGAGTTAACAGGGTGTTCCTTATCCTCTTCGGCTTCCCGGTCAAAGCTACTGGTGTACCCATTTGGCCTGACGTGTCCTACACACACGTGGCCAGTCAAGAGGTGGCCGGAAACGCTAATCGGAGGACCGCTCGGCCTGACGTGTCCTACACACGTGGCCGACAGGGCGCTTTCATGGCGGTCTTCCGGTCAACGCTACCTGGTTACCACCCGGCCTGACGTGTTTCCTGCACACGTGGTTGGTGTAGTGCAAGGTGCACCAAAATGCTAATCGGGTTGTCGTCTGGTCTGACGTGTCCCAACACACGTGACCGGTTCCCAGAGTTCCTGGGTTATCTCAGAGCCATCCAGCTCTATAGTCTCCGTCTAACCCTCAGGTGCCAGCAGCTCCTTTGTCATCTGGAGCACGGTGGGCCCCGACTGGCGATTAGGATATATACCCCCTGGTCCTAATCTGCCGGTTCCCCCGTAACACTTACAGACCAACAATCAACATCTCAGGTCAACATCCAATCCATCCAAGCCACATTACAGGTTCAATCCAAGCAGTTATTTTCTCTCCAACAGCATGTGGACGACTTGGAGAATAGAAATCGAAGAAATAATCTGTGTATCAGGGGTCTGCCGGAGTCAATTGCCCCTCCTGACATACCTTCAGTCCTTATTTCAATCTTCAATAATCTGTTAAAAAGACCACCTGGGGCCTCCCTGGAACTCGACAGAGCTCATAGGGCATTGTGCCCCCCGGATCCGGAGGACCCCCGCCCGAGAGACATCGTATGCAGGGTACACTATTTTGCAGCAAAAGAAGCTATCCTTCAAGCAGCTCGAAAGAAACAGTCCCTAACGTATAATGGATCTACAATACGCATCATGCCTGATCTTTCGAGACACACCTTGGCTCAGAGGGCTGTTCTCAAACCCTTGTTGGATGTTATCAGAGAAAGGGGTCTCCCGTTTCGTTGGGGTTTCCCCTTTTCTCTGTCAGTACAGAAAAACTCAAGATGGTGGGTAATGCGGTCCCCAGAGGACCTCCCCTCCTTTACCTCAAACCTGGGTCTACCCCCAATCACCATCTCTCAATGGCCCACTACCTTGCTCCAACCATGGGTCCCAAGGGAACGCCCAGCTCCTTCCCATGCAAATCCATCTCCTGATCATGCAAGGGGACTACCCCCGAGAGAGACTTGAGGTCGGAGACTGGGCCGTCCGAGATAAATGACACAAATAGCTGCAAAAAATATTGGGGACATAAACTTTAACCAATTAAGTCCAAGGACTTTCACTTGTCAACTTACTGGTTGCCCAAGGCCCTTATTACTCAAACTTTCGGTTATATGTGCCAGTGTTCATGGTAATTTCTAATGTTAACAGTATACTAAGGAGCTATCAACGGTTATGTCTGACCTTTTTCTCCCCAAGTAGGTTGGGACCCTCTGTCTTGCCCGGGTGAGGCGGACAAGCTCCCCTGGAACGTTTGTTCTCAGCTAGTGTTTTGTGCAGGGGCTATACCCCTGCTGTTTTTCTGCTTCAATTTCCACTCTTTCTACTCTTCCTCTGCCTTTTACAGCTCTTACTTCCCTCCTCCTCCCCCAACGGTGGCCGGGACAGGCAAGTTACATAGTTACATAGTTACTTAGGTTGAAAAAAGACCTAGGTCCATCTAGTTCAACCTTCCTCCACCAGTTCTACATTTAGTCACTAAGTCATTTATAACCAACAATGTTTTGTGTACTGAGGAAATCATCCAGCCCTTTTTTAAAAGCTGTTATAGTATCTGCCATTACTACCTCTTGTGGTAGGGCATTCCACAGTCTGACCGCTCTAACTGTAAAGAACCCTTTCCTATTTAGGTTTCGGAATCGCTTTTCTTTTACTCGCAGTGAGTTCCCCCTAGTCCTTAGTACTGTCTTTGGAAGGAATAAGTCATGTGCCAGTCCTTTATATTGACCACACATGTATTTATACATATAAATGAGATCTCCTCTGAGACGTCTTTTTTCTAAGCTAAACATATCTAACTTTTTCAACCTGTCATCATATGGGAGGCCTTCCATTCCTTGTAATAGTCTAGTTGCCCGCCTTTGAACTGACTCTAACTTCTGAATGTCCTTTTTAAAATGTGGAGCCCAAAACTGGATCCCGTATTCCAGATGTGGCCTTACAAGTGATTTATAGAGGGGTAACAATACGTTGGGATCACGGGATCTAATCTCTCTTTTTATACACCCTAAAATCTTGTTTGCTTTAGCAGCTGCTGCTTGACATTGAGTGCTGCTGCTCAGCTTATTTGTAATGAGAATACCCAAGTCCTTCTCCTGTTCTGTAGTCCCGAGTTTACTTCCATTTAATGTATATGCAGCTATAGGATTACTCCGTCCTAGGTGCATTACTTTACATTTATCAACATTAAATCTCATTTGCCAAGTATCTGCCCATTCTGACATCTTATCCAGATCTTTTTGTAATATTGTACTATCCAGGTCAGTTTTTAATATCCTACATAGTTTGGTGTCATCGGCAAAGACTGACACTGTACTATCAATCCCATCCACAAGGTCATTAATAAAGAGAGTAAAAAGAATCGGTCCAAGCACAGATCCCTGCGGCACCCCACTGCTGACTACAGCCCATTTAGAGAATGTACCATTTATGACTACTCTTTGTTTCCTATCTTTTAGCCAATTCCTTACCCAGTTGCATATTGTGTCCCCTAGTCCTTGCTTCTGGAGCTTTAGTATAAGGCTATTATGTGGTACAGTATCAAATGCCTTTGCAAAGTCCAAATAAATCACATCAGCTGCATTACCAATATCCAGGTTTGAACTTACCCCCTCATAGAACCCCAACAGGTTGGTTAGACACGACTTATCTTTCATGAATCCATGCTGTTTGTCAGTTATCATATTATTTTCTGCAATATATTTTTGCATGTCATCCCTTAAAATGCCCTCAAAAACTTTGCATACTACTGATGTCAGGCTTACTGGACGGTAGTTGCCTGGATCTACCCTCTTACCTTTCTTAAATATCGGTACCACATCAGCAATCCTCCAATCCTGAGGCACCAACCCTGTTACAAGTGAGTCTAAAAAGATGAGATACAGCGGTCTGTCGATTACGGAGCTCAATTCCCTCAATATTCGTGGATGAATGCCATCTGGCCCTGGGGATTTGTCAATGTTTAATTTACTCAGACGTAGGCGTACTTCATCTTGTGTTAAATTAATTATATCGGGTGGTGGACTTTGATTTTTCACTTGTTGAATGATCCCTGGTACAGTCAGTTCCTTGGTGAATACAGATGAGAAATGCCTATTTAATATCTCAGTCTTTTGTTTGTCCTCTATAACTAACTTGTTATTATATTTTAAGGGGCCGATACTATCCTTTGTTTTCCTTTTGGCATTAATGTATTTATAAAAGATTTTGGGATTTATTTTAATGTCATTGGCGATTTTTGTTTCAGTAGCTAATTTTGCTTGTTTGATTTCTTTTTTACATTTCCTATTGATTTCTTTATACTCCTGCAATGCTGTTTCTGTATTCTCAGCCTTTAAGATTTTAAATGCCCTTTGTTTTTGTTTTATTATACTTTGTACAGTCTTATTTATCCATAGTGGTTTCTTTTTATTCCTGGACATTTTATTACCACTGGGTATACGTTTTTTACAGGACTCTAGTAGTATATCCTTAAACTTACCCCATTTATGTTCGGTATCCCCAGTTACCATGACTTTGTCCCAATCTACACATGTAATCTCTTCCCTTAATTTATTGAAATCAGCTTTCCTAAAATTCCAGGTTTTAGCATTCCCCCTTTGAAATGTTCTATTGAATATTATGTTGAAGCTTACCATATTATGATCGCTGGTGCCCAAGTGCTCCCGGACCTGTAGATCTGAAATTGTATCCGGTCTATTTGACAGGACCAGATCTAGCAAATTATCTCCCCTGGTCGGTTCACCTACCATCTGAGAGAGGAAATGGTCTTGAATGGTAGATAAGAACTTACAGCTTTTAGCAGAACCAGAAGATTCTATGTCCCACTGAATGTCTGGATAGTTGAAATCCCCCATAATAAGAACCCGATTATTATTATTAGCTGCCTTTTCAATTTGTTCCAGCATTTCACCCTCTATTTGTTCAGGTATGTTAGGAGGCTTGTAGCAAACTCCAATTAGCATTTTTCCATTATTCCCCTCCCCATGTACATTTACCCATACTGACTCTACATTGTTGCTGTTCCCCTCAATGTCATCATACAACACAGGTTTTAGGTTAGATTTAATAAATATACACACCCCACCACCTTTTTGGCCTTTCCTGTCCTTCCTAAATGTACTATAACCCTGTATGTTTGTCACCCAGTCATGGCTTTCATCCAGCCAGGTTTCCGTAATGCCCACCACATCATAATCCATGGTTAACATAAGAGTCTCCAATTCATTCATTTTGTTTGCAAGACTTCTTGCATTTGCCAGTAGACATTTAATCCTATTAACACCTTTATTACTCCTAGCCTCCCTACGTTCCTTGTATGTCCCATCCCCCCCTAATCCTTCATTGACCCCTACCGTCTCCCTGTCTCTATCTGCTCTATCTATCCCCTTATTTGCTCCACTACCCTCCCTCCCCCCCGATCCTAGTTTAAAAGCTCCTCCATCCGTCTGACCATTTTCTCCCCCAGCACAGCTGCACCTTCCCCATTGAGGTGCAGCCCGTCCCTACCGTAGAGCCTGTAGCCGACTGAGAAGTCGGCCCAGTTCTCCATGAACCCGAACCCTTCCTTCCTGCACCAATTTCTAAGCCACATATTTATCTCCCTAAGCTCCCGCTGTCTTTCTAGTGACGCTCGTGGCACCGGTAGTATTTCTGAAAACACCACCTTGGAGGTCCTGGACTTCAGCTTCTCTCCTAGTTCCCTGTAATCATTTTTAAGGACCTTCCACCTGCCTCTAACTTTGTCATTAGTACCAATGTGCACCATGACCGCTGGGTTTTCCCCAGCCCCACCCAGCAATCTGTCTATCCGATCCACAATATGCCGAACCCGAGCACCCGGCAGACAACACACTGTTCGGCATTCACGGTCTCGGCGACAGATGACCCTGTCTGTCCGCCTAATTATAGAGTCCCCTACCACCAACATCTGTCTGGGCTTTGCTGCACTCCTATTTCCCTCCTTCCTACAGCAGTTGTTTTCCTGTCCTTATATCTCATGTACCTATAATACTTCATTCTTGCCGGAGAAGAGAGCACAGATTCTTTACCATTTCCACAAGCATGAGGTGAAAATAGTATGTTTTCAAGAAACGCATTTCAAACAGGGACACACCCCTATCTTAAAGAACAAATACTATCAAACCTGGTTGTTTTCAGATAACCCAGAATCCCGTTCAAAGGGAGTGGCGATTGCCATTCACAAATCTCTCCCCCATCAAATTATAAACTGCACATCAGACGGTATGGGACGATATATTATCCTTTCTCTGAAAGCTGGAGAACAAACATTTACAATCATAAATGCTTACGCTCCAAACCAGAGACAAGACGACTTTATAGCTAGCCTTGTCGAAACTGCGACTCCCCTAATTAGAGGTACAGCAATTCTCTGTAGTGATCTTAATGCTACTCTGGACCCTACATTAGATAACTCCAAAGGGAAATCCAGCATTTCATATACCACCATCAAACGTATCAAAAAAGCCCTGTTAAGTATCCAGCTGTTTGACACTTGGAGAATAACACACCCGTCCGATGGAGACTATAGTTTCTACTCGCACTCACAAGATTCCTACAGTCGTATAGACTATATCTTTATACAGCACAATGCCCTCCCTTGGGTCCGACATGCTGGAATGGGTAGCATACTGTGGTCAGACCACGCTCCAGTGTACTGCGAGGTGGCGGTCCCTTCTCTCCCAGCTCCTATGGGAATATGGCAGCTTAATGAATCTTTGCTTCTGGACGAGCTCTGTGTTTCTGATGTGCAGACGACGATCACTCGATTTTCAGAGGATCACTTGGCGGACGACACAGCTCCCACGTATAAGTGGGAGGCACTGAAGTGAGTCTTGAGGGGCACCTTCATTAAACACGGGGCCCGCATTAAAAAAGAAAAGGCCCAGAACTTAGCAGAAGCCCTCCGCAGGGTCTCGGGGCTGGAGCTTGCCCATAAGCGAGCTTTATTAGCCGCTACCTTACAGGCCCTCCTGCAGGCCAGACTGCAGGCCAAGAAATTGTTAGATTTGTCATACCAGCGCCTGTTGCAAGTGGGAAGGGGAAAATTTTATGAATTCGGGGATAAGCCAGGCAGACTATTGGCCAATGCACTTAAAGAAGGGAGAGCCCACACTCTAATTCCCTGCATTAAAAATTCAAGAGATGAAATGCTATATGCTACTCCTGATATTTCTACTGCCTTCCACGCTTACTATTCCAAATTATATAATCTGACCGCTAGGCCCCCTGAGGTGGACTGTGAGCCCCCTACAATGTCCTCTCCCTTTAAACCTCTCAATAAGACCACGATTGAGGACCTTGAGAGACCATTTCTACTTGAGGACATCCTGCCAGTAATCAGTGATACTCCTGGTAACAAGAGCCCCGGTCCAGACGGATTCCCAGCCAAATTTTATAAGACGTTTGCAGAACAATTAGCGCCCCTAATGCTCCTTTCTTTTAACACCATATCAGATGAGATCCCATTCCCTCCCCACGCCATGACAGCTCATGTGGCTTTGCTTCGAAAGCCCGGAAAAGACCCCACTGCATGTAGCAGCTTCAGACCAATATCGTTGCTTAACGTGGATTTGAAGATTTATGCTAATCTTCTTGCAAATAGACTCAATCCCCTTCTGCCAGACCTGGTGCACTTGGATCAGGTAGGATTCGTTCCTGGTAGGGAAGCAAGGGACAACACCCTAAAAACACTAGATCTGATCCAACATGCCCACACCCAAAAAATCCCCATGATGATGCTATCGTTAGACGCCGAAAAGGCATTTGATAGAATTTCCTGGCATTCAATCTCACAGACTTTGTCCCATGTTGGTTTTGGCCCAGCCTTCTCATCCAAAATTCTGGCCTTATATTGTTCCCCGACTGCACGTCTAAAAATTAATGGCACCCTGTCAAAACCCTTTAATATCCATAACGGGACTCAACAGGGGTGCCCCCTATCCCCATTGCTTTATATCCTAGTCATGGAGCATCTGTTGTCGGCCATCCGACTTAACCCCGACATACAGGGGATTAAAATCGCCACTCAAGAATACAAATGCGCCGCCTTTGCGGACGACCTCCTTATCTACCTGAAAACCCACTCACATCCCTTCCATCCTTAATGCAGGAACTCAACCGTTTCAGCAAGTGGTCCAATTTTAAAATCAACTTTGAGAAATCTGAAGCCCTAAACATATCACTTCCCCAAACAACAGTAAATGCTGTAAAACCAAACTTCCCCTTCAAATGGCCATCACACGGTAGTATCGGCTATCTAGGTATTACTATCCCATCTGACATAACCAGACTTTTCCAGCTTAATTTTCAAAGTTTTCTCTCCAAGCTTGAGAGGGACCTGACTGTCTGGCATAGAGGTACCCTCTCGTGGTTTGGCAGGATTAGTGCCCTAAGGATGACAGCCCTACCCAGACTGCTCTACATACTCCAGACAGTTCCGGTATACGTCCCGGCGTCGTATTGGGTAAAGTTGCAGCGTTTATTTAATCAATTTGTGTGGTCCAAGGGACGATCCCGTCTCGGGAGGAGTGTCATGACTAGGACCAAGGGGGCGGGAGGGGTGGGGCTGCCTGACTGTCGGCGTTACTACCTGGCTGCTGCCCATGCCAGGGTCCTAGACCTACTGCATAACTCTGGATCGAAGCTTTGCGTCCGTCTAGCACACGACTTGTGCCCCTTATCAATTCCAACCCTGCCGTGGAACTGGCCACTTCTCACCAAACATAAGATAGGAATGTCCTACACTACCAAACAAACACTACAATCAGTACACTCACTGCCACGGAGCAAACGCCTGCTTCAGCCCCGGGGACCTCTTATGCCACTGACGGATAACCCTGACTTTCTGCCAGGGGCATCGTCCAATAATTTTTTGGGAAGCTCAAAACAGAGCCCCCTGAGACTGGGACAGGTGGCACCAGATGGGGTTCTTCTACCACTTCCGGAAATCGTGGGGCAGAGAGACTTTAGGATGCGGTTTTATTTTGAATATGCCCAACTTAAACACTTCATAACCTCGCAGGGGCAAGATCTGGTTCGTCCCCCACCCCCAACCCCTTTTGAACTTATCTGTACCAGGGCGCCTGACTCTAGACATGCAATATCAAGGATTTATGGGATTTTGACAGCAGCAGCAGAGGTACCACTTCCCCGCTTCTGTACTGCATGGGAGACAGAGCCGAACCAGACATTCTCCAGGGATCAATGGGAACGGTGTTTCCGCTTGACCCATAAGTCAGTGGTTGCAACGAGAATGCAGGAGACTTGCTACAAAATTCTTTCCAGGTGGTACAGGGTCCCATCATCCCTTCATATGTGGTGCCCCGAAGTTCCTGACACATGCTGGCGCTGCGGAGCACAGGGAGGTACCATGGCCCATATCTGGTGGTTTTGACCGAGCTTGGCGGCCTTCTGGAGCAAGGTGCTAGTGGGCATCCAAGAGGTTACGGGGATCATGGTCCCTAGTCGCCCCGAGGCAGCCCTACTGTTTATGTTTAAAATACCAGAAAAGACGTATAAAAAATCCCTTAGTGGACATCTCCTCCAGGCCGCCAAGACAGTAATCCCACGGCGTTGGAAAGACCCCACCCCCCGACCATAGAGGAATGGGTGACAGAAGTGAATGTAGTACACCGCATGGAAATGGTAATGGCCCAATCGCGGGGCCAGCTAGTGGAAACCTCCTCTAAATGGTATCAGTGGGAGTCCTTTCTCTCTGACCCAAGGTTCCTTGCCCTCGTTAACCCCCAGTAAACAGGATCCTTGGCTGCTGCACCTTCAATATTCATTTACCTCCCTTTCAGGTTTAAGCCCAACGGACGAGAAGTCAGTCCCGGCCACCACACTCCTATCAGTGTCTTTCTCCCTATTGATCTCCCTCCCTTGCATCCCCTCTCATTTCTGATCTATTCTCTCCCTTGTTCACTCCTCTTTACTTTCGCTAGGCTTTTATTCTTAAGGCCCCGTCACACTAAGCAACATCGCTAGCAACATCGCTGGTAACGAACAACTTTTGTGACGTTGCTAGCGATGTTGCCGTGTGTGACATCCAGCAACAACCTGGCCCCTGCTGTGAGGTCGTTGGTTGTTGCTGAATGTCCTGGGCCATTTTTTAGTTGTTGCTGTCCTGCTGTGAAGCACAGATCGCTGTGTGTGACAGCGAGACAGCAACAACTAATGTGCAGTGAGCAGGGAGCCAGCTTCTGCTGAGGCTGGTAACTAATGTAAACATCGGGTAACCAAGAAGCCCTGTCCTTGGTTACCCGATATTTACCTTTGATACCAGCCTCCGCCGCTCTCACTGCCTGTGCTGCCGGCTCCTGCTCTGTGCACATGTAGCTGCAGCACACATCAGGTAATTAACCCGATGTGTGCTGTAACTAGGAGAGCAAGGAGCCAGCGCTCAGTGTGCGCTGCTCCCTGCTCTGTGCACATTTAGCTGCAGCACACATCAGGCAATTAACCCGATGTGTGCTGTAGCTAGGAGAGCAGGGAGCCAGCACTAAGCATTGTGCGCTGCTCCCTGCTCTGTGCACATTTAGCTGCAGCACACATCAGGTAATTAACCCGATGTGTGCTGTAACTAGGAGAGCAAGGAGCCAGCACTAAGCAGTGTGCGCTGCTCCCTGCTCTGTGCACATTTAGCTGCAGCACACATCGGGTTAATTAACCTGATGTGTGCTGTAACTAGGAGACTGGGGGCTGGTCACTGGTTGCTGGTGAGCTCACCAGCAACTCGTGTAGCCACGCTCCAGCGATCCCTGCCAGGTCAGGTTGCTGGTGGGATCGCTGGAGCGTCGCAGTGTGACAGCTCACCAGCAACCTCCTAGCAACTTACCAGCGATCCCTATCGTTGTTGGGATCGCTGGTAAGTTGCTTAGTGTGACTGGACCTTTAGAAAGTCATGTTGTCCAAATATTTTTCATTGATAGTTGTAAAGATTGATGAGCCTGAGGCTTTGATCCGCCGTGAGGGCCCCTTGTTCATCAATATTGCATACAATGGACAGTGATGTTGTTTGTATTCTTTTCTTTGAAAACTAATAAAACTTTAAATTGGAAAAAAAAATGAGGTCACAGAGTAGGGGGGTTACCAAAGGGATAAAAGCAACTAGCTCCTTGAGGGGGGGGTCAGTCAGTATGGGAAGGCATCCGTAAGAGGTGATGCTGGCTGTCTCTTAACATCTTCTTATTTTGGAGACCTTCCCTCTCTAAGTTTGGACGTCACTTCTATAGCACGAGTTTAGTAAGTTTCACGTTTATACCTTTTATTTTTTTATGTAACTTTCTATACTGTATTTGTATTGTTCCCTTTTGTAAATTCTTGTATATTTTTTAAACACTGCCTATTTTCGGATTAAATATATAAAATTTAATAGTTTCTTTCCTCATGCGTTATATACGAATCCAAAAACCCTGAAGGGCCTTATGCTATCTGAAACGGGTCCCCTGCTATCCCGAGAAGCTGGGTGGTGGCAGCGTAATTGTTATTGCATAGAATTATTGGAGTGCTCTCATTAAGGGTACCGAGGTATATATATATTCCATTAGCGGCAATCGATGATATACATTTACCCTTGCTGTGAGACCTCCAATATTTGGCATTATTAGCTCAGTGTAACGCCTGCCTGGATCAACAGACTCAGGGGGGATGTAATGGACAG
Organism: Anomaloglossus baeobatrachus; assembly: GCF_048569485.1. Lineage (NCBI taxonomy): Eukaryota > Metazoa > Chordata > Amphibia > Anura > Aromobatidae > Anomaloglossus > Anomaloglossus baeobatrachus. Next base: position 224,698,104 of record NC_134357.1, read on the forward strand.
ACTAGAGGGAAGCCACTCACCAAGCAGGACCCCTAGAACCCTGAAACCCTTTATCCCTATACAGGAAATTTGGAATTACACAGGGCCCTGGAGATGATTACCTGTGGAAGGCTGCAGTCCGATGAGAGTAGTCGTCAGGCAGGGTCAAACCAGGAATAGCAGAACAGGGACAGAATCGGGAGACAAGGACGTAATCAGAAAACGGAGCAGAGGTCAAATCTGGATCGAGCAGCGAGGTACAAAAACAGCAGGCAGAAGGGTAGTCAGAAAACACGCAGAAGTCAGCACACAGGAATCACAAAACAGAATAGGGTGGGCTAGGAACCAGGAAATCAGAACTATCTCTGGCAGTGGTCATGTGACAGGAGGGGAATAAGAAGGGTGTGGTGTCTTCCCATTGGCTGTAGCTGAACGCTGGCAACTTCAGCTGGAAGACACACGCCACCCACAGTCAACCAGCGGTACTGCAGATCCCAAGATAACCCAGCCCAATGGATGATCGGAGCCTGCGCCCACCGGTGCCGCTGGCATCGACTCTTCTCCCATCACCAGCACCATCCACAGCAGGAACACGGCGTCGCCTGGCGATCGGAGCAGAAGTCGCTGGAGCAGACTCCGGCGGTGACGTAAAACTCAGCAGCCTCATTTTATGCATTGTCCTGCAGTACCAAAAGTGGCCTGCAGACAAAGGGGGTGCTAGAGAGTAGTCGTGTTTGTGACAAACCAGCGAACAGCAGCGGGATATCTGAGTGACTCCCCCGGCTGTTCGTGACATGCACCACTTCTGCACTCTACAAATACTGATGTAACATACTGACCAAATACTGAACGTGTGAACAATGCCTAAGGATAAGTGATAACTTATTGATCAGTGGTGGTCTGATTGCTGGAACCTGTACTGATTGGCAAAATCTGCAACTTTTATCTCCATTAGGGCTCTTGTCCACTTGCGATTTTCATGTGCAAGTGCCATCCGATAAAAAATCGGATCGCACTCGTACCACTGTTAAGCTATGAGGCATTGTCCACTAGCTTAATTTTATATGACACGTCTCGTGCTCTCGGTGAAATCGCAGCATGCTGCGATTTGCACCGAGTCTCAGCTCTCGCACCCCCATGCAAGCCTATGGTAGTGAGAAAAAAATCAGAATACGGGTGGCACACGCATATCATACAGATGGCATACAGATGTGACATGGATCCTTGACACTTGCATACAGTGTCGGACTGGCTACCGGAAGAATCTCCAGTAATACCAGTCCTGGCTGCGGTTACATGCACTGAACTCCGGAGCTGTCACCTGAGCTCCGGAGTGCAGCCTTGACTGAACAGTGAGCACCGAGTGATTGATTCCAGTTTCCAGTCCGATTGCAGTTCAGTTCATGACAGCTGCAGACAGGCCGGGCTGAACTCTGGAGCTCAGGTGACAGCTCCGGAGTTCAGTGCAGGTAACCGCGGCCAGGACTGGTATTACTGGAGATTCCTCTGGTAGCCAGTCCGACGCTGCTTGCATAGCACTCACATAGCACTCGCATGATGCTCACATGTCATACGGATGCTCGGTGAGAAAAAAAAAAACACCGTACGGAGACCATACGCAGATCATACACAGGACACTCGAATCACTTTTCTGGCCGAGTATCACAGGGATTTTCTACTCGCATGTGGACAAGAGCCCATACACTGGAGCTCATGTCCGACTCAACTCCTGATTCATTCATTCATTCATTCATTCCCTCAGTGGCTGTGAGCGCAGTTCTTTACTTTTTCTGACTGTGTCAAACAGGATGAATGGAGCTGCGGTCACACATACAACCTGTCACTGCATTTTATAATGAGGATAAAAGTGCCCTGTCAGGGATAAAAGTTCTACATTCTTCCGATCAGGGCGGTTTCCACTGGTCTGGTTCCACCAATCAATAAGTTATCACCTACCTAACCTGTGGATTGGTGATTGCTAGTGATGGGCAAACCCAAATTGTAAAGTTCGGGGTCAGTACCGAACACAGTGTTCGTGCACATGATCCTGAACACGAGTTTTCTTGGGAAGCTCGTGTTACAGTTCGACTCCAGGGGCTGTAAAAAAAAAAAGCACATTAGTAAAAAACATTATGATTATACTTACCGCTCCTGCGACACGTCCTGCAGACTCTATCTCCCAGCCACTTCTGCTTCTGGGTCCGATCATTAATTTCCGGTGGTATTCACTGCACTGCTCGTCACTTGTCTTTGGCTGTTTTGACCATGTTCGCGGTGATGTCAGGGTTCACCCGAGTCTATGAGCCGTGGACTCTAATGAACTTTGACTGTCACTGTGAGAGTCTCGCATCGGTATCACCCAACATGGCGCTCACTCTCCTCACAGGAGCGGGTTGGCTGCATGTATTTCCATGCAGCTAAGGCGCCCCTGGCAGGAGAGTCTGCGTCGTGCTGGATGATACCGATGCGAGACTCGCAGGAGTCATACGTAACCTCAGCTGTGCACTCGGGTGAAGTCACTGACAGCTCTCAGCTGAGTCTGTGCGAGCAGACCTGTGTGTCTTCTTGTAAAGATGTAGCAGAGCTGAAGATGCTCGCCCACCTTTCGATTACATTGGAGGTATTTTTTGGGGGAATAAAGATGGAGTCCTAAATGTCTTCTGTTTTATTTCTAATAATATATTTTTTGTTTTGTGGTTTTATTTTACTGTTAAAATAACAGACAATCACAGATGTTGTCACAGAGTGGGCGTCTGTGATTGGATGCTGGATTAACCTTAAACCAGCCCATACATTCTAGCATTTAGAATATATGGGCAGATTCCAGGTTACTCCAACAGCCAATCACAGACGCCCATTCTGCATAACAGCATCTGAGATTGGCTGTTAGGTTCCTCACACATATAGTAGTGTAAAAATAAATAAACAATTTGAAAAAATGATGTAGAACTTCACAGTATTTTTGATTCTCAGCGCAGATAAAGTGGACGGCTACAGATTGACACCCCATCTGCCTGGCTTTACCTTGGCTGGCAATCAAAATACAGGGAAGCCCATTAATTTTTTTGTTTTTAATTATTTAAAAAAAAAAAAATTAAAATAAAAGTGTGGCCTCCCATCGTATTTTGATCGCAAGTCAAATCCCCAGGGCCAGATGGCATTCATCCACGAATATTGAGGGAATTGAGCTCCGTAATCGACAGACTGCTGTATCTCATCTTTTTAGACTCACTTGTAACAGGGTTGGTGCCTCAGGATTGGAGGATTGCTGATGTGGTACCGATATTTAAGAAAGGTAAGAGGGTAGATCCAGGCAACTACCGTCCAGTAAGCCTGATATCAGTAGTATGCAAAGTTTTTGAGGGCATTTTAAGGGATGACATGCAAAAATATATTGCAGAAAATAATATGATAACTGACAAACAGCATGGATTCATGAAAGATAAGTCGTGTCTAACCAACCTGTTGGGGTTCTATGAGGAGGTAAGTTCAAACCTGGATATTGGTAATGCAGCTGATGTGATTTATTTGGACTTTGCAAAGGCATTTGATACTGTACCACATAATAGCCTTATACTAAAGCTCCAGAAGCAAGGACTAGGGGACACAATATGCAACTGGGTAAGGAATTGGCTAAAAGATAGGAAACAAAGAGTAGTCATAAATGGTACATTCTCTAAATGGGCTATAGTCAGCAGTGGGGTGCCGCAGGGATCTGTGCTTGGACCGATTCTTTTTACTCTCTTTATTAATGACCTTGTGGATGGGATTGATAGTACAGTGTCAGTCTTTGCCGATGACACCAAACTATGTAGGATATTAAAAACTGACCTGGATAGTACAATATTACAAAAAGATCTGGATAAGATGTCAGAATGGGCAGATACTTGGCAAATGAGATTTAATGTTGATAAATGTAAAGTAATGCACCTAGGACGGAGTAATCCTATAGCTGCGTATACATTAAATGGAAGTAAACTCGGGACTACAGAACAGGAGAAGGACTTGGGTATTCTCATTACAAATAAGCTGAGCAGCAGCACTCAATGTCAAGCAGCAGCTGCTAAAGCAAACAAGATTTTAGGGTGTATAAAAAGAGAGATTAGATCAAGTGATCCCAACGTATTGTTACCCCTCTATAAATCACTTGTAAGGCCACATCTGGAATACGGGATCCAGTTTTGGGCTCCACATTTTAAAAAGGACATTCAGAAGTTAGAGTCAGTTCAAAGGCGGGCAACTAGACTATTACAAGGAATGGAAGGCCTCCCATATGATGACAGGTTGAAAAAGTTAGATATGTTTAGCTTAGAAAAAAAGACGTCTCAGAGGAGATCTCATTTATATGTATAAATACATGTGTGGTCAATATAAAGGACTGGCACATGACTTATTTCTTCCAAAGACAGTACTAAGGACCAGGGGGCACTCACTGCGAGTGGAAGAAAAGCGATTCCGACACCTAAATAGGAAAGGGTTCTTTACAGTTAGAGCGGTCAGACTGTGGAATACACTACCACAAGAGGTAGTAATGGCAGATACTATAACAGCTTTTAAAAAAGGGCTGGATGATTTCCTCAGTACACAAAACATTGTTGGTTATAAATGACTTAGTGACTAAATGTAGAACTGGTGGAGGAAGGTTGAACTAGATGGACCTAGGTCCTTTTTCAACCTAAGTAACTATGTAACTATGTAACTATGTCAGGTAAAACCAGGCAGCTGGCATTCTCCAGAGCCCGCAGCCACCCCTGGAAATGGCGCATTATTTCTTAGCGCCATTTCCAGGCACTTTACCTGGCTCGTCAGCGGTCCTGATTAGGGTGGCACGCTGGGTAATAAAGGGGTAAATTCCAGCTTTGTAGTCTCAGCTGATACTAAGCCCGAAATTCATGGTGTCATGCCAAATTAGACATGGCCACCATGAATTTCTAGTAAACAGTAAAAAGAAAAACATAACACATAGAATTTTTTTTTTATTAGAAATAAAAAAAACAAAAACATTTAGAGACCCCATCCTTATTATAAAAAAATCCTTTGTCCGACGTAGTCCACAGGTAGATCAATGTCAGCATTGCTTCATCACTCTGTACAGACAAATGTCTATACAGAGCGAGAAGCAAACTGACACTGAGGGTATGATAGCACTTGTGTAGGACTCCTGCAAGTCTCGCATTGGTATCACCCAGCACGGCGCACACTCTCCTGACAAGAGCGGGCCGGCTGCATGAAAATACATACAGTCCACTCGTTTCTTGACCTTTTTATTCCCAATCCTATAAAAACATGGATGCAAGTGCAAGAGGGAAGATGGCGTCGTGGACGACGGCCGTTTCGTGTACAGCTGTGCTTCAACAGGTCCGACTATGGAATAATGTGTCCCTGCTTCCTTTAAGAAACCTATCCTTTTTAACACATCATAGTAATCGTGAGACTCATATGGAACATACATAAAAACATAACAGACTACATCAAACAATTCATAAAACACTGCTAAATTATTTTTTAGCATTAAGACCCAATGGGCCCTGCGCTTTTGTGTGAATCCATCTGGCTTCTCTATTTAGTAAGATCTTCTATAAATCACTTTGTGAAGGGAGATTAACCCTCTCAATACCTACAAAACTTAACACTTCAGTTCAAAAAGATCATATGTTCAAAGGACAGTTCAAAACAACATATACAGTCCCTTGCGAAAGTATTTGGCCCCATTGAATTTGTCAACCTTTTCCCACATTTCAGGCTTCAAACATAAAGATAAAAAAATTAATGTTCTGGTAAAGAATCAACAACAAGTGGGACACAATTGTGAAGTTGAACGAAATGTATTGATTATTTTAAACTTTTATAAAAAATAATAAACTGAAAATTGGGGCGTGCAATATTATTCGGCCCCTTTAAGTTAATACTTTGTAGTGCCACCTTTTGCTGCAATTACAGCTGCAAGTCGTGTTTGTGAAAAGCAGTTTTCAGCTCTTTCCAGGCTCTCGATTGGATTCAGGTCTAGACTTTGACTTGGCCTTTCTAACACCTGGATACGTTTATTTGTGAACCATTCCATTGTAGATTTTGCTTTATGTTTGGGATCATTGTCTCGTTGGAAGATAAATCTCCGTCCCAGTCTCAGGTCTTTTGCAGACTCCAACTGGAGTTCTTCAAGAATGGTCCTGTATTTGGCTCTATCCATCTTCCCATCAATTTTAACCATCTTTCCTGTCCCTGCTGAAGAAAAGCAGGTCTAAACAATGATGCTGCCACCATGATGATTGACAGTGTGGATGGTGTGTTCAGGGTGATGAGCTGTGTTGCTTTTACGCCAAATATAGCGTTTGGCATTGTGCCCAAAAAGTTTGATATTGGTTTCATCTGACCAGAGCAACGTCTTCCACATGTTTGGTGTGTCTCCCAGGTGGCTTGTGGCAAATGGTAAATGACACTTTTTATCGATATCTTTGAGAAATGGCTTTCTTGTTGCCACTCTTCCATAAAGGCCAGATTTGTACAGTGTACAACTGATTGTTGTCCTGTGAACACACTCTCCCACCTCAGCTATATATCTCTGCAGTTCATCCAGAGTGATCATGGGCCTCTTGGCTGCATCTCTGATCAGTCTTTTCCTTGTTTGAGATGAAAGTTTGGATGGACGGCCGGGTCTTGGTAGATTTGCAGTGGTATGATACTCCTTCCATTTCAATATGATCACTTGCACAGTGCTTCTTGGGATGTTTAAAGTTGTGGAAATCTTTTTGTAACCAAATCTTAAACTTCTCCACAAGAGTATCATGACACCTGCCTGTTGTGTTCCTTGGGCAGTTGGATGTATACGGAGACTTCATTACACAGAGGTGGATTATATTTATCATCATCAGTCATTTAGGACAACACTGATTCAGGACAACACTCATTCAGAGATCCTCAATGAACTTCTGGAGTGAGTTTGCTGCACTGAAAGTAAAGGGGCCGAATAATATTGTACGCCCCAATTTTCAGTTTATTCTGTTTTACAAAAGTATAAAATAAGCAATAAATTTTGTTCAACTTCACAATTGTGTCCCACTTGTTACTGATTGTTCACCATAACATTAAAATTTTTATCTTTATGTTTGAAGCCTGAAATGTGGGAAGAGGTTGAAAAATTCAAGGGGGCTGAATACTTTCTCAAGGCACTGTAGACTCAAAAATTATAAAATTGTGAAATAAACATGAGCTTTGACAAAAAAAATGGACTTGTATGATAAAAATTAAATAAGTCTCATACGTTATATTAATAAACTTATTATAAAAACAATGTGTGAATTAAAATTTGTGAGATAAAATGGAATAGCACTTGTGGAAAAAAAAGGAGTATAGATGTCATATTGAGGACGCCAAGGGTAGTCAGCCACCAGGATAAAGATATCAAAGGGAAAATAATGCAAGTACAGTGGAACCTTGCTTAACGAGAACAATCCGTTCTGGGACTGTGCTTGTTAATCAAGTTACTCATTCAGCAGAGCAAGATTTCCCATAGGAAATCATTGCAATGCTGACAATTCATTCCACAATGGCACAATGTGTTACATGTCCCATCCTGGTCCCCTATTCTATCATTCCACACATGCACAAACACATACAAACTCACACAAACACACACAAAAACACACAAGCACGCATGCACAGGCACATATTATATGCTCACCTTACCTTCCATCGCCGGTCTCCTGGGACTTGCTGTTCTCCGGTGTGGGCCGTGTATCGGGTAACCATAACGACGGGGGCAGAACTTCCTGCCAGAGTGCTGACGTCAAAGGCAGAGCCGCTTGCCTCTGATTGGCCAGCGCGCTGCCTTTGAGTAGCGGTGACAGGAACCAGGAAGTTCCTGCTTCGTCGCTATGGATGCCGTTGCCTGGATGCCTGGAGTGGAGTGGAACGGAGCAGCGCAGCGCACTACAAGACCCAGGAGACCGGCAATGAAACGGAAGGTACACATTTTATATGCTCACCTTACCTTCCGGTACTTGTAGTTCGCCGTGATGTACCCGGGAACTACAAGAACCATGAGACCAGCGGTGGAACGGAAGGTAAGGTGAGCATAATACTGTATGTGTGTGCGTGCATGTATGTTTGTGCGTACATGTGTGTGTGCTTGTGTGGACTGTAAGTGCGGGTTAGAGCGGTGTGGATGTATGGAACCGGAAGTGTGTGTGGTGAGGATTTTGCTCGTCCAGCAAAGCTTTCTCGTAAAGCGGGTTACAAATTTACAGAAAGCTTTGCTTGTAAAGCGAAATTCTCGTTAAGTGGGTTACTCGTTAAGCGAGGTACTACTGTATAAAACATTTAGACCATGAAATGAAGTGGGGGGGATGGATAGATTAGAGTTAAAACAGGAATTATTGGAGTGATTTAGTGATAGTTACAAGTTTTAAATGATATCCTCTCCCGGGTTCTTCAAAGTACGCAAGATCAGTCAATATCCATATTTTCTTTTATATCCCTTTTTGATCTTCATTCACTTTTATCTCACATATTTTAAATCCCACATTATTAATAAAATTATTATAAAAACAAATGATCTAAATTATTTCATTTATATTTTATCATACAAGTCTATATGTTTTGGGGTTTTTTTTCAAAGCTTATGTTTCTTTCACAATTCTATTATTTTTGAGTCTGTGTGATGCTTTGAACTATGACCTGTACATGTCATCTTTTTGATGCCTCAATTAAAAAATCTTTTTGAGCGTGCAATGTCTTTATAAGCTGGCCTTTCGGCATTATACTGTCACTCGTTTGTGCTGAAGAAGTGTGGAACACTTCTAAATGCATCCACAAAAAAACGCATCAAATCCTGCTTTTAGATCCTGGTCTTTGTAATTATATTGACAGCAGCGTGGAGATAGCCACAATTTCCCTCTATCCTGATATGTAGTGTAGTGTCAGTGTGTGAATATATTTTCCTACCACCGTCTTTTTTGGTATCCAGCATTTTGCTTCTTTTCTCAATGCTGTCACTGCTCTGCAGACTCTCTGAGTCACTATGCGTGAACCGGAAGTCTCTGTTACAAATTAAGTCTATGGAACCTCGTTGCCACTTCTGGGTTACAGAGAGCACCATATAGCTGGGAGAGTCTGAAGAGAGGTGATGTCACTGACAAGAACAGAATGGTGCTAGATAGTGGAGAAGATGGTGGTAGGGGAATATATTAAGACACTGACTCTATACTATATACTACAACATTTTCTAAACTTACCATTAACTAAATGGCTACTATATATTGTTTTATGGTATCTCATCTTGCCATTTTTGCAAGTAGTCTCCCTACTTTAAACACTTTGTTCATACATACTAGCAGTCTGAAAATATAAAATAGTTTTTTTTCCCTCTTAGATCACCTAAATGAGTGTAAGCTTCATTCCAATTCTTATTACTCTCTGATGGACACTAAGCACATTTCTCCTCTTCTCTATTAATTGCTTAATTAGCCTTTTTAATGACCTTATGGTATTATAAAGTATACCCCTTAAAAAGGCCTTAGCTGTATCCCATATGATCAACTCATCCCTACCTAATGTAAAAGAAATTCTACACATTATGTTTGATGACCCCATGCCTCCCATTACCATCAACCAATGTGGGTGGAAGTGTAACGTTTTTCCACTAATTCTACCATCTCCATAATGAGATGTGTGTGTGTGTGTTTACACACACACACACACAGCGAGTGAAGTATTTAATAGAGTTGAGCGATGTTCGAGGTTCGCCAATTTCATGTTCGAGTGATTTTGGGGGGTGCTCGAGATCGAACGCGAACTCGAGCTTTTTACTAAAAGCTCGATAGCTCGAGTTACGTTCGAGAACGGTTCGATCAGCAAAAAGCCTATCTATTTACTAGCTGGCTTTTCACTGTAATAGTGTGAGTCACTGTGACTCACACTATTATCAAATTTCAGCGTATAGTGAGCAGGGGGGATGCGGTTTAGATCTGTGCTGCCAAGAGAATGCCGATCGCCATTTTTTTTTTTTTCCTAAGCGTGCGTGCAGTGGGGCGGGCCAGGATGTCAGCCAATTACAGACACACACACAGCTAAGTGTACTTTTTGCCAGACAAGCAAGGGCATGTGTCATAGGCTGTGAATGTCACATATCCTTGCCTTATAAATACGGCCATTTTCCCTCACGCTGCCATTATCTGCCTTGTGTGTGTGGGTGACAGTCACCGCTCACGCCGCTCCTGCCGCCGCTCCGGCTGTGTACGCTATACACAGCGCTGTACAGATTAGGGACTGCATTTTTTTTCAGCCCTTTTCAGGGCTGATTTCCAGGCGCTCAGAGCCATAGCTGACAGGCAGGTCCGTGGAAACACTGTATACAGCTTTAGATAACAGAGTCTGTGTACCTCAGCTCAGGGAATTCCTTGCTGCATTTCCTCATTAGGAGGGATAGAAAGTGAAGCTTCCTTTTACTGTCCTGGTACCCACAGAACCCGGCCACTGTACCCACCTGCCCCCATTGGCCACGCTATTTTTATAGCAAACAGTGCTGAAACTTAGTGGCATGCAAACAGTGTCTGCTATACTAAATTTAGTGTCCCACTGGTGCCAAGCAAGTTCCACCACCTCTGCATGCTAGCCTCCTGCCCATTTTGCTACGCTATTTTTATAGCAAACAGTGCTGAAACTTAGTGGCATCCAAAAAGTGTCTGCTATACTAAATTTGTGTCCCACTGGTGCCAAGCAAGTTCCACCACCTCTGCATGCTAGCCTCCTGCACATTTTACTACACTATTTTCATAGCAAACAGTGCTGAAATGTAATGGCATCCAACAGTGTCTGCTATACTAAATTTAGTGTCCCACTGGTGCCAAGCAAGTTCCACCACCTCTGCAATCTACCGTCCTGCACATTTTGCTACGCTATTTTTTATAGCAAACAGTGCTGCCAGTTTTAGGGCCATAGTTGCATTGTCAGGGATAGCCAGTGTTGGTTCTTCAGCTGTCAATAAAGCTAGACCACCTCTGCAATCTACACCACCTCTCAATTTTTGCTACCACATTTTAAGTGTCCAATCTTGTCGCTAACAAAATGAGTGGCAAAAGGACAGATGCTGGTGGAAAGGGGAACAGGCGTGTTGGAAAAGGAAAAAAAGTTTGTGTCCGTGGGGAAGGTGGGAAAGGTACATTAACATCTGCTAAAGATAGGCCATCTTCCAGCAAAAGTAAGATGTCTTCTACTTTCCGTGGACAATCCGAGGTGCTCCCTTTTTTACGGACCCGAACAACTGTAACAAAGGTAGATGATGCACAAAAAAAGAACATGCTTGAATGGATCGCAAATGCTCCAACAAGTGCCCTCTCCTCCACCTCAACGTCAAGATCCAAAAACCAACAGTCCTCTGAGTTGTTATCCCAATCACACTTGCTTTCTCCCAGCTCTCAAGTATCCACCCGCCCTGCACAGTATGGTGTAACAGAGATGGCTGAGTCTGCAGAACTGTTCAGTTACACTATAGCCTGGGAATCAGAGGTCTGCTCCCAAGCTACAGTGAGTACAGACCAGGAAATGGTCTGCAGTGATGCCCAGAAGCTTTGTGAGTCAGATTCAGGCCCTGATGACCAACTTTCTGACCCCCCTCATTCCCAAACTGTAAGACCTGTTGGTGAAGACAATGAGGAAAATACTGATGACGATGAGACGCAGATACCAGATTGGGATGACAACTTAACTATTCAGTCAGGGCAGGAAGAGGTTAGGTCTGAGGGCGAGGGGAGTGCAAACACAACGCTTGATGATGAAGTTCTAGATCCCACATACTGTCAACCCTCAGTCGCGCACTCGAGGAGGTCACCAGAGGCGGTGGAGGAGGATGCAACTGACGACTAAGTTACCTTGCGCCTTCCTGGACAGAGTCGGAGTACTGGAAGCATGTCTACAAGTGCATCCTCAGCCACCACTCTGCCTCTGAGCACAAGTCGGGGTGGCTCTGCAGGTCACATGGCCTCTAAGCCTTGCCTAGCCTGGTGCTTTTTTGACCTTGCAAAGGATCTCCCAAATCATGTGATCTGTAAAATTTGTGGGCAATCTATAAGTAGAGGCCAAAACCTCACCAGTTTGACAACTTCTTCCATGAATCGTCACATGAATAACAAACATAAGTCCCAGTGGGAAGCTCACCGTGCTGCAATGCGGCCTAGCGGAGCGGGCCATCCACCGCCTGCCCCTTCCAGTGCATGTGCGCGCTCTTCATCTTCTATGACTGTGGGGACAGCTGTCAAACCTGTTCTTCCAACCAGACCTTCCAACACTTTAACCTTAACAGGCAGTTTGCTTGGTAGGTCGTCAGTTGTTTTGGAAGGGGAAACAAGTGCTGGTGTACAGCTCTCTCAGACATCAAGAGCCCCAACTTTGGATGAAGGCAACATCATGTCACCGCCTGCACTTTCCTCACAGACCTGCAGTTTTGCAGGGACACCCTACTCACCACTGTCTCCACACAGCAGCTCGGTCCCTCAGATGTGGACAAATAAAAGGCCATTTCCTCCGAGCCATGACAAAGCTAAGAGGTTGACTTTATCCCTCTGTAAGCTCTTGGCTACATTGAGTTGAGTTGAGGAGTTGTGGTCAGCTCTGCAGTTTGAGTTTCGTAAATGGTTGTCTCCACTCAACCTGCAGCCTGCGACAATGCTGCAAACCTGGGTGTGGCCCTTCGCCTGGGCAAGGTGACACATGTGCCTTGTATGGCTCACATGTTGAACCTTGTTGTCCAGCAATTTTTAACCCACTATCCCGGCCTAGATGGCTTTCTGAACAGGGCACAAAAACTCTGCTCACTTCCGCTGTTCAACCACCGCAGCTGACCGACTTGCATCGCTCCAGAAGTCTTTCGGCCTGCCGGTTCATCGCCTGAAATGCGATGTGGCGACACGCTGGAATTCCACTCTCCACATGTTACAGCGACTGTGGCAGCACCGGAGAGCCCTGGTGCAATACGTTATGACGTATATCCTGGGCCAACGAGATGCAGAGGTGGGGCAGATCACACTGATGGAGTGGTCTCAGATCAAAGACCTATGCAGCCTTCTGCACAGTTTCGACATGGCGACGAATATGTTTAGCGCTGACAATGCCATTATTAGCATGACATTTCCAGTCATTTACATGCTGGAGCACATGTTAAACACTATTCGGAGTCAGGGGGTGGGACAAGAGGAAGGGGAGGAAGTACAGGAGGATTCATATGCGCAAGGGATACTAACATCTACAAGGTCCAGACGTTCATCATCACCAAGGCGGCAAGCATGGGACGGTGGGGGAGAGGGATTAACAAGGGCGCATGGTAGCAGCCAAAATGTTAAGGAAGGTGCAGGAGACCAGGAAGAAAGGGAGGACGAAATCTCAATGGAAATGGTAGACTCAGCCAGATGAGGGAGACCTTGGTCAAATTTTGGTTGAACGAGGTTGGGGGGAGATGTCAGAGGAAGAAAGCACGGTTAGCACCTCTATGCCACAAACACAACGAGGACTTGGTCTGCATGGATGCGCAAGACACATGAGCGCCTTCTTGCTGCACTACCTACAACATGACCCTCGGATTGTCAAAATTAGAAGTAATGATGACTACTGTGTTGCCACACTATTAGATCCCCGGTATAAGTCCAAATTTTGTGAAATAATTCCAGCCATAGAAAGGGACGCATGTATGCAGGAGTATCAGCAGAAGCTGTTACTCGATCTTAGCTCGGCTTTTCCAGCAAACACCAATGATGCACGGAGTGAATCTCCCAGTTGTAACTTGACAAACATGAGACTGTCTCATCATCAACAGTCTAACCGTACCAGCAGCACCGTTTCTGGTGCTGGTAACTGCAATTTTATTGAATAGTTTCATAATATTTTTTAGACCATCCTTTGCAAGACCACCAGAGACAACAAGGCTGACACACAGTCAACGGCTGGAGAGGATGATACAGGAGTATCTCCAAATGAACATCGATGCCATGACTTTGCAACTGGAGCCTTGCTCATTTTGGGCTTCAAATCTTGAAAAATGGACTGAGCTCGCCACTTACGTCTTGGAGATCTTGTCGTGTCACGCAGCCAGCGTTGCCTCTGAACGTGTTTTCAGTGCTGCTGGGTGTGTGCTGACAGATAAGCGCACGCGTCTGTCCAGTGACAATGTGGACAGACTAACGTTCATCAAGATGAACAAGTCATGGATTCGCAAGGACTTTACTACCCCTGTGTCATCCTGGGGAGAGTAAAGGCTTGTGGATTTGGAATGTGCTTGATGCAAATGTACCTGTGAAGTGTACAACTGGGGCACAAGTGCTGCCACTGAAGTGGTGTCTGTGGGGCCCAATTTTTGGAAAAAAGGGAGACTCCGCTTGGAGTCCCCTTGCTGTGTTTTTAAAAATGATCCAAGATGAACAAATCATGGATCAGCAAAGACTTTGCTACTTACACCGGTGTCATCCCGGGGACAGTTAAGGCTGGCGTATTTTTGAATGTGCTTGATGCAAATGTACCTGTGAAGTGTACAACTGGGGCACAAGTGCTGCCACTGAAGTGGTGTCTGTGGGGCCCAATTTTTGGAAAAAAGGGAGACTCCGCCGCTTGGAGTCCCCTTGCTGTGTTTTTAAAAATGATACAAGATGAACAAATCATGGATCAGCAAAGACTTTGCTTCCTACACCGGTGTCATCCCGGGGACAGTTAAGGCTGGCGTATTTTTGAATGTGCTTGATGCAAATGTACCTGTGACGTGTACAACTGTGGCACAAGTGTTGCCACTGAAGTGGTGTCTGTGGGGCCCAATTTTTGGAAAAAAGGGAGACTCCGCTTGGAGTCCCCTTGCTGTGTTTTTAAAAATGATCCAAGATGAACAAATCATGGATCAGCAAAGACTTTGCTACCTACACCGGTGTCATCCCGGGGACAGTTAAGGCTGGCGTATTTTTGAATGTGCTTGATTCAAATGTACCTGTGAAGTGTACAACTGTGGCACAAGTGCTGCCACTGAAGTGGTGTCTGTGGGGCCCAATTTTTGGAAAAAAGGGAGACTCCACTTGGAGTCCCCTTGCTGTGTTTTTAAAAATGATCCAAGATGAACAAATCATGGATCAGCAAAGACTTTGCTACCTACACCGGTGTCATCCCGGGGACAGTTAAGGCTGGCGTATTTTTGAATGTGCTTGATTCAAATGTACCTGTGACGTGTACAACTGGGGCACAAGTGGTGCCACTGAAGTGGTGTCTGTGGGGCCCAATTTTTGGAAAAAAGGGAGACTCCGCTTGGAGTCCCCTTGCTGTGTTTTTAAAAATGATCCAAGATGAACAAATCATGGATCAGCAAAGACTTTGCTACCTACACCGGTGTCATCCCGGGGACAGTTAAGGCTGGCGTATTTTTGAATGTGCTTGATGCAAATGTACCTGTGAAGTGTACAACTGTGGCACAAGTGCTGCCACTGAAATGGTGTCTGTGGGGCCCAATTTTTGGAAAAAAGGGAGACTCTGCCTGGAGTCCCCTTGCTGCGTCTTTAAAAATGATCCAAGATGAACAAATCATGGATCAGCAAGGACTTTGCTTCCTACACCGGTGTCATCCCGGGGACAGTTAAGGCTGGCGTATTTTTGAATGTGCTTGATGAAAACCAACATGTCCAATTTGCAACTGGGGCACAAGTGGTGCCACTGAAGTGGTGTCTGTGGGGCCCAATTTTTGGAAAAAAGGGAGACTACGCTTGGAGTCCCATTGCTGTGCTTTACATGATTTTAGAAGAGCATGCCATGCCTATATCTGTGTCTCCTCCTCTTTTTCCTCATCCAGCTGTTTTGTTTTCGCATGAGTATTTGTCCTTGTCACTTTCCCATGTGTTTGTGTTGTCTTGTGAGTGGTTTGTCACCTTTTGGACACCTTTGAAGGTGTTTTCTAGGTGTTTTTATGTGTTTGTGATTGCCTCCCATTGTTTTATATAGGGTTCGAGAGGTTCGTCAAACGGCTCGCCGAACCGAACTCGAATGCGACCTCCGTTCGACGAACCGAGCCGAACTCGAGCCTCTAGAGGTTCGCTCATCTCTAGTATTTAAGTATTGAACGTGTCACAAATTTTCTAAGTAAATATATTTCTTCAGGTGCTATTGACATGAAATTTTCACCAGATAGGAATATCAAAATATCCAACCCACACAGGCAAAGAGATAAAACCGTAGATGTCTAGATGTCCATAAATTTAGTGATGTGTAACGACATATTTAATATTTCGTAAAAAAAGTGTTTGTTGGTGATGACAGCATCAAGACATGTTCTGTATGGAGAAATTAGGAGCATGCATTGCTCAAGTTTGATTCTGTACCATTCTTTCACACAAACAATCTTCAAATCCTGAAGGTTCTGTGGCTCCTATTAGCTTTATTTTCTTTTTCTGAAACCAATTGAGAGTTTCCTCGGCTCTGCGTTTGGGATCATTGTCTTGCTGAAATGTCTACCCTCGCGTAATTGTCATCCATCCTGGTAGATGGCAGATTTTTTTCAAAAATGTATCAGTACATATGTCTATTCATCCTTCCTTCAATTGTATGACGTTTGCTAGTGCCGTATGCTGAAAAACAGCCCCAAACCACAATGTTCCCACCTCCAAACAAATATACTTACAAAATTAGTGACATGTTACTTATTTCACTTGCTGTACATACACCCACACATACCTGTAGAGATAGACATGTATACCATATTTTTCAGACTATAAGACACACTTTTTTCCTCCAAATTTTCCAGAAAAGTGGGGTGTGTGTCTTATAGTCTGAATATATGGCACCTGTGGTGGTTTCACATCAGCGGTATTCTGCTGCACTGCCGGATCCGGCACAAATGCAGTACAGTTCAATACAGTTCACTAACAAATAGGAATAACGTTTGGAACACCATTCTAAGTCCGTACTGGGTGCAAAAACCTAAAAAAACATCACTATGGGGAGATAAGGTATGCACACCAGTGACTATGTAAGGGGAATACATGAAATAGCAGAAACTGCTGTGTGAATACTGACTTGAAAAATCCAATAGCTATATGCAAGAGTGAAAATGTGAAAAATGGAATCTGCATTACTGCCATGAACTTATGAATCAAGAGAAATTTAGCTACTGCATTGATCAATTCAGTAGCTAAATTTCTCTTGATTCATAAGTTCATGGCAGTAATGCAGATTCCATTTTTCACATTTTCACTCTTGCATATAGCTATTGGATTTTTCAAGTCAGTATTCACACAGCAGTTTCTGCTATTTCATGTATTCCCCTTACATAGTCACTGGTGTGCATACCTTATCTCCCCATAGTGATGTTTTTTTAGGTTTTTGCACCCAGTACGGACTTAGAATGGTGTTCCACACGTTATTCCTATTTGTTAGTATTTTTTCGTTTGTGAACCCTCCCCAACCACACCTATTGCCAATCCATATCATACGCATAAATGGCCTGGGTCTCAGCTTCCCATACACGGTAAGTTTTTTCACTGCATGAGAGGACACACACAAGCTAGGGACCCCAACGTAGAGAAATACTTTGGCGTAGTGTTGGGGCTCTATTGCATTGATCAATTCAGTAGCTAAATTTCTCTTGATTCATAAGTTCATGGCAGTAATGCAGATTCCATTTTTCACATTTTCACTCTTGCATATAGCTATTGGATTTTTCAAGTCAGTATTCACACAGCAGTTTCTGCTATTTCATGTATTCCCCTTACATAGTCACTGGTGTGCATACCTTATCTCCCCATAGTGATTTTTTTTAGGTTTTTGCACCCAGTACGGACTTAGAATGGTGTTCCAAACGTTATTCCTATTTGTTAGTATTTTTTCGTTTGTGAACCCTCCCCAACCACACCTATTGCCAATCCATATCATACGCATAAATGGCCTGGGTCTCAGCTTCCCATACACGGTAAGTTTTTTAACTGCATGAGAGGACACACACAAGCTAGGGACCCCAACGTAGAGAAATACTTTGGCGTAATGTTGGGGCTCTATTGCATTGATCAATTCAGTAGCTAAATTTCTCTTGATTCATAAGTTCATGGCAGTAATGCAGATTTCATTTTTCACATTTTCACTCTTGCATATAGCTATTAGATTTTTCAAGTCAGTATTCACACAGCAGTTTCTGCTATTTCATGTATTCCCCTTACATAGTCACTGGTGTGCATACCTTATCTCCCCATAACAATACAGTTCACTGGCATCACGGCACACTCCGGTCACATGCATGCAGTCACATGCTCTGGTCACATGACCGCATGTGACCACAGCTGCTCACCTGTTTGGGTTGTGAACGCACCCACGCACACACATACATACACATAAGAACGCACGCACACACACGAGAAAACACACACACTACAGATCGCATCCACACACTCACCACATTCAGCGATATCGCTTGCTTCTTGGCAGCGTAAGGACCTGCAATGCTGTACACCGCGTTGACCTTTCAGGACCTATCCTGCATCACATGGCTGGAAGCGCGTGGTATCACAGGACGTGGTGAGTGTGCGCATGCGATTGTACCGGTATGTGCGATTTCGTGAGTGTGTGTGAGTGTATGCGATCGGATGTGAGTGTGCGATCGGATGTGAGTGTGCGATCGGATGTGAGTGTGCGATCGGATGTGTGTGAATGGGTGCGATCAGATGTGTGTGGATGGGTGCGTTCTGATGGGTGAGTCGGCCAGACGCAGGGGAGGACGGCGTGCAGCACAGAGCTCACAGGGAGGAATGATGTGTAATCTGTGTGTGTGTGTGTGTCTGAGTGTGTGTATATGTATGTGTATATGACTGTGTGATCTGATGTATGAGTGTATGTTATCTGATGTGTGTGTGTGTGCGTGTGTGCGTGTGTGTGTGTGTGTGTGTGTGTGTGTGCGTGTTCTGATGTATATGTGTCAGCCATACGAAGGGGAGGATGACGTGCAGCACACCTCCATGGAGCACACGCCAGAGATCACAGGGAGATCTGGGAGCCACACAGACACCCGGGACTGGTAAGTATGACGATCCTGGGAAGGGGAGGGGGTCTGCTTTTTGCTTCAAATTTTTTTTCTTCCTATTTTACACTTTTAAAACCTGGGTGCGTCTTATGGTCCGGTGTGTCTTACAGTCCAAAAATACGGTAGATACGGGATTGGCTCCAGAAAATGAGTGATTAATAAAGAGAAAACATCTCTATAAACTATATTCCAAGATGACCAACCAATTGGGATATATTATTGAGTGATAAAAAATTGATCCCTTTCATTGGTAATAAACCCAATTTGGTAGCAAGAAGGGCCCAGAATCTCAGGGGTATCCTGTCCAGGAGCCATTTTCTAAGACCAACACAGAGTCTGGGAACGGGTGTAAGACTGAAGGGTACATTTCCTTGCGGGGCATGTACAGTTTGTCCCTACATGTTGGCCAGTGATCACATTTCTCTACCAATTTTCCCTAGACGAATTACCTGTGGATCCTACTATAATTGCCGTACAAGAAACGCCATTTACATTCTCGTCTGTGACTGTCCTAAAATCTACGTTGGAGAAACCACGCAGGAGGTTAGGAGGAGGGTACAGCAACACTTCTCAAATATAAATACAGCAGGAACGGATTTGAAAAAGGGTAAAGTACTCACTTCAGTGGCTTCTCTCTTCCTTACGCACCATGAAGGGCGGTATACCACAATCAAGGTGCTCATTGTGGATTCGATTAAGCAGAATATCAGAGGTGGGAATGCCACCAAGGAGTTGCTTAAAAAGGAATCGAGGTGGATTTACACGCTCAAGAGCCTAGCCCCACATGGTCTTAATGAAGAGTTGCTTTACACTGGATTTTAGAATGTCATCTGATGAGTTCTGTCTCTGTTCTCTAAGTCCATGTGTCTCTCTCCCATTTAGATATTCATGGGAGGGGAAGGCGTGAAGAAGAGACGAAGAAGATACGAATAGAAAATTATAAGCAATCCTCTAACAACTTGACAAGAGGCGTCATCTCTAAACACTCAAGACATCACCCCGGACTATTTACTATAACAACTATACAAAGGACTGATGGACACATTGGAAGAAGGGGAATCAACACTGTATTCCAAAGTGAAACAGTATAATAAGCTACATAGACTGTGGGGAAGGCTCTTAGTATTATTTATTGCCATCTCCAATACTAATGTAGGGTCTTAAGAGGCAGGGTTCTATGTACATGTGGGAGGTTATGACCCCTCTCTGATTTATTACATCTCATTTTGCCATGCCTATCATATATGTAAGCACATAATGATTTAAATATAATCAATTAACTGCAATTCTTCCAGTATTATATATTCTGACCCTTTTTGGCTATTGGGTGGTACTATATATGTTTATATCCCAGACTCACCATCGGTGGCCCTGGGTTAGCAGACCATCCCTTGTATACTATAACGTCTAGAACTATGGGTCTTTAGAAAGAAGAGTTTTCTTCAAGCCCCTCCTCTTTAATTTATTTCCTGCCTTACCTATAAGGCAGTAGTAGTATCTGTAGATGGTTATCAAATGAGTTTATCGTGTTTTTTACAACTGTTTTTTATAACTATACTTGATCCCCCTGACATGGGTTATTTAGTAACTAGGTGATTAATTTATAACAAATCTGTATCATTATCGTCGAATATTATATCTATGATCAAGTGGACCGTATGCTACCCATTGTTTGTTACGTCTGGATATACTAACTAGTTTAGTTTGCGATTTGGCAGTATACTATAAGCTATAGGAATCCACTTAGATCTCCAGTGAACCTCGACTATCATGTTCAGCATATATATATATCGCGGTGCGCTTTTTGATGACTACATAAGACCTTTTCTTCTCTTCTGATCAGGCAGTAGACCTGTGACCATGATTATCTCGCGCTCTGAGCATGTTAACTCTACGGTATCCTTAGTAATGCCTTTGTGGGAGTGAGTGTGGTATGCCACTATTTATTGTCTAGTGGTTTCCACCTAGATATCTGGGTTTGCCTTATTGGTGCCTTTGATGCAGCAAGCAGTCGACTATTATACCTATGATCAAGTTGACCATATGCTATCCATTGTTTGTTACTTTTGGGTATACTAATTAATTCAGTTTATACTCCGCGATCTGGCAGTATACTATAGACGATGGGAATCCATCTAGATCCCCAGTGAACTTTAAACTATCATGTTCAGCATATACATACCGCGGTGTGCCTTATATTGTTGAAGACTATATACAGTGCCTACAAGTAGTCTTCAACCCCCTGCAGATTTAGCAGATTTCATAAGATGCAAATAAGTTAGAGCCTGCAAACTTCAAACAAGAGCAGAATTTATTAACAGATGCATAAATCTTACAAACCAACAAGTTATGTTGCTCAGTTAAATTTTAATAAATTTTCAACATAAAAGTGTGGGTCAATTATTATTCAACCCCTAGGTTTAATATTTTGTGGAATAACCCTTGTTTGCAATTACAGCTAATAATCGTCTTTTATAAGACCTGATCAGGCCAGCACAGGTCTCTGGAGTTATCTTGGCCCACTCCTCCATGCAGATCTTTTCCAACTTATCTAGGTTCTTTGGGTGTCTCATGTGGACTTTAATCTTGAGCTCCTTCCACAAGTTTTCAATTGGGTTAAGGTCAGGAGACTGACTAGGCCACTGCAACACCTTGATTTTTTCCCTCTTGAACCAGGCCTTTGTTTTCTTGGCTGTGTGCTTTGGGTCGTTGTCTTGTTGGAAGATGAAATGACGACCCATCTTAAGATCCTTGATGGAGGAGCAGAGGTTCTTGGCCAAAATCTCCAGGTAGGCCGTGCTATCCATCTTCCCATGGATGCGGACCAGATGGCCAGGCCCCTTGGCTGAGAAACAGCCCCACAGCATGATGCTGCCACCACCATGCTTGACTGTAGGGATGGTATTCTTGGGGTCGTATGCAGTGCCATCCAGTCTCCAAACGTCACGTGTGTGGTTGGCACCAAAGATCTTGATCTTGGTCTCATCAGACCAGAGAACCTTGAACCAGTCTGTCTCAGAGTCCTCCAAGTGATCATGAGCAAACTGTAGACGAGCCTTGACATGACGCTTTGAAAGTAAAGGTACCTTACGGGCTCGTCTGGAACGGAGACCATTGCGGTG
This sequence comes from Anomaloglossus baeobatrachus, assembly GCF_048569485.1. Lineage (NCBI taxonomy): Eukaryota > Metazoa > Chordata > Amphibia > Anura > Aromobatidae > Anomaloglossus > Anomaloglossus baeobatrachus. The sequence continues at coordinate 224,720,223 of NC_134357.1, forward strand.
GAGTACGTTACTTATGGTATTGACTGAAACCAATGTCCCCACTGCCATGAGATCTTCCCGGAGCTCCTTCCTTGTTGTCCTTGGGTTAGCCTTGACTCTTCGGACAAGCCTGGCCTCGGCACGGGTGGAAACTTTCAAAGGCTGTCCAGGCCGTGGAAGGCTAACAGTAGTTCCATAAGCCTTCCACTTCCGGATGATGCTCCCAACAGTGGAGACAGGTAGGCCCAACTCCTTGGAAAGGGTTTTGTACCCCTTGCCAGCCTTGTGACCCTCCACGATCTTGTCTCTGATGGCCTTGGAATGCTCCTTTGTCTTTCCTATGTTGACCAAGTATGAGTGCTGTTCACAAGTTTGGGGAGGGTCTTAATTAGTCAGAAAAGGCTGGAAAAAGAGATAATTAATCCAAACATGTGAAGCTCATTGTTCTTTGTGCCTGAAATACTTCTTAATACTTTAGGGGAACCAAACAGAATTCTTGTGGTTTGAGGGGTTGAATAATAAATGACCCTCTGAATAAACTTTTCACAATTTAAAAAAAAAAAAATAAAAAAAGAAATAACATTCTTTTTTGCTGCAGTGCATTTCACACTTCCAGGCTGATCTACAGTCCAAATGTCACAATGCCAAGTTAATTCCGAATGTGTAAACCTGCTAAATCTGCAGGGGGTTGAATACTACTTGTAGGCACTGTAAGATCCTTTCCTCTCTTCTGACCAGGTATTAGATCTGTGATCATGATAATCTCGCGTTCTGAGCAGGGTAACCCTATGGTATCCTTAGTGATGCCTCTGTCGGAGTGAGTACGGTATGCCACTATTTACTATCCAGTGGTTTTCACTTAGACACTTAGGTTTGCCTTTTTGGTACCTTTGATGCAGTAAGTATGTTATGCCACTATTTAACATCTAGTGATTTTTAGGTTCGCTCTTTCCACCACTTTAGAACTATGAATATTATCATCCTGGAATAGAGCTGCCCTTATAAATCCCTCCAATACAGACCATACATTGCGCCCCCGGTTCCCAGACTTCCATTCTTGTCCGACTAAATGGATATTTGATAAGGGAGTAACTACGGATAATTATTTTGGATATAGCCAGACATTAGAGACAAATATCCTTTTATTGACAACCTTTATTTATCCATCCTAACGTAATGTATGTGTTTTTCACGTGTGAGTGACAAAATAATTTGGGTGCACAAATAGAGACAATCATAATAAAAACGGTAGTGCTCATGTATATCTAGCCAAGGATTTGATCTATTGATATTTCAAGACATCTATGTCTCCTTTTTGATATGGATTACTGACAGAATCCCTGACAGAATCTGTCTTAAGAGATAGGGACATGTGACTTTTCTGTTTTGCGATCGTACCCCTGAAATCCCTCAAAACCATCGCAATACCTCTACTACTCTAAACGTTCTACGTACGAAAGGGTTAACACAGCACTTCTCTACCCCTTTGCCTAACGCATGCGCACAGCACCGATTGGGTTGCTGAGCCTATTAGCATAATATGATGCGGACCTATTTATGATTATAACGCTAGTCCTTATGGACAAATTTCGCTACTAAATAGTGAGTCTATGCACCGTTTATAAGTGTACTTTGTTAAATCATTAAGTACCGTTTGTCTCGCGTATGCGCAGTGAGAGATAGGGGAGGAGGTTCTCCATATCATGTGACCAAGCAAGATGGCGGCCACCATCGGAGCTTTACCTCCAGCGTTTAGGATCTTGCAGCTGCAAACACTGGTGAGTGCTGATTATACTTCCTTAAATAGGACACAGATTGCAACTGCACATTGCCTTCTTTTTCCCCTGAAGAAGCCACTGTACACGTGGCGATACGCGTGGGGCGTCCATGCCAGGAACCCCCTTGGTCACTCTTCCTACCTACCCCACCTGCTTGGTTGCTATCTATTGTGTAGGGTAGTAAGTATAGGTCCGCTCCTGTGCCTTTCTTAGCCTGGTTGCTGCTTTGGCCTGCCCCATATGGTTTTACTAATGGGCATTCCCTTAAGCACCCGAGACACTGGCTATGTGTGGTAAATCTAACCTTTTCAATATTGGTATATATACTGTGCAGATAGAAACACTGACTATGTGTGATACTCCTCTGGCTATAACCTTTCATTATTGGTATATATTGTGTAGCTCCTTGTAGATACATCTATGCTGGGTCACTATATTTTATAGATCTATTTCGCACGTATAGAGACCTGTATATACTTTATAGATAAACCTATACTGAGATACGGCTCACATTACATTCTGTGCACCATCAGATTTTTCTGTACCCACACAGCTTATGGTCTACCCATTGGTCTACACACACTGCACACTGTGCATCATTAATTTCGATTGTATCTATACAGTGGTTTACCATACTATATTATCCATGTCTATCTGGGTATTCTATCGCACAATTTATGTCTGATTATCATAACAGATGTATAAACTTTAGGAACGGGCCTTGTGCAATATTTATAAGAGTGTCCTTGTCATATTTGTACTGTTTATCATACATTATTCGTTCCCGGCAGACATGTGTTCTATGCCTTTGGCTTTTTAAGTGTTTTTATCCTGTGTCAATGTGTGTCTAACTCTAAGGGGCACTTTGCACACTGCGACATCGCAGGTGCGATGTCGGTGGGGTCAAATTGAAAATGACGCACTTCCGGCATCGCATGCGACATCGCAGTGTGTAAAGGCTGGATGATACGATTAACGAGCGCAAAAGCGTCGTAATCGTATCATCGGTACAGCGTCGGCGTAATTCATAATTACGCTGACGCAATGGTCCGATGTTGTTCCTCGCTCCTGCGGCCGCACACATCGCTGTGTGTGAAGTCGCAGGAGCGAGGAACGTCTCCTACCGGCCTCACTGCGGCTTCCGTAGGATATGCGGAAGGAAGGAGGTGGGCAGGATGTTTACATCCTGCTCATCTCCGCCCCTCCGCTCTGATTGGCCGCCTGCCGTGTGACGTCGCAGTGACGCCGCACGACCCGCCCCCTTAACAAGGAGGCGGGTCGCCGGCCACAGGGACGTCGCACGGCAGGTGAGTGTGTGTGTGAAGCTGGCGTAGCGATAACTTTCGCTACGCCAGCTATCACCACATATCGCTGCTGCGACGGGGGCGGGCACTATCGCACTCGGCATCGCAGCATCGGCCTGCGATGTCGTAGTGTGCAAAGCCCGCCTAAGTGTGGAGACATGTGTCTCTTGTTCTTTTCTGGCTACAAATTAATATAATAAAATGTATCTTCTAATTATTTCATGGTGTGGTGATCCCGTGTTGGTATACCCTTTTCTCTTTGTTTTATATAATATATTCCAAGATGACTCACCATACGGATCTCTCCACTACAGCATATTGAATACAGGAAATCCAGACCTGGACACAGTTGGTCAAATACAAATTTAAAGAAAAAAACTTTCTGTGATTTCCTTAAAAAAATTTTTTTGTAGTTTTCAATACAATTCCATTAAAATATATTTGTCAAGGTGAGTGAACAATTCATTTTGACACGTTTCTATCGACATATCTTAATCACAACATTAACATTATGATTAAGACTGGGACCAAGCGCCGCATGGAGGTGAGCGATGGCAGTTCGTAACATTGCTCAACCCTCCATCTGCCTGTGCCGTGGTTGTCACTCCCTGCCTTCATACAATTTTATAAATGTCTATCAGACGTGAGTACAATTACTGTGAGTTTCCCACTGGAAACGCTGCAGAATGCAGGCTATTCCAGGCCTGCGCCTTGCTGGTAACATCACACGCAGTGGACATGAGATGGAGTGATGCAGTGACGTCATTGTGCCATCCCTCAACCCCTGCAGTACAGGATAGAAGAGGAGATGGCTCTATGCTGGACGTGGAGCCTGGATTAAGTGAGTATAAGATTTTTTTACTCATAATAGTTTACAATGAAGGGGGGACATTATGAGAGGGGCTAGCTGTGGGATACATGAGGGGCTGGCTGTGGAGACATAAGCGGATGGCTGTGGGGAAATGTTTGCGAGCTGTGGGGACCTGAAGGGCAGCTGAAAATGATATGAGACACTGTCTATGGAGCCATGAGGGGCTGTCTGTGGAGACATGAGGGGCAGGCTGTGGGACATTCATGAGTCAGGCTGTGGGAACATATGTGGGGACATACATGGCGTAGGCTGTAGTGACTGTAGTGAAATACAAGGGGCAGGCTGTGGGGACATATGTGGCTTAGGCTATATGGACATAGAGGCTGGTTTTGGGAACACAAGTGGGGCTAGCTGTGGGGACATGATTTGCTGGCTGTAGTGACATGTGGGACAAGCTGTGGAGACATGAGGAGCTGGTTGTGGTGACATATGGCATAGGCTGTATGGACATACGAGGGGCTGGCTGTGGGGACGTACATGGAGTTAGCTGTGGGACAATAGGGTCTGTCTGTGGGACATATGTGCCGCCCCCGTGTCAGCAGCTGAGCTGCTCGGATCCGGGTTCTCAGTGGCTCGTGGGTCTCCGGACCCAGGGGTCGTGCGGCCACTCAAATGAAAGGGGGTATTTACAAGGGATATTATAGAGTTCGTGACGCCACCCGTAGTATGTGGTAATTAGGAGTACCACCGCTGCAGTTGGGAGTACCCGGGGGCGATGGAATGGGGCAGCCAGGTGTTAGAACCCTCCAAGGCTGGGGGAATACCCCGAGACTCGGTGTTTGAGGGGAATGCCGTTGCGTGCAGGGGGGTCACTCTGGTACTCACTCAGTCCATTAAGCAGACACCAACAACTGGTAAAAAAAAGTCTCTGGACACCGCTGCCACTGAGGGGAGCTAGTTCAGGTCCCGTCCCCAATCGTGCTGCCTGGTGATCCATACCCTGCCTCCTGGAACTAAGTTTACTTCTTTGGTTGTCACGGTAGTGTGAAACTTGCCGGGTCCCGCTCCCCACTATGGCTAAGTGTGGGAGCTTGTTCTCATGGCTCACGCTTGGGATTTTCAGGACCGTTTTGGATTGGAAAGTCCTATCCCCCTTGTTGCGCTAGTGCCCCGATTTTGGAGCGGGTGGGAACGGATCTTGAAGGCTCCATTCTCCGCGGGTAAATTATCTGGTTGTCTGAAGCTACTCCCCGACCTAGGGTCCACGTACCCCGTCGTACCTCGGTCCCGGACCGGTGATGGTGCAAGGCCGCTGGCTGTCCTCCTCGACAGATCCGTGCCCCTTGCCACGATCCCCTGCGATCGGGGGTCCGACTCCTCTAGGCCCAGACCACTGTCTGCAACCTAGATAGTTTTCCAGGAGCCCCGCTCCCGACCTCCTCTCACTTTCACTGCTCAGTCTACTCTCTCTTTTTTGACACTCCTCACCTCCCCTCCCAACCCCCCAGGTGGGCGACTCTATTCCGCTCAAGCCGTACACTGGTGTGATTGGTGGGTGTGGTGCAGGGTGTATCTAGGATTTGATTAGCTGATGTAAGCAACACCATATGGTTAGGGACCCAAAACCAAGAAGGAGGTGGATACTGCATGGGAGGGCAGATTGTGCAATACCCTGTGACGATCCGACAGTCCAGGGGCGTCACACATACATGGGGGCACGCTCTGGAGACATGAGGGGCTGGCTGTTGGTATTAAAGCATAGTGTAAAGGGCACAAAATGGATATGGAGAAGGGAAGTATTAAATGGAAGCACAATATGGAGAGGTTAGCATGGCAGGGGACAGTGAGGAGATAGAGAGTGTAAGGGAAACCAGTGGAGAGGCGACAACCATGGTTCATGTTTTAGTTCATAAGGGCGGACAATATAGCAGTTATAGCGGATAATGGCAGTGTGGGAATTATAGCTGATAATTGCACATAGTATGGTGGTTATAGATCATTAAGGTGGACAGTGTGGAGGCCAAATTCCATTGGAGCTTATTTAGGTCCAAATATGGACATATTTTGTTATACTGATGGCATGTGCTGCAGAAGAATGGAGAAGAGGGAATCTGGAGAGAAAGCTGTGGATGTGAAAAGTCATCATGCTGTCTGGATAAGATGGAGACAAAAAGAAAAACGTCTCAGAGAATGTCACCTATAAGGTGCCTGGATCTAAATGTTTACTTGTTGATACTGAATATGTCTCACCAGTACTGTAATTCCTGTACGGTCAGGCAGTCTGATAAATACTGATAACTTCCAGGATCTGCTTACCACTATGTTGACATTACAATTGATTGCTGTATTAAGCTTGGTGATGTATTCATATACTGATGGTGGTTCTGGTGACATACTGTATTTTTTTCTACTATAAGACGCACCAGACCATAAGACGCACCCTGGTTTTAGAGGAGGAAAATAAGAAAATAAAATTTTAAGCAAAAAATGTGGTCATGACACACTTATGGGGCGAGGATCTGCTGCTGACACTGTTATGGGGGTAATGTCCCCAAATTCTCTACTGTCCTGGTAATGATCCTCCTGCCTTGTATATACAGTAAATGTCCCTCATTCTGCTATAGCCCACAGCCTGCTATATACCATCATCCTGGCACATGGCCGCATCCTGCTATATACCCCATCCTGGCATATTGCCTTAACCTACTACATAACCCATCCTGCTATATACCCTCATCCTGCTATATACCCCATCCTGCTCATATACCCCCATCCTCCTCATATACCCACATCTTGCTCATATACCCCCATCCTGCTCATATACCCCCATCCTGCTCATATACCCCCATCTAGCTCATATACCCCATCCTGCTCATATACCCCTATCCTGCTCATAATATACCCCCATCCTGCTCATAATATACCCCCATCCTGCTATATGCCCTCATCCTGCAATACACCCCCATCCTGCTATATACCCCCATCCTGGTATATGGCCAGCATCCTGTGGCACAAAAAAAAATAAACGTTCATACTCACCTTACCTCTCTCCCTGCAGCATCGCTCCTCCTCCCATCTGTGTCAACAGCAGCGCCGCTGAGTGTAGCCGGCCACGAGCCCTGCAGCACCGCGATGTCCTCTTGTCTGTGCCGGCGGCAGCTGCGTGTGGACACGTGCGCACAGCATTGATGTCATCGCTGTGTGCACCGCTAGTCTCCACACAGCCGCCGCCTGCACAGACAGGAGGACATTGCGGTGCTGTAGGGATTGTGGCTGATGAGCATACTGATTCACTGCACCCCGCGCTGATGATGATGCGCGGGGGGCAGTGAATACAGACACACATGATCACTCCAGGCTGTAGTTGCCAGGGGTGATCACACGGGTCGGCTGTTTTATCCCACGCCCATCATCCCGCCTCCCTCATGCACTCCCCACTTTCCCCCAACATTTGGGGTGAAAAAAGTGTGTCTTATAGTCCGAAAAATACAGTATACATGTACTGATGATGTTACTGTTGTATTTATTTTCTGATGCTAGCTCTTATGATGTATTCATGTACTGATTGAGGTTCTGGAGATGCATTAATGTACTGATGGTGATTCTGGTGCTGTATTCATGTACTGATAGTGGTTCTAGTGAAATATTTACTGATTATGGTTTTGGTGCTGCATTCATGTACTGTTAATAGCTCTGCTGTTCTATTTATGTACTGATAATGATTTTTGTTTCATATTCATATGATGATGGTTGTGGTGATGAATACAGCGACAGAACCATCATCACTACATGAATACATATATAAGAATAAACACCATTAATACAGGAATATGACAAACAAAAAAACCCATCAGTGTATAAAATGTCATTAGAACCAGGTCTGTGGAGTTGGTAAGCCAAACCTCCAACTCAGACCCCTCAATTTCCCTGACTCTATTTATACATGGCTCATGTTTAAGTGAAAAATTTAATATAGTAAAATATCAGGCTTTTAATCATTATTATGATAATTAATTACAATAATCAAGACATTTAGATAGAACATAAAATATATTTATTACAATACAAGTTTAGAACACAAAGTTTAATAAATTGTAAATATGCAATACACTATGCAATAAGTGGAAAAGAACAGTTTTCAACAAAACTATACTGAATGACATTTGTGCAATCTATGGATTTGCTCTGAGAAATAGTTTCACCTCCATCAGATCCTCCTTCATAGATTACCTCAAATCTGACCTAATTATTTTGACACTGGAGAACAACCTCTGTACACTAACTTGTGTTAGTAGCAAAGCGGTAACCACATAGGCAACATCTCACGGAATCAATGAATTCTATGAGTAAGTGAAAAATTTTGCTGAAATATGGTCAATCTGTTTGCTATGGGAGGAGTGAAATCCTTTTCCCCGTGGCAACGCTTTGCTTTGCTTATCCATGTCGTCCAAATACTATTCAAAATTAAACTCCTCATCTTATAAGGTTGAAGATATGGCAGCAGTAGGCCTGGATTACACCACTGCTCTTGCCCATCCTGTAGCCGCTCTACCTGTCAGAGCTTCTTTTCCTTTAGTAAGGAATCATCCAGCAATATACTGTATATTAACTTGGGACTATATAAAATTGTATGTGCGTGCGTGCAGAGCATTGTGCATGCGTGGCTGTGCATTGTGTGTGCATGCGTGGCAGAGCATTGTGTGTGCGTGCGTGGCAGAGCATTGTGTGTGCGTGCGTGGCATAGCATTGTGTGTGCGTGCATGGCCAGAGCATTGTGTGGGTATGCGTGAATGCAGAGCATTGTGCGGGTGTGCGTGCATGCAGAGCATTGTGCGGGTGTGCGTGCATGCAGAGCATTGTGCGGTGTTACACCTCGTGGCAAGGAATGAGACAGTCTCCTTGCCTGCCACGAGCGCTCCTGCTCAGCAGCGCCGAAGGTCTGCCAGACTGCGCAGAGTGCAGGAGAAACCTCCTCAGAGAGGCAGCACGAGGGTGACACCTAGTGGTACTCCTGTTGCAAGAAATGAGGCGGTCTCCCATTCCTTGCCTGCCGCAGTTCCTCCTGCTCAGCAGCCTTGAAGGTCTGTGAGGTTGCGCAATGTGCAGAGGTTTGCTGTTCAGGGAAGCAGTGAGACTCCCGTTATCTCTACACATTGTGAGACCGAGGATCCCGCCTCTATTTCCCAGAGGCAGGAGGGGGAGCATGTGCTATGCTTGGTGGATCCTGATTCGCCCACTGACGTCACACGGCTTGATGACAAGGCTGGTGACGTGGTGAATCCTGACTGGCCAGGCTGGGATGTCGTGGATCCTGATTGGGTCAAGTCCGTCATCTCCGCCTCGCGCCCGCCCTTGACTGGAGCTACACCTCCTTAAAAGCTCCTCCTGCCATCATGGCGGCGCGCGACCGTCCTTCTATGTTTGGATGTCTGGCAGCGTGCTGCCACGCCACTGCTCAGGCATTATCGTCTTCTGTGGGCTTGGCCCTTGCTGCTTAGGCAGTACCTGGTTTGCAGGCCGTGTCCCTGCCTTGCTGCTCCGGCAGTAGCTCCTTCAACAGGCCGTGTTCCTGTCCCAGGTGAGCTCCTCGAGTCTCCACCGGACTCACCTGGTTATTGAAAGCACACGTGCGTGGGCACCTCTGTGCTACCCTCGTGCCATATTCTCGTGACTTCCACTGGCACACGTGCGTGGGCACCTCTGTGCTTCCCCGTGCAACAGGTACACCGAGCCGTGTGATCCCTGCCATACAACCCACACGGGTTAGGGCAGACCGGTGTACATAGATCGTCTGTGACATTCCAGACGATCGCTAGCAGCAACCCGCTCACTCTTCACCCACCATAGCAGCGGTCCCTTACACCGCACAGTGGACCTTGACCGGCGGAAGCTGTCCATTCCCCATCTTGGCACGCTTCCCCGGGTCCCCCTCGTAACATTACGGTTGCGCCAAAGGTCTGGCTATGGCTGAAGAGCAGCAGCAGTTGCTGCGTTATGTGCAGCAGTTGGAATCACGTTTGGCAGCAGTGGAGCAGTCTTCCTCCGACAAGACTACTCTGACGACAGTCGCCACCCAGGCGGCTACCCAGGCTGTGCTATTGGGCGGAAGGTCTCCTCACCTTGCACTTCCAGAGCGCTTTAGCGGGGACAGCTCCGAGTGCCGTGGGTTTATAAACCAGGTCACCACCTACTTAGAGCTGTCCGCGACTCTTTACGCTACCGAGAAGGCGAAGGTAGCCTTCGTCCAGTCCCTGCTCACAGGGAGAGAGCTGAAGTGGTCCACGCCGTTGTGGGAGCGCGGAGATCGTGTGGTGAATAACTTAGCATCTTATCTTGGGGCCATGAGAATGGTGTTCCTCGGGCCTCAAGTCACCCACGACTCCGCGCTGCGCCTTCTACGACTTCGGCAAGGGTCCGCTTCAGTCGGGGACTTTGCCGTACATTTTAGGACACTTGCCGCAGAGCTGGACTGGCCCGATAAGGTCCTTGTCCCTGTGTTCTGGGAGGGCCTGGCAGGGTTCATCAAAGACGCACTGGCCACGCGTGAGGTGCCTGCTACTTTAGAGTCCTTGATTGCGGTTGCCTCTCGCATAGACATCCGCCAGGCGGAGCAGAGGCTCGAGGTCTCTTCAGCACCCACGTCCTCACGGCCTAAAAAGCGTCTGGCTCCCGTCTTCCACCAGACAGGTCTCCCAGCCAGCTCTGTAGGCGACTCCGTGGAGTCAATGGAGGTGTCCAAAGCGGTCTCCTCTACCCCAGGTTCTCGGTCTGGTGTCATCTGCTTTTCCTGTGGGCAGAGGGGACACATAGCTACCCGATGTCCCAAACCGTCGGGAAAAGACAGCGTCTAGTTTCCATCAGAGGGGGGTTCCTAGACGCTGCTTCTCCCTCTAGGTTGACTATCAGCGCCCAGTTGCAGTTTGGCACTACTCTCTTCTCTGCTCTGGCCTGCCTGGACTCAGGCGCTGATGGCAATTTCATTTCGACCTCCCTGGCAACCCGATACTCAATTCCCCTGGTTCTCTTGCCCAAGCCACTCAGGGTTCGGGTAGTCAACGGGTCCCTACTAGTCGATCCCATCACCCAGATCACCATCCCTCTCAGGATGGAAGTACCACCAGGACACCATGAGCAAGTGTCCTTCCTGGTGCTTCCAGAGGGGACGGATGAGATCCTACTGGGTCTCCCCTGGTTGAGACAGCATGCTCCTATACTCAACTGGGCAACAGGGGAGATCTCATCATGGGCAGGATCCTGTAGGGAGCACCTCGTGACTACCGAACCACCCGCTACCATTAGGTCGGTTGGGTCCTCAGGGAATACAGGGGAGCCAGGTTTACCGACACCTTATGAGGCCTACAGGGTCTTCTCCAAGAGGGCCACAGATACCCTTCCTCCCCACCGGCCATACGATTGCTGAATAGACCTGAAGCCAGGCTCCGAGCCCCCTAGGGGCAGAGTGTATCCCCTCTCTGCTCCAGAGACGGAGGCTATGTCCAAATATATTCAGGACAGCCTGGCAAAAGGGTTCATTCGCAAGTCTATTTCACCGGCCGGTGCGGGGTTCTTCTTCGTGCAAAAGAAGGAAGGGGATCTACGCCCCTGTATCGATTACAGGGGATTAAATGCAATCACGATCAAAAACAAATACCCTTTGCCCCTCATTACGGAGTTATTTGATCGATTCCGCGGGGCAAAGATCTTCACGAAGCTGGATCTACGCGGGGCGTATAATCTAGTGCAAGTCCGAGAGGGCGATGAGTGGAAGACCGCCTTCAACACCAGGGACGGTCACTACGAGTATCTCGTAATGCCCTTCGGACTCTGCAATGCCCCCACCGTATTTCAAGACTTTGTGAATGATGTTTTCCGGGATTTGTATCTTTCCGTGGTTGCATACCTGGATGATATCCTTATCTTCTCCCCCGATCTTGCCACCCATCGGAGGGATGTCATCCGAGTACTTAAGAGGCTCCGCACTCATTCGTTATATGCTAAGCTAGAAAAGTGCGTTTTTGAACGTGAATCCTTGCCGTTTCTGGGGTATATCGTGTCCAGTCAGGGGTTAGCAATGGATCCGGGGAAGTTGGAGACAGTGATGAAATGGCCTGAGCCCCACTCGCTGAAAGCGATCCAGCGTTTCTTGGGGTTTATCAATTATTATCGCCAGTTCATTCCCAACTTCTCGACGGTGGCAGCACCCATCATTGCCCTTACCCGCAAGGGCGCTAATCCCAAAGCATGGACACGGGAAACGGTAGAGGCATTTCACACTCTCAAAACTTACTTCTCCAGAGCTCCCATCCTTCATCGTCCAGACATCTCCAAACCCTTCCTACTAGAGGTAGACGCCTCTTCGGTCGGTGCTGGTGCAGTCCTGTACCAGAAAGACGAATGAGGAAGGAAGCATCCATGTTTCTTTTTCTCCAAAACCTTTTCTCCGGCCGAGAGGAACTACTCCATAGGGGATAGGGAGTTACTGGCGATGAAACTAGCATTCCAGGAATGGCGGCATCTCCTGGAGGGTGCGAAGCATCCATTTGAAGTATTTTCCGATCATAAAAATCTCACATACCTCCAGACAGCACAACGCCTGAACCCAAGGCAGGCCCGTTGGTCCTTGTTCTTCTCCCGGTTCCGCTTTATTATCCGCCACCTGGCCGGTGAGAAGAACGTACGGGCCGATGCCTTGTCACGTTGTATGGTTGTGTTGGAGGAGGACGAGGAGGAGCCTCGTCTTATACTACCCCCGGACAGCTTGAGGATGGTCACTCCCACTTCTTTGGACCAGGTGCCACCTGGCAAGACCCTCGTTCCCCCTGAACTACGGAATGAGGTGCTATCGTGGGCCCATGCCTCCAAGGTCGGGGGTCACTTTGGGGTCAAAAGGACCAGAGACCTTGTGACTAGGCACTATTGGTGGCCGAGACTACCCCAGGACATACAGGAGTATGTGGGAGCCTGTATGTCGTGTGCACGGAATAAGCCGTCCCGGCAGAGACCGGCAGGTCTTCTTCACCCACTGCCAGTGCCGGATCGTCCCTGGGAAGTGGTGGGAATGGACTTCCTGGGAGATCTGCCCAAGTCAGCAGGTCACAAGATTGTATGGGTCATCACGGATCACTTCTCTAAAATGGTCCACTTGGTGCCTCCCCCACGACTCCCGACGTCACGTGCTCTCGCCACCTTATTCATTAGGCATGTATTTAGGCTGCATGGCATGCCTGACAAGGTGGTGAGCGACCGGGGTCCCCAGTTCGCGTCTCGCTTCTGGAGAGAGCTCTGTAAGCTCCTGCAGATAGAGCTGAACATCTCCTCCGCATACCATCCAGAAACCAATGGACTGGTAGAGAGGACCAATCAGACCTTGGTAACGTACCTCCGCCATTTTATCTCCGCGCACCACGACAACTGGGCTAACCTCCTTCCTTGGGCCGAATTTGCCATTAATAATTCGGTCCATGAATCCTCTGGTCAGACTCCGTTCCTGCTCAATAACGGACAACATCCCCGAATCCCGGTTCCGATGCCCATTACGTCACCCGATCCTAGAGTGGAGGATTGGGCGACCGAGGCCCGGGAGATCTGGGATAACACCCAAGAGGCCCTTAAGAGGGCTAAAGACCGGATGGTGACAACGGCTGATGAGCGCCGCCGCCCTGCACCATCCTTCGCCCCTGGTGACCTAGTGTGGCTGTCCTCTAAGAATGTTAACCTACGGGTACAGGCAGCCAAGTTCGCCCCTAGGTACCTGGGTCCGTTTAAAGTGCTAGAGCAGGTGAACCCGGTGGCATACCGACTCCAGCTCCCTCCACGCTGGGCTATAGCCAACACCTTTCACGTGTCCCTTCTGAAACCCATACGACTTAATAAGTTCTCGGGGTCCCTGACGCCTCAAACAGACTCCCCGCCCGACGACTCTGAGGTGGCGAAGCTTGTGGAGACAAAAGTCATACGGGGCAGGAGGTACTACCTCGTGGAGTGGGTCGGCCGTGGTCCGGAGCATAGATCCTGGGAATTGGAGGATCATATCCACGCCCCGGGTTTGATAGCGGCCTTCGAGCACGGGCAGGGGGGGGGCCTAGACGGGGGGTAATGTTACACCTCGTGGCTCTCCTGTGGCAAGGAATAAGACAGTCTCCTTGCCTGCCACGAGCGCTCCTGCTCAGCAGCGCCGAAGGTCTGCCAGACTGCGCAGAGTGCAGGAGAAACCTCCTCAGAGAGGCAGCACGAGGGTGACACCTAGTGGTACTCCTGTTGCAAGAAATGAGGCGGTCTCCCATTCCTTGCCTGCCGCAGCTCCTCCTGCTCAGCAGCCTCGAAGGTCTGTGAGGTTGCGCAATGTGCAGAGGTTTGCTGTTCAGGGAAGCAATGAGACTCCCGTTATCTCTACACATTGTGAGACCGAGGATCCCGCCTCTATTTCCCAGAGGCAGGAGGGGGAGCATGTGCTATGCTTGGTGGATCCTGATTCGCCCACTGACGTCACACGGCTTGATGACAAGGCTGGTGACGTGGTGAATCCTGACTGGCCAGGCTGGGATGTCGTGGATCCTGATTGGGTCAAGTCCGTCATCTCTGCCTCACGCCCGCCTTTGGCTGGAGCTACACCTCCTTAAAAGCTCCTCCTGCCATCATGGCGGCGCGCGACCGTCCTTCTATGTTTGGATGTCTGGCAGCGTGCTGCCACGCCACTGCTCAGGCATTATCGTCTTCTGTGGGCTTGGCCCTTGCTGCTTAGGCAGTACCTGGTTTGCAGGCCGTGTCCCTGCCTTGCTGCTCCGGCAGTAGCTCCTTCAACAGGCCGTGTTCCTGTCCCAGGTGAGCTCCTCGAGTCTCCACCGGACTCACCTGGTTATTGAAAGCACACGTGCGTGGGCACCTCTGTGCTACCCTCGTGCCATATTCTCGTGACTTCCACTGGCACACGTGCGTGGGCACCTCTGTGCTTCCCCGTGCAACAGGTACACCGAGCCGTGTGATCCCTGCCATACAACCCACACGGGTTAGGGCAGACCGGTGTACATAGATCGTCTGTGACATTCCAGACGATCGCTAGCAGCAACCCGCTCACTCTTCACCCACCATAGCAGCGGTCCCTTACACCGCATAGTGGACCTTGACCGGCGGAAGCTGTCCATTCCCCATCTTGGCACGCTTCCCCGGGTCCCCCTCGTAACAGTGCGGGCATGCGTGCATGCAGAGCATTGCAGGCAGACGTGCGTGCAGGCAGACGTGCGTGCATGCAGAGCATTGTGGGCGAGCGTGCATGCAGAACATGGCATGCGTATGTCAGAGCATTGTGTGTGCGTGCGTGTGGCAGAGCATTACGGGCGCGTGTGCATGCAGAGCATTGCGTGCGTGCATGTAGAGAATTGCACCCTCATGCTGCTCAGTCACACACACAGTATATACACAGTGTACACACGGTATATAGTATAAACACAGTATATAGTATATACACAGGCTGGCTCCTCCTCCCTCATGCTGTTCGGTCACACACACAGTATATACACAGGGTACACACGGTATAGTATATACACACAGTACACGGTATATAATATATACACACGCTGGCTCCGCCTCCCTCATGCTGCTCGGTCACACACATTGTATATAGTATATACACACGGTATATAGTATATACACACACACAGTATAAATGGTATATAATATATACACACGCTGGCTCCACCTCCCTTTTGCTGCTCGGTCACACACACCGTATATAGTATATACACATGCGGTATATAGTGTATACACACAGTATATACACATAGTGCATGGTATATAGTATATACACATGTTGGCTCCGCCGCCCTCATGCTGGGTGCTCGGTCACACACACAGTATATACATCGCATGCAGAATTATTAGGCAAGTTATATTTTAGAGGATTTTTTTTATCATCGATCAACAACTATGTTCTCAATCAACCCAAAAGACTCAAAAATATCAAAGCTTAATATTTTTGGAAGTTGGAGTGGGTTTTGTTTTTGTTTGTTTTTTCAGATTTGGCTATCTTAGGAGGATATCTCTTTGTGCAAGTAACTATTACTGTGCAGAATTATTAAGCAACATAATAGAAACCAAATATATTCCCATCTCACTTGTTTATTTTTACCAGGTAAACCAATATAACTGCACAAAAATTAGAAATAAACATTTGTGACATGCAAAAACAAAACCCCAAAAAATTAGTGACTAATATAGCCACCTTTCTTTATGATGACACTTAATAGCCTAGTGCAGTGATGGCGAACCTATGGCACGCGTGCCACCAGGGGCACGCTGAGACCATTCTGCTGGCACGCGGGCTGTCGCCCGACCCTGCAGTTTTGGTCTGCTAGTGCAGTCGCGCCGGCAGATCAAATCTGTGTTGGAGCGGAGGAGACATTTCTCCTCCGCTCTAACACTCCTCCTCCCCCAGGCTGCAAGTGTGTTGCCTAGGAGACGGAGGAGCGTCAGCGCCATTTGTTGGCCGCGTGGGAACTGAGGACCCAGCAGCGCGCAGCGGGGGAGCGTGTGCAGGTAAGTTGTGCGTTGCTTTTTTTTTTTTTTTTAATATATAACTCGTGTGGGGGTGGGCAGCGCCAGCATGGGGTGGGGGAACGCACATGGCAGCGTGCGGTGGCGGTGGGGGAACGCACTTGGCAGCGTGGGGTGGCGGTGGGGGAATGCACATGCCAGCATGGGGTCGGGGAGGGGGAACGCACATGCCAGCATGGGGTGGGGGAGGGGGAACGCACATGCCAGCATGGGGTGGGAGAGGGGGAACGCACATGCCAGCATGGGGTGGGGGAGGGGGAACGCACATGCCAGCATGGGGTGGGGGAGGGGAGGGGGAACGCACATGCCAGCATGGGGTGGGGGAGGGGGAATGCACATGCCAGCATGGGGTGGGGGAGGGGGAGCGCACATGGGGTGGGGACATGCATGCCAGGATGGGGGGGAAAACATGCTTGCCAGCATGGGGGGGGGGACATGCATGCCAGGATGGGGAACAATGCATGCCAGGATGGGGAACAATACATGCCAGGGTGGGGAAACATGCATGCCAGGATGGGGAAACATGCATGCCAGGATGGAGGAAACATGCATGCCAGGATGGAGGAAACATGCATGCCATGATGGGGAAACATGCATGCCAGGATGGAGGAAACATACATGCCAAGATGGGGAAAACATGCATGCCAGGATGGAGGAAACATGCATGCCAGGATGGAGGAAACATGCATGCCAGGATGGGGGAAACATGCATGCCAGGATGGGGGAAACATACATGTCAGGATGGGAGGAAACATGCATGCCATGATGGGAAAACATGCATGCCAGGATGGAGGAAACATGCATGCCAGGATGGGGAAAACATGCGTGCCAGGATGGGGGAAATGTGCATGCCAGGATGGGGAAACATGCATGCCAGGATGGAGGAAACATGCATGCCAGGATGGAGGAAACATGCATGCCAGGATGGAGGAAACATGCATGCCATGATGGGTAAACATGCATGCCATGATGGGGAAACATGCATGCCAGGATGGAGGAAACATACATGCCAAGATGGGGAAAACATGCATGCCAGAATGGGGGAAACATGCATGCCAGGATGGAGGAAACATGCATGCCAGGATGGGGAAAACATGCATGCCATGATGGGGAAACATGCATGCCATGATGGGGAAACATGCATGCCATGATGGGGAAACATGCATGCCATGATGGGGAAACATGCATGCCATGATGGGGAAACATGCATGCCATGATGGAGGAAACATACATGCCAGGATGGAGGAAACATGCCACGATAGGGTACATTTACCAGGAAGGGGTACATTTACCTGGATGGGGGTAAATTAACCAGGATTGGGAACATTTACCAGGATGGAGGACATTTACCAGGAATGGGGTACATGCCATGATGGGGGAACATTTACAAGGATGGGCAATATGTCAGGATGGGGTACATTTACCAGCATGGGGGAACATGCCAGAATGGGTAACATTTACCAGGATGGAGGACATTTACCAGGATGGGGCCGTGATAGGGACAAATATACCAGAATGTAGGAAATATATATCAGGATGGGGGACATGTTTACCAGGAAGTGGCAGAGGAAGGGGGACATAACTACACAATGAAGGGGAGGGGAGCCACTCGTACGTCTTTATGGGATTTCAAGATGTTCAGACTTTGAAATGTAGATGTGGATTACAGGGTGACCTCTGATTGCATTCCAGGCTAAAATCTCTGTCTAATATGCTGCAATTTTTTCCAGAAAGATCAATCCAACTGCTGTGTCTGGAAAGGGCAGGGGCTCAACTTCAATGTGTGGTAAGCATGAGCGTGATGCCCCTGCTGAAGAGAAGACGGCAAAGGTAAGGTTACAATCAATTATTTACATGATAGGATTGGTTGGCACTTCGAAAAAAAAATTGGGTTTAGGGCTACAGTTTGGGAAATCGGCATGTAAAAGGTTCGCCATGACTGGCCTAGTGTGACACCCTGGACTAGACAGGTCGTCCCAGGTAGTCACACACAACACCACACCCCCCTCCCCAGACAGGTGACAGCAGCCAACCACAAAAACTCTTGTCACCACCCTCCAGGTTTGATGTCCACACTAGGGGGGTGGAGCCAGGCGGTTGGCTGCACCCACCAAGGAGTTCACAGGCCTGGAGAGTAGATTAGCTTTGACAGTGGAGTGGAGTAGTCGAGTTGAAGGGCAGTCCTGTGACCAGGCCTGCCAAAAGTCTACCAGGTGTCTGGGTTGGAGCCCAGCCACCTCTGGCAAGGAGGCAGACGGTGGTGGCTGCCTGCAGGAGACCGGAAAAACGACCGGTGGAACCGTAAGGGACCGGGACAGGGTAGTGGCCCGCCAGAACCGAACCGGGGAGCCAACTGGATACCAGAGCACCAGGCAGGGTACTCAGACACCAAACTAGGCTAGTAGTCACCTTTTAGTCAGATTAACTGATTGCGGTCTGGACCTCAGGGGTTCATTCCCACCTAAGTCCCGATTGAAGGCAACAGCCCAACCATTTCAGATAAGTGCCACCGCCAAAGGCAAGAGATCCAAAGGGCCAGCGTCTGCGGGCAAACGGGCTCCTACGACACTTACACGCCGGGGAGCGGACTACTGGTGTCTAGGCACAGGAGTCATCATCCACACATAGAGGTGCAGGAGAAAAGCGGAAACCACCAACCTGAACTGGGAAAGCTGCAGCCGGCTGCGGGCCCCGTCCAATGCTCCGTTTGGTTTGCCAGCGACTCCAGTTTCTTGTGCCAGAGTGAGTACACCAGTGCCATCAGGCACCGCACCGCGCTGCACAGCAACACTCCACCTTGCACCCCGGCCCTCGACAACCGGGCCCCGGGACCAACATCCCCCACCCACGGAGGGGTCAACACCTAGCTGCGCCACTACACCGCTCCCGGGAGCCCCCATACCTTCACCGCAGCGGTGGTGCCTACAATCACTACAACCCGTGGGTGGCGTCACGAACTATCATCCCCAAACCAAACACCCGCATCCCCCGCGTGTAGCGCCAACTCCCTTTCAGAGCGACGTGTCCCCCGAGTCCGTGAGAGGCTCGAGCCACCACCCGCAGTACGAGCACGTATCCAAGCGGCTCGGCGGTTGCAGCCGAGCCCGCGGGGCGGTACACATCGACTCTTCTGGCGTCTATGAACAGGATTGAACCAGTCCACTTACCAGTAGAAGTGCGCCTTGTATTCCCCGTCAGCGGTGTTCCGCTGAAAAATTGGAGAATCCGCCATCTTGGGCGCGAAAAGTTCCCACTTGAGTCGTCTTCCCTGAGCAGAAAAGGCGCAAAAACAAAGCCCCGCCTTCCGAGAGCGGAGTAGTGCAAAAAGCAAGTGAAGTGCTCGGAAAAGACCAAGGGGGGATGGAAAGAAGATGTCCGCACCTGCCGGAGATGGTGAAGGGGCGCCAGCCGCGGGAGTGACGGCGCCCGAAGACAGGAACGTGGCGGCCCTCGCTCCGGTCACAAGAGCGGGGGAGGCTGCAGGTCCAGCGGTCGCCCAGGTAATGCCAATCTCCTTGCCCTACGTGCCCGGCGCTACCTGGCTACCTCAGTACGATGGGAAACCTGACGTCTTGCAGGTATTCCGGAAAAAGATAAACCCGATTCTTGACTTGTATGCCATGACTGTCAGACAGCGTGCGACGGTAGTACTGGGGCAACTGACCGGCGTGGCCGAGCAGGAGACAGAGACCTGGACAGACACGGACCGGGCCTCGGTGACCACCATCTTTGAAAAGCTCCAGACCGCCTTTGAGACCCGCACAAATGTCGAGTTGCGGCTGCAGTTCTATCAATGTCGGCAGAGGCCCGCGGACAGTATAAGACACTATGCCTTGCGCTTGCAGACAGCCCTCCAGACCGTGAGGCGGGTGGACACCATCAGTGAGGCCGACAGCAACAAGGTGTTAGTGGAGCAATTTCTGCAGGGACTGGGGTCTGCTGAAGATCGCAAACAGCAGCGGTTATGGACTTTGGAGCATGCCGACCTAGACTTTACCGTACTAAAGGAGCGGGCCATCAAGGCCCTGCAAGCACCAACCGCTGGCGCTCCTGATGTGACCCCTTGGCCGGTCGAAACCGCTCCCGTGTCGGTATCACCCCCTCCCTTAGCTCTACCGGCCCCTGCCGCACCCATCGGGACGATAGAAGCGCTGGCCTCGCAGGTCCAACTCATGAATGAAGACCTCACCCGGATCCTCGCCGCACTCCAGCTCCCGACGAGAGTCAAGCCCCAGGAGAAGATCCAGCTCGCCAACAGCCCGGAGGACGTCCATTGGATGCAGTGGAGGAAAAACACTGACCCGCGGTATGGGCCACCTGTGTGCTACAGGTGCAACAAGCCTGGCCATTACTCTAGGTGATGCCCGTTAAATGAGCAACCCCTGAGGCCAAGGGCCAATCCTCAGGAGTAGACCCCCATGACCCGGTTGATTGGAGATACCGGTTTGTAGGAGGCCGCCCCATCATCTCCCTGACAGTGGATGGTGTCCCGACCATGGCCCTGTTGGACACTGGATCGCAGGTAACCACTATGCCTTATTCATTGTACCAGCGATATTGGGCCGATAGTGAACTTGCCCCTCCCGATGGTAGCATGACCGTTATTGCGGCCAATGGGTTACCTATGACCCAAGTGGGACTCAGGGAGGTGACTGACTGTGGGACGGACCCAGCTGAAACGCCAAGGGATGATTGTGGTACTGAATGAGTCCAGTGAACGTAACCCAAAAGTGGTCCTTGGAACCAATGTGATTGAGCACTGTATGGGAGAGGTGTTGAGCTTGCTGCAGCAGCTGTCTGCCACTGCGGGAGGAGGTCGGCAGAGAGCCCTGCAGCGTGAGATCCGGGCCCTCCTGCACCAGCAGCAAGTGAGCCTGACGGCTGGAGAGATTGGTGGAGTGCGGGTGATGGATGCAGCCCCCTTGGTGGTTCCGCCAAGGAGCGAGATGATGATTTGGTGTAGGGCGCCCCCAGGGACGGGATTACCCGGCATTAGTGGAACCTTCGCCTTCAGACCATTGGCCCACAGTAATGGTAGCCAGAGGGGTGATTGACGTCAAGAAGGGGAGAGCGCCTGTGAGAGTGCTGAATTGCGGGGAGGAAGAGGTTAGGCTCCCCCGCTATGCAACCATAGCTAAGCTGTACACCATAGACACCCACGCCATCCATGAAACCACCCCCATTGCACCTACATCCAACATGAGCAGTGACACCCCCGCTACGCAACTAGAGGAGTGGTGCCGGGAGTTACATGTCGGCACTGAATCTACCCCAGTACACCACAAGGACGGGATATACAGGGTAGTGCGGGAGTATGGGCAGGTTTTCAGCAAACACCTGCTAGATTTCGGGAGGATTAAAGGGGTTCAACATCATATCCCTAAAGGCACACATCCACCCATCAAGGAGAGGTATATGCCGATACCACCAGCACACTATCAATGCGCCAAAGACATGTTGAGGAACATGAAAGAGGCAGGGGTAATCCAGGATAGTTGTAGTCCCTGGGCAGCTCCGTTGGTGCTGGTAAAGAAGAAAGACGGTACCATGAGAATGTGTGTGGATTACCGGAAGATCAATCAGATAACACATAAAGATGCCTACCCTCTCCCCCGCATTGAAGAGTCGCTGGCTGCACTAAAAACTGCTAATTAATCCTCTACCCTTGACCTTACCAGCGGATACTGGCAGGTGGCGGTTGCACCAGAGGACTGCGAGAAGACCGCATTTGCTACCCCCATGGGACTCTGCGAGTTCAACAGTATGCCGTTCGGGCTATGCAATGCCCCGGGAACCTTCCAACGGCTTATGGAGTGCTGTTTGGGGCATCTCAACTTCGAGACTGTTCTATTGTATCTGGGCGATGTGATCGTGTATTCCAAGACGTATGAGGCCCACCTGGAGCACCTGGCAGACGTGTTCGCAGCCCTCTCCAAGTACGGGATGAAGCTGAAGCCCTCTAAGTGCCATCTGCTGAAACCCAAAGTGCAATACCTCGGACATGTGGTAAGCGCAGAAGGCGTAGCCCCGGGTCCGGAGAAGGTTGCTGACATCCATAGCTGGCTACGACCGACCACGGTGAGAGAATTGAGGCAGTTCCTGGGCCTGGTGGGCTACTACCGCCGTTTCATCAAGGGGTACACGAAGATGGCCGCGCCCATGCAAGACCTCCTCGTGGGACAGACTAAGAACAGGAGAGCCCCTGCGCCCCCGTTTGTCTGGAGCGAGAAACATGAGGAGTCCTTCCACCAGTTGAAGTCAGCCCTGACGGGCGAAGAAATCCTGGCCTACCCGGACTGCGGCCTCCCGTTCGGCCTCTACACAGACGCCAGTAATGTGGGCCTGAGTGCGGTCCTGTCCCAGGTGCAGGATGGGAAGGAAAGGGTGATTGCCTATGCCAGCACAAAACTCCAGCCGACGGAAAGGAACCCCGAAAATTACAGCTCCTTCAAGCTTGCGTTCCTAGCCCTGGGCAATAACCGAAAGATTCAAACATTACCTCGCAGCGGCGAAGTTTACTGCCTACACGGACAACAATCCGTTGACACACAGACACGGCCAAGCTGGGCGCCCTAGAGCAGCGGTGGATGGGTCGACTGTCCAATTACGATTTCACCATCAAGTACAGGGCCGGCCGCAAGAACACTAATGCAGATGCGTTGTCTCAGATGCCGCACCTACCCGATGAAGTGGTGGAGGACGACGACCTTGAAGAAATTGAGCTACCTAAAAATTAGGTTTAGGGCTACAGTTTGGGCACTCGGCCTGTAAAAGGTTTGCCATGACTGGCCTAGTGTGACACCCTGGGCTAGACAGGTCGTTCCAGGTAGTCACACACAACACCACACCCCCTCCCCAGACAGGTGACAGCAGCCAACCACAAAAACCCTTGTCACCACCCTCCAGGTTTGATGTCCACACTAGGGGGGTGGAGCCAGGCAGTTGGCTCCACCCACCGAGGAGTTAACAGGCCTGGAGGCGGGAAAAACACAACAAGTTGGAATGCAGACTAGATTAGCTTTGACAGTGGAGTGGAGTAGTCGAGTTGAAGGGCAGTCCTGTGACCAGGCCTGCCAAAAGTCTACCAGGTGTCTGGGTTGGAGCCCAGCCACCTCTGGCAAGGAGGCAGACGGTGGTGGCCGCCTGCAGGAGACCGGAAAAATGACCGGTGGAACCGTAAGGGACCGGGACAGGGTAGTGGCCCGCCGGAACTGAACCGGGGAGCCAACTGGATACCAGAGCACCAGGCAGGGTACTCAGACCCCGAACTAGGCTAGTAGCCACCTTTTAGTCAAATTAACTGATTGCGGTCTGGACCTCAGGGGTTCATTCCCACT
This sequence comes from Anomaloglossus baeobatrachus, assembly GCF_048569485.1. Taxonomy (NCBI): domain Eukaryota; kingdom Metazoa; phylum Chordata; class Amphibia; order Anura; family Aromobatidae; genus Anomaloglossus; species Anomaloglossus baeobatrachus. The sequence continues at coordinate 224,743,981 of NC_134357.1, forward strand.
AAGACCCGATTGAAGGCAACAGCCCAACCATTTCGGATAAGTGCCACCGCCAAAGGCAAGAGATCCAAAGGCCCAGCGTCTGCGGGCAAACGGGCTCCTACGACACTTACACGCTGGGGAGCGGACTACCGGTGTCTAGGCACAGGAGTCATCATCCACATATAGAGGTGCAGGAGAAAGGCGGAAACCACCAATCTGAACTGGGAAAGCTGCAGCCGGCTGCGGGCCCCGTCCATTGCTCCGTTTGGTTTACCAACGACTCCAGTGTCTTGTGTCAGAGTGAGTACACCAGTGCCATCAGGCACCGCACCGTGCTGGACCGCAACACTCCACCCTGCACCCCGGCCCTCACCAACCGGGCCCCGGGACCAACATCCCCTACCCACAGAGGGGTCAACACCTAGCTGCACCACTACATCGCTCCCGGGAGCCCCCATACCTTCACCGCAGCGGTGGTGCCTACAATCACCACAACCTGTGGGTGGCGTCACGAACTATCATGCCCAAACCAAACACCCGCATCCCCCGCGTGTAGCCGCCAACTCCCTTGCAGAGCGACATGTCCCCCAAGTCCGTGAGAGGCTCGAGCCACCACCCGCAGTACGAGCACGGATCCGAGCGGCTCGGCGGTCGCAGCCGAGCCCGCGGGGCGGTACACTAGCATCCATAGATTCTGTCAGTTGCTTGATCTGTTTACGATCAACATTGAGTGCAGCAGCCACCACAGCCTCCCAGACACTGTTACGAGAGGTGTACTGTTTTCCCTCCCTGTAGATCTCACATTTTATGAGAGACCAGAGGTTCGCCATGGGGTTCAGATCAGGTGAACAAGGGGGCCATGTCATTATTTTTTCATCTTTTAGACCTTTACTGGCCAGCCAGGCTGTGGAGTAGTTGGATGCATGTGATGGAGCATTGCCCTGCATGAAAATCATGTTTTTCTTGAACGATACCGACTTCTTCCTGTACCACTGCTTGAAGAATTTGTCTTCTAGAAACTGGCAGTAGGTCTAGGAGTTGAGCTTCACGCCATCCTCAACCCGAAAAGGTCCCACAAGTTCATCTTTGATGACACCAGCCCATACCAGTACCCAATCTCCACCCATCCATCTGGCCCATCAAGAGTCACTCTAATTTCATCAGTCTATAAAACCTTTGAAAAATCAGTCTTAAGATATTTCTTGGCCCAGTCTTGATGTTTTATCTTATGTTTCTTGTTCAATGGTGGTCGTTTTTCAGCCTTCCTTACCTTGGCCATGTCCCTGAGTATGGCACACCTTGTGCTTTTTGATACTCCAGTAACGTTGCAGCTCTGAAATATGGGCAAACTGGTGGCAAATGGCATCTTGGCAGCTTCACGCTTGATTTTCCTCAATTCATGGGCAGTTATTTTGCACCTTTTTTGCCCAACACGCTTCTTGCGACCCTATTGGCTATTTGCCATGAAACACTTGATTGTTCGGTGATCACTCTTCAAAAGTTTGGCAATTTCAAGACTGCTGCATCCATCTGCAAGACATGTCACAATTTTAGACTTTTCAGAGCCCGTCAAATCTCTCTTCTGACCCATTTTGTCAAAGGAAAGGAAGTTGCCTAATAATTAAGCACACCTTATATAGGGTGTTGATGTCCTTACACCACACCCCTCCTCCTTACAGAGATGCACATCACCTGATTTACTTAATTGGTAGTTGGCTCTCAAGCTTATACAGGTTGGAGTAGGACAACATGTATAAAAAGTATCATGTGATCAAAATACTCATTTGCCTAATAATTCTGCACACACGGTATATAGTATAAACACACAGTATATAGTATATACATAGACTGGCTCCTACTCCCTCATGCTGCTCGGTCACACACACAGTATATAGTATATACACACGGTATATAGTATATACACACGGTATATAGTATATACACATAGTACATGGTATATAGTATATACACACACTGGCTCCGACGCCCTCATGCTGGGTGCTCGGTCACATACACAGTATATACACAGTGTACACACACACACACACACTGTGTGCGTCCATGTGGCAGAGCATTGTGGGCATGCATGTGGCAAAACATTGTGGGTGGGCGTGCATGCAGCAGAGCATTGCTGGTACGGGGCGTGCAGAGCGTTATGTGGGGAGCACCATGTAGCTGTTCTTGGTGACACTTTAGACATTTCTGGTTACCAACAAAATGGCTCTGCACTGTGTCCCTAAATTTCATTCTCTCCTCATCACACACAGGAGAGCAGATTTTGCCCACTTTTACTGCAGCTGTAATGTGAGATATCTCTAAAGTAGGGTTGCAGTAGCTGCTCCCCCTAGCGTTTAAGGGGTACTTTACACGCTGCGACATCGCATCCGAAATTTCGTCAGGGTCACATCGTTAGTGACGCACATCCGGTGCCGGTAACGACATCGCAACGTGTAAATCCTTTGTGCGACGATAAACGATCGCAAATACGTCGAAAATCGGTGATCTGTGTAGTGTCTGTCATTTTTATACTGTCGGGGCGACCGCAGGTACGATGTTGTTTGTCATTCCTGCAGCTCCACACATCGCTGTGTGTAAACCCGCAGGCGCGACAAACATCTCCTTACCTGCATCCCGACGGCAATGCGGAAGGGAAAAGGTGGGCGGGATGTTATGTCCCGCTCATCTCCGCACCTCCGATTCTATTAGCCGGCCGATTAGTGACGTCACGGTGACGTTGCTGTGACACCGAACGCACCACGCCCTTGAAGGAGGGAAAGTTCGGCAGTCACAGCAACGTCGCCGGGAAGGTATGTGCGTGTGAAGCTGCCATAGCGATAATGTTCGCTACGGCAGCAATCACCACATATCGCAAGTGCGACGGGGGCGGGTACTACCGCGCTTGGCATCGCTAGCCGATGCTAACGATGTCGCAACGTGTAAAGTACCCGTTATGCAGGCTTCACACGGTACGATCTATTGTGCAATTGCACGAGCGATCGTACTCGCCCCCGTCGTTTGTGCATCACGGGCAAATCGCTGCCCGTGTCGCACAAAGCCGTTAAACCGCCGTCACACGTACTTACCTGATGAGCGACCTCGCTGTGGGCGGCGAACATCCTCTTCCTGAAGGGGGAGGGACGTCCGGCGTCACAGCGACGTCACACAGCGGCCAGCCAATAGAAGCGGAGGCGCGGAGATGAGCGGGACGTAAACATCCCGCTCACCTCCTTCCTTCCGCATAGCCGGCGGGTGCCGCAGGACGCAGGTAGGCTGTGTTCATCGTTCCCGTGGTGTCACACGGAGCAATGTGTGCTGCCCCGGGAACGATGAACAACCTGCGCAAATAAGATTAAACGATTTTTTAAAAATGAGAAACAAGTACACGATCCACGATTTATAACCGATTTGGAGTCACACGTAGGTGTCACACGAGATGACGTTGTGAACGATGCCAAATGTGCGTCACGAAAACCATGACCCCGACGACACATCGCACGATAGATCGTCTCGTGTGATGCCCGCATTAGAGAGGAAAATATCAAACTTTAATATTTTTTTATATTTTGCTCAATTAAAAATAAATAATATTTTAACAAAACGTTAATACTTTACATTCTTTAAGTTACTGAAATTTTTTTTTTTGGGAACGACACCTTCCCTTTAATTGTTAAATAAGTGCTGCCTGAGTGGCTTCATCGACAATTGCCCCTTTTACAGCACATCTCAAATATGTAATCAATTTTAGGGGTTCTGGCAGCAATCATCAATTTCCTCACTTTGCAAATCAGAGTTCCAGCATGTCCCTCTTGTAGACTATGTCTTATTGCCGGCTGCAGCGTGTGCACAACACAGCGTATGTGACTAATAGGAGAGAGAAGCAGTAGTAGCTTCAACAAGATCTTCTAATTCTAAAGTATCATTTTGCTGATCTACTGTAGTAATATCTGTTTGTTCCTCAATTACAGGAACAGGACTGTGGCCTTCCATCTCAAACATACTAAATCTGAAGTTTTCTTCTAGCTGCTGTTCACCTAGGTGTTTATCCTTACCTGTGGAGGAGGAGCTTCAATACTTATCATGTACATAAAGTGCAGCACAGATTAATTTCAACTAAAAAACCTAGATCCTTTGATCAGGAATAGAGCAGACAATTATAGGACATTTCATAACTTTCCCAATTTTTTTGAAAAAAAAAAATAAAAAAAAATTCAGCACATACTGCATTGAACTACTGTACCCAATTTATTATATATTTTAGGTGTCAGAGTCCATTTTATACCAATTCAGACTCCACAGCCCTGAGCAGAACCACCATCAGTATAGTATTATGGAACCAGAATCACCATCAGTAGAAACTGTATTTGTCACAGGACGGACATAAAAACTGTCACACAAATCTCCTTATCTTTAATGGGGTCTGTTTAGGTTCCATTAGGGCATCTGCCAAATGCTGGACACCTTAATTATGGCTAATTAGCCCCCATTATAGTTACTGTCTACTGTATATTAGTTTCTATGACTGACCTTGGATGTGACATTATAATCGAGGATGTCAGGGATGGATATTGCTATTTGTCCCTTATATTGTGTAAATAGTTTACAAACAATGAATAATTCAGTACAGTATATAACTTTGAAAACGCTCTCCCTGTTGAACCTCGCTCCTAAAGTACTTCACTTTTGTTTCCTTTTGCTGGTATTTTTTTAGAAGTGGAAGTGGTCGGCCTTGGTTGATCCCATTGACTAATTTGCTTTAACAAAATATCTTTCTATGCATCCGAAGTGCTGTATTTAACAAGAAAAGAAGGCATCTGAAAATGGGTCAGTGAAGAGAAAAGCATAGAAAAGCCACTACTGATATTAACGGTGGCAGTGAAGGAATGGAATGAACACTGGCTCAAAGTCAGTGTAAGGGTATGATTCCACTTGCGTATGACTCGTGCGAGTTCTCGCATTGGTATCACCCGGCACGGCGCACACTCCACTCTCCTGACAGGAGCGCCTCAGCTGCATGGAAATACATGCAGCCGACCCACTCCTGTCAGAAGATTGTGCGCCGTGCTGGGCGATACCGATACAATACTCACACGAGTCAAACGGAAGTGGAATCATACCCTATGAGGGATGGCACACAAAATTTATGGGAAAAAGGGCACAACCTGACCATAAATACACTGGAATTCCAGAATTTAAATGGACAACAACAAAACACTTGCTGTATGCAAAAAGTGAACAAATTTAATAAGTGCAGAATATTAAAACACCATTAAAAAAAATCTGGTATCTGTTATTGGTTGCAGTGAAACGTGCCCCCATCATGTGTGACAGCATGTCTGACTGTAATCAATGACAGATGCTGTGTGTGTCCCTAGAGTGTTAGGAATAAATTTTAAAAAAATTGGTGTAGGGTTCCCCTGTATTATGATACCCAGCACAGATAAAGCATACAGCTACAGGCTGCAGCACGCAGTCAGGTGCTTATCTTGACTGAGTATTAAAATAACAGGAACTGCACGCGGCTTTTAATTCTTTAAATAAATAATTTAAAAACCCGGCAATCCCCCCCAATTTTGATACCCAGCCATGATAAAGCCCGACAGTGGAGGCTGGTATTCTCAGGTAGGGGAGAACCATGGTTATTGGGCAACCTCTGCCCTAAAAATAGTAGATTAGAGCCACCTGGAATTGTCACATCCATTAGTCCATTCTGGACTCCACTGCCGCCGAGGGGAGCTAGTTTGGGTCCCTTTCTCACTGGTGTTGACTGATGATCTGTGACCTTTCCCTTATCACTCAATTTTCTCTTGCTAGTTGGCCCCTGTAGTATAAAACTAGTCGGGTCCAGCTCCCCAGTGTGGCTAACTGTGGGAGCTTGCTTTCAAGGTTTACGCTTGGGATTTTCTGGACCGTTTTGGTAGAAAATTCTATCCCGCTCGTTGCACTAGTACCCCGATTTTGGAGCCGGGGAAGAGCGGATCTTGAAGGCTCCATTCTCGTCGGGTGAATTGTCAGGTTGCCTGTAGCTACTCCCTGACCTAGGGTCCACGTATCCCGTCGTGCCCTGGTCCCAGCCCGGTGATGTTGCAAGGCCGCCGGCTGTCCTGCTTGACAGTTCCATGCCCCTTGTTACGATCCCCTGCGACCGGGGGTCCAGCTCCTACTAGGCCCAGAACACCATCTGTCACCTAGTTACTAGAGTTGAGCGCGGTTCGTGGTTCTCCAGTTCGCGTCTCGAGTGATTTTGGGGGCTGTTCTAGATCGAACTAGAACTCGAGCTTTTTTGCAAAAGCTCGATAGTTCTAGATACGTTTGAGAACGGTTCTAGCAGCAAAAAAAACAGCTAATTCCTAGCTGGCTTTCCGCTGTAATAGTGTAAGTCACTCTGTGACTCACACTATTATGACATTTCAGTGTATAGTGTGCGGGAACAGCGCATTCAGATCACTGCTGTATGTATAATGGCGATCGCCATTTTTTTTTTTTTCCCTTGTCTTCCTTCCCTAAGCGCGCGCGTGTAGTGGGGAGGGCCAGCATGTCAGCCAATCCCAGACACACACACAGCTAAGTATACTTTTAGCCAGAGAAGCAACAGCATGTGTGATAGGATGTCCATGTCACATGTCCCTGCATTATAAAAACGATTATCTGCCCGTCTGGACGCCATTATCTCTTCTGCGTCCTTGGTGTCAGACATCACTGGCGCAGCTCCTATCGCCGATACAGCTGTCTACGCTCCATACACAGCGCTGGACAGCCTAGGGATAGCACTTTCTATCAGTCCTTTTAAGGGCTCATACCGGCAGGGTCAGAGCCATAGGTGACAGGTCCTGAAAACAGAGTTTAACAGCTACACAAGATGACAGCGTCTGTGTAGCTAAGGTCAGGGATTTCCTCGCTGCATTTCCCCATTAGGAGGGATAGAAAGGCAGGCTTCCTTTCCTCTACCCCGAGACCCACAACCCTGCCACTGTACCCTCCTGCCCTTTGCACACTCAAACTCATTGTTACTAAGCCATTATACTAGCAAACACTGAGTGAACTTAGTGGCATCCTAAACGTGGCTATTGGACTTCTGTATAGTCCCAGTAGTGCACAGATATTTGCAGCACGTCTGCCTGCATTGCACACCCAAACTCATTATAACTAAGCCATTATACTAGCAAACACTGAGTGAACTTAGAGGCATCCTAAACGTGGCTATTGGACTTCTGTATAGTCCCAGTAGTGCAAAGATATTTGCAGCACGTCTGCCTGCATTGCACACCCAAACTCATTATAACTAAGCCATTATACTAGCAAACACTGAGTGAACTTAGTGGCATCCTAAACGTGGCTATTGGACTTCTGTATAGTCCCAGTAGTGCAAAGATATTTGCAGCACGTCTGCCTGCATTGCACACTCAAACTCATTGTTACTAAGCCATTATACTAGCAAACACTGAGTGAACTTAGTGGCATCCTAAACGTGGCTGTTGGACTTCTCTATCGTCCCACAAGTGCAAAGATATTTGCAGCACGTCTGCCTGCATTGCACACTCAAACTCATTGTTACTAAGCCATTATACTAGCAAACACTGAGGAAACTTAGTGGCATCCTAAAAGTGGCTGTTGGACTTCTGTATTGCCCCACTAGTGCAAAGATATTTGCAGCACCTCTGCCTGCATTGCACACTCATACTCATTGTTACTAAGCCATTATACTAGCAAACACTGAGGAAACTTAGTGGCATCCTAAAAGTGGCTGTTGGACTTCTGTATAGTCCCACTAGTGCAAAGATATTTGCAGCACCTCTCCCTGCATTGCGCACTCAAACTCATTGTTACTAAGCCATTATACTAGCAAACACTGAGTGAACTTAGTGGCATCCTAAACGTGGCTATTGGACTTCTGTATAGTCCCACTAGTGCAAAGATATTTGCAGCACCTCTGCCTGCATTGCACACTCAAACTCATTGTTACTAAGCCATTATACTAGCAAACACTGAGTGAACTTAGTGGCATCCTAAACGTGGCTATTGGACTTCTGTATAGTCCCACTAGTGCAAAGATATTTGCAGCACCTCTGCCTGCATTGCACACTCAAACTCATTGTTACTAAGCCATTATACTAGCAAACACTGAGTGAACTTAGTGGCATCCTAAACGTGGCTATTGGACTTCTGTATAGTCCCACTAGTGCAAAGATATTTGCAGCACGTCTGCCTGCATTGCACACTCAAACTCATTGTTACTAAGCCATTATACTAGCAAACACTGAGGAAACTTAGTGGCATCCTAAAAGTGGCTGTTGGACTTCTGTATAGTCCCACTAGTGCAAAGATATTTGCAGCACGTCTGCCTGCATTGCACACTCAAACTCATTGTTACTAAGCCATTATACTAGCAAACACTGAGTGAACTTAGTGGCATCCTAAAAGTGGCTGTTGGACTTCTGTATTGTCCCACTAGTGCAAAGATATTTGCAGCACATCTGCCTGCATTGCACACTCAAACTCATTGTTACTAAGCCATTATACTAGCAAACACTGAGTGAACTTAGTGGCATCCTAAACGTGGCTATTGGACTTCTGTAAAGTCCCACTAGTGCAAAGATATTTGCAGCACGTCTGCCTGCATTGCACACTCAAACTCATTGTTACTAAGCCATTATACTAGCAAACACTGAGGAAACTTAGTGGCATCCTAAAAGTGGCTGTTGGACTTCTGTATGGTCCCACTAGTGCACAGATATTTGCAGCACGTCTGCCTGCATTGCACACTCAAACTCATTGTTACTTACTAAGACATTATAATACCAAAAATTGAGTAAACTTAGTGGCATACAAGAAGTGGCTGTTGTACTCCATTAGTGCCCCACTGGTGCAAATCTATGTGCAGCACCTGTGCAGGACACCCTCCTGCTCTGTTTTTAATAAGCTATAATGATAGCAAAAAATACTGCCATTTAGTGGCATCATAGAACTGGATGTTGTATTCCATTATTGTCCCACTCGTGCCAAGCTATTTCTAGCACCTGTGCAGGACACCCTCCTGCTCTGTTTTTAATAAGCTATAATGATAGCAAAAAATAATGCCATTTAGTGGCATCATAGAACTGGATGTTGTATTCCATTATTGTCCCACTGGTGCCAAGCTATTTCTAGCACCTGTGCAGGACACCCTCCTGCTCTGTTTTTAATAAGCTATATTGATAGCAAAAAATACTGCCATTTAGTGGCATTATAGAACTGGATGTTGTATTCCATTATTGTCCCACTGGTGCCAAGCTATTTCTAGCACCTGTGCAGGACACCCTCATGCACATTTTGCTACGCTAATGTTATAGCAAACTCAGGGAATTCATTGCTGCATTTGATAATTCAGAGGGATAGAAAGTGAGGCATTCTTTAGCTTTTCCTTATGTTCATAGACAGCATCTCCAAGTCCACACCCGAAGAGCAATTTCTCCTCCACGTGTAAGTGTGGAGAGGCAGCTAGTGCGCATGCGCAGCTAGTGCCAATTTACCCCAGCTGCAGCCTAACTACAGTGTTTCACCTAGTGAGTATGCTCAGCCTGACTGTGCCATTCCTGACGCTAAGTCTTCATTTCGGGATACAGCGCATGCTCCCACACTTAGTGTGAAAAGCCTCTTTGCACAGGTACTTGCATTCCGTGCCGGGTCTAAGTCCTGTTTTGTGCCGAGACACCATGCTAAAGCTGATAGTCTTTTTTCAGAGACTCTATTTCATGCAACTGACCATGCTCAGGCACTTACTGCATCAGAAACTAGGTCCGGTAATGAACTCTTTGGCCCTGCCCCTGATGTGGGGGGGCCCATATAGACCACAGGGCATCAGGTGTCCTGACGATGTAGCAAGGCCACTCCCAAATGGCTTGCAGAGGCCCGCCCCTATGACTTGTCACCTCATTATTGATGGTCAGACGATGACTGGTGAGGTGTTTGTGTCGTGGCAGCCATGAGGTCATTATTGAAGTTGCGGTTCCAAATAGGACGCTAGTTATGCCACTCATGATGTGTCACTCTGCTTTTGTCTCCAGGAGGTGCATTGTGGTCCACCCTGGTTTGCGGCGGACCCAGGTTATAAAACGGGCTGGAGCCAACAAGGAGGTGCGCAGTCTTCTATTATGCTCCGAAAGAGCACACCTCCATGTGTTGAACCCATTGCGGCTTTAGGCCAGAGGTAGGCAGGGATAGGGCGTCGATGCAGGCCGCCACCACAGTTGGTAACGCAGAACGGTTAAGACCAGCTCCTGTCCTACAAGTCCTGCTTGTGCAGCCCAGTGGCATTAACAGGCCTGCTGCTGCTGATGCGCCTGCTGTCCACAGGTGTGGCCCCAATGCACACGGTCAGCGTACTCAATGGCCCCTGTGATGTTAACAGGGAGTTCCTGTGCTGGGTGGGCGTGTGGACCCTGTGACGCTAACAGGGCTCCCACTCTCCAGATCCGAGTGGCGTCTAACTCGGTTCAGGCAACTATTAGTTTCATAGCCACACAGATCTGTATCCTCCACCTAACCTTCCATTTGCCAACCTCTCCTTTTCCATCTGGGAGCACGGTGGACATTGACTGCTGATGGGGATATATACCTTTCTCTTTCTTTTCTTATTAATTTTCGTTATATACCGCTAACATAGTATATACCACCTTATCCAAATCTGCCAGTCCCACCGTAACAGATGGTGTTTCTTCATCAAATGTTACTTTTGCTTAACCACCAAACCCATGGACAAAAACTTTTTTCCCCTTTCCAACACACCTGTTCCCCTTTCCACCAGCATTTGTCCTTTTTCAACTCATTTGGTATATGACCAAAAGTGTAACTCTGCAGGAACACCGTACTCAATGCCATCTCAGCCCAGCAGCCAGCCCTCGGTCCGTCAGATGTGGACAAGTAAAAGCCCATTTCCTCCTATCCATGACAAAGCGTTGAGATTCACTCTGTGCAGCACTGGTGTTTACTGGAAAAGCAGATCTAAAAATCCGTACCACCTTCTGCAGATACTCCTGTATACGTGCATCCCTTTCTATGGCTGGAATTATTTCGCCAAATTTTGTCTTGTACCGGGGATCTAACAGTGTGGCAACCCAGTAGTTAGCATTAGTTCGAATTCGTACAATTCGAGGGTCATGTTGTAGGTAGTGCAGCAAGAAGGCGCTCATGTGTCTTGTGCATCCAGGAGGACCAAGTCCTTGGTTTGTTGGTGGCAGAGAGGTGAGAATCGTGCCTCCTTCCTCTGCCCTCTCCCCCCAACCTCGCACAACCGAAATGTGAGCAAGCTCTCACTCATCTGCTGAGTCTTCCATGCCCATCGCAAGTTCGTCCTCCATTTCTTCATGGGCTCCTGCACCTTCCTCAACAATTTTTGCTGATACTATGCTCCCTTGTTAATCCCTATCCCCCACCATGACTGCCGCCAAGGTGCCGCTCAACGTATGGACCTTGTACATCTTATTATCCCTTCTGCATATGACTCCTCCTGTACTTCCTCACCTTCCTCTTGGACCAACACCTGACTCCGAATAATGCTTACAGTGTGCTCCATCTTGTAGATGACCAGAATTGTCACGCTGAGAATGGCATCGCTAGTGCTAAACATCTTCGTCGACATTTGTAAACTGTGTAGAAGGGTGCATAGGTCCTTGATCTGACACCACTCCAGCAGCATGATCTGCACCACCTCTGGATCAAGTTAGCCCAGGGTATACATCATACCGTATTTCAGCAGGGCTCTGCGGTGCTGCCACAGACGCTGCAACATGTGCAGATTCCAATTCCTGCGTGTTGGAACATCGCATTTCCGGCGTTTAACCACCAGACCCTAAGACTTCAGGAGCGATGAAAGTTGTTGAGCTGCTGGGTGCAAAGGATGAAAGTGAGCACATAGCAGCGTGCCCGCTGCACAAGGCCATGTAGGCCGGGATGGTATTTTAAAAATTGCTGGACAACCAGGTTCAACACGTGAGCCATACAAGGCACGTGTGCCACATTGCCCTGAAGAAGACTGGTTTGCATCATTGTCGCACCCGACCTTCCCTGGCTGCTGGTTGAGTGGAGACAGCCATTGATGAAACTCGGTCTCACTCTCCAGAGCTAACCGTCCACAATTCCTCAGCGGTGTCTCACATTTCCCCTACATTTCAAAGTAAACATTTGACCGCCTGATGGCCTTGAGCTCTGCTGCCAGCATAGTAAGGAGGTGTGTGGGATTCCTTGGGCGCAGTTACAAGGAAGGGTGGACTGACCACACAGGGTTTGGGCCGAGGTGGAGGACCCACACGAGGTTGAGGAGGCAGAAGCAGTGGAGGAACTTGTACATACAGAGGAAGGATTGACACACAAGTCGTGGGGACTGCAAGACTTGTACAGCAAACTCTTCTCCATCTCTCACCATAGTTACCCAGTGCCCAGTCAGCAACATGTAACTCCCCTGTCCATGCTTACAGGTCCAAGTATCTGTGGTGAAATGCACCCTGTCACACACAGAGTTTCTCAAGGAATCGGTGAGGTTGTGTGCGACCTACTGTGGTAGCACGGGCACGCCTTTCTTGGAGAAGGAGTGACGACTGGCCATCGGCTCTTGGGGCACTGCAATGGGCATAAGGTCTCGAAAATCCTCGGTCTCAAAAGGGTGTAAAGGCAGCCTTTCTGTTGCCAACAAGTTGCAGATGATGAAACTCAACCTCTTAGGCATGTCATGCCATTCGAAAATCATGTAAAACACAGTGAGGGGACTCCAACCACAGTCTCCCTCGTTTCCACTAATTGGGCCACACACACCTCACTTGACTGGCATCACTTGATCCCCCTTTTCAAAATGAAAAAGATGCTTTGCATGAAGCACTCTCAAAAATACGCGTGCCTTTCCCGTCCCCTGGCTGACCCAGGGGAAGAAAAGTCCTCTGAGAGCCATGACTTGTTCATCTTAGTTCTTTTAGAAACACAGCGAGGGGACTCCAACCACAGTCTCCCTCGTTGCCACTAATTGGGCCACACACTCCCCACTTGACTGGCATCAGTTGACCCCCCTTTTGAAAAAGAAAAAGATGCTTTGCATGAAGCACTCTCAAAAATACGCGTGCCTTTCCCGTCCCCTGGCTGACCCAGGGGAAGAAAAGTCCTCTGAGAGCCATGACTTGTTCATCTTGGTTCTTTTAGAAACACAGCGAGGGGACTCCAACCACAGTCTCCCTCGTTGCCACTAATTGGGCCACATACACCCCACTTGACTGGCATCAGTTGACCCCCCTTTTGAAAAAGAAAAAGATGCTTTGCATGAAGCACTCTCAAAAATACGCATGCCTTTCCCGTCCCCTGGCTGACCAGGGGAAGAAAAGTCCTCTGAGAGCCATGACTTGTTCATCTTGGTTCTTTTAGAAACACAGCGAGGGGACTCCAACCACAGTCTCCCTCGTTGCCACTAATTGGGCCACATACACCCCACTTGACTGGCATCAGTTGACCCCCCTTTTGAAAAAGAAAAAGATGCTTTGCATGAAGCACTCTCAAAAATATGCGTGCCTTTCCCGTCCCCTGGCTGACCCAGGGGAAGAAAAGTCCTCTGAGAGCCATGACTTGTTCATCTTGGTTCTTTTAGAAACACAGCGAGGGGACTCCAACCACAGTCTCCCTCGTTGCCACTAATTGGGCCACACACACCCCACTTGACTGGCATCAGTTGACCCCCCCTTTTGAAAAAGAAAAAGATGCTTTTCATGAAGCACTCTCAAAAATACGCGTGCCTTTCCCGTCCCCTGGCTGACCCAGGGGAAGAAAAGTCCTCTGAGAGCCATGACTTGTTCATCTTTGTTCTTTTAGAAACACAGCGAGAGGACTCCAAATACAGTCTCCCTCGTTGCCACTAATTGGGCCACATACACCCCACTTGACTGGCATCAGTTGACCCCACTTTTGAAAAAGAAAAAGATGCTTTGCATGAAGCACTCTCAAAAAAACGCGTGCCTTTCCCGTTCCCTGGCTGACCCAGGGGAAGAAAAGTCCTCTAAGAGCATTGACTTGTTCATCTTGGTTCTTTTAGAAAAACACAGCGAGGGGACTCCAACCACAGTCTCCCTCGTTGCCACTAATTGGGCCACACACACCCCACTTGACTGGCATCAGTTGACCCCCCTTTTGAAAAAGAAAAAGATGCTTTGCATGAAGCACTCTCAAAAATACGCGTGCCTTTCCCGTGCCCTGGCTGACCCAGGGGAAGAAAAGTCCTCTGAGAGCCATGACTTGTTCATCTTGGCTCTTTAAGAAACACAGCGAGGGGACTCCAACCACAATCTCCCTCATTGCCACTAATTGGGCCACACACACCCCACTTGACTGGCATCAGTTGACCCCCCTTTTGAAAAAGAAAAAGATGCTTTGCATGAAGCACTCTCAAAAATACGCGTGCCTTTCGCCTCCCCTGGCTGACCCAGGGGAAGAAAAGTCCTCTGAGAGCCATGTCCACATTGTCAGTGGACAGACGCGTGTGCTTATCTGCCAGCAGACCCCCAGCAGCACTGAAGACAGGTTCTGAGAGAACGCTGGCTGCAGGACACGACAAGATCCCCAAGGCGTACGTGGCAATCTCAGGCAATTTATCCAGATTGGAAGCCTAAAATGAGCAGGGCTCAAGTTGCACAGTAATGGCATCGATGTTTCCTTGCATATACTCATATATCTGTGTGTCCTCCTCTTTTTCCTTGTCCAGCTCTTTTGTTTTCGTATGAGTTTATGTCCTTGTCACTTTCCCATGTGTTTGTGTTGTGTTGTGAGTTGTTTGTCACCTTTTGGACACCTCTGAGGGTGTTTTCTAGGTGTTTTCATGTGTTTGTGAATGCCTGCCATTGTTTCCTATGCAGTTCGAGTTCGGTTCGTCGAACATTCGACGAACCGAACTCGAATGGGAGCTCCGTTCGGCGAACCGACCTCGAGCCAAACCGCGACCGGTTCGCTCATCTCTACTAGTTACTTCCAAGGAGCCTTGCTCCTGACCTCCTCTCTCCTTCACTTCCTACGCTTCGCTGCCTTACTCCTGACACTCCTGACCTCCCCTTACCAATCCCCCAAGTGGGTGACCCTATTCCACTCAGGCCGTCCACTGGTGTGTCTGATGGGTGTGGTGCAGAGTGTTAATAGGATTTTGATTGACTGCTGTTGGCAACACCATAAGTTGGGGACCCGTAACCAAGGAGGAGTTAGATATTGCACAGAAGGGCAGATTGCAGAATACCCTGTGATGACCTGATAGGCCAGGGCGTCACAGATGCAATGATCTTGCAAGAGATACAATGTATATTCCTAGAAAAGATGCTATGCTCCTGGAAGAGATGCAATGCTCTTGGAAGAGATACAATGCTCTTGGAATAGATACAATGCTACTGGAAGAGATACAATGCTCTTAGAAGAGATAAAATGCTCCTGGAAGAGATACAATGCTCTTAGTAGAGATGCAATGCTCCTGGAAGAGATACAACGCTCCTGGAAGAGATGAAATGCTCCTGGAAGCGATGTAATGCTCCTGGAAGAGATACAATGCTCCTGGAAGCGATGTAATGCTCCAGGAAGAGATACAATGCTCCTGGAAGAGATGCAATGCTCCTGGAAGAGATGCAATTCTCCTGGAAGACATGCAATGCTCCCTGAAGAGATACAATGCTCCTGGAAGAGATACAATGCTCCTGGAAGAGATGTAATGCTCTTGGAAGAGATGCAATGCTCTTGGAAGAGATGCAATGCTCCTGGAAGAGATGCAATTCTTCTGGAAGCGTAACAATGCTCCAGGAAGAGTTTCAATGCTCCTAGAAGAGATACAATGCTCAAGGAAAAGATACAATGCTCCTGGAAGAGATACAATGCTCCTGGAAGAGATACAATGCTCCTGGCAGAGATACAATGCTCCTGGAAGAAATAAAATGCTCCTGGAAGACATGCAATGCTCTTGGAAAAAAATGCAATTGTGGCGCCCTGGACAAGCCAGGGGCCACAGAGCACAACACCTACACACCCCACACTCCCGGCAGGCACATCAAAGTCAAACACAAAACCCTTGTTGCCTTTCTCCAGGGGCTGATGTCCACACCAGGGGATGGGCCAGGCGAATGGCCCCGCCCACCGAGGAGTTCACAGTCCTGGAGGCGGGAAAAGCAGACAGTTTAGTTAAGTTTTGGAGGTGAAAGTGGAAGGGAGGAAAGTAGTAGTGGAGCAACTAACTGACAGCGTCCAGGTGTGTGGCCTGGGCGGTACAGCAAGATCGGCAGACGGTGGTGACCGTCTGCAGGAGTGGCCTATCGGAGTCTACCGTAAGGACCGTGGACGGGCGGTGGCCCGGCGGTACCGGACCGGTACACAAGGTGAAGTGAGCACCATCTGGCAGGGGTGTACGGACCCTGACAAGGCTAGGAGTCGCCGTGAATTTGTCAAATCCGTTAGCAAAGGGAACCTCCTGGGTTTCTCAGCAGCCAAGTCCCGTGAGAAGGCAACCGTCCAACCGTGAGAGGGAAGCACCGCCACTGCCAAGGCAACCGTTTCCCAGGGCCAGAGCCTGCGAGCAAAAAGGGGCTCCTCCAGCCCATATCCAAGCTGGGGAGCGGGTTACCGGTGGGGACCCATCGGAACTAAACACTACACGGGTGCAGGGAAAGGCAGTCACGATCAACCTGCCGGGAGCAGAAACCACCGCAGCCGTCAGTGGGACCCATCCATCCAGCCGTGTGTTCTACCGAGAACTGTGTCTTCGCCATTGGCTGAGTGAGTACCACCGTGCCGTGCGGCACAGTGCTGCCCCTGCGACCCTGCACCACACCAGGCCCCGCAACCCGCCTGTCATCCACCCCTACCCCCATCACCGGGCCCCGGGACAACCAACCCCCTACCCACGGAGGGGAGAACTAACAACAAAGCTGCTCCCTGTCATCGCTCCCGGGATCCCCGTCTAGAGCAGCGGTGGTGTCCCCCAAAATCACCACAACAGTGGGTGGCGTCACGGACAATATCAAGCCCCCACCATCCAAGCCCCTACCCCTTTTCACTCACGGGCGAGGAACGCTGCTCGAGTCCCCGGGATCCGGCCCACCGCTCGAGCCACCACAGAGCAGCGGCAGCAGCAGCTGGACCCGAGCAGTGGGAGAGCGCAGCGTCCCCTCCTCCACCCGCGACAACTTGGCGTCACGAACAGGATCTTACCGCTCTGCCGTCTGGTAGAGGTGCGCCTTGTTATCGCCGGAGGTGTCCGGCCGAAAAATTTGTGAAGCCACCATCTTGGGCGCGAAGAATTCCCGTTCGAGCGTCTCCTCGAGTAGTGGAGGAGCGAAGGCCAAAACCCCCGCCCCTGTAGAAAAAGACTAAGGGGGACTGATGGCGTCTGGCTGCATGTAGCCCGCGGCTATAAAAGCAGGGACGCCAGGACCCTGCGGCCATCTTGTTCCTGGAAGAGGCCGCTAGCCAGATGTATATGCCGTCCCGTAGCACCGTAGCCCCCGCGCCTGGAACCGCGGCGTGGGTGGAGATCCGGACCGCGCAGCTCCAACAGAGGCTGCAGGTCAAGATGCAGCTCCTCTTGGAGGAGTGGGAGACCGACATGACGGAGGTCATAGCGACCGTGCGAAAACGTGAGGAGGAAGTTGCGGAAGGGAGGGTGAGTGACCCACGCCCCGGTACCCCAAGTGGGTCGGTCATCGTGGCTGCGGGACCCGGTCTGAACCCGCTCGCCCTGCTACCTCCCTTGCTATCCGTCCCGGCTGCCGTGACCTCGCCACTAGGCCCGCTACCCCCGCAACCGGTAGCGATACCCCGTATGTCCGCCCAGGCGGATCGACCTGTAGCCGGAGCCCATGACCGACCGGAAGTGCTGCCCTGGAAAGTCCAGAAGCCCGAGCCGGAGGCATTTACAGAGACTTCCCCAGAGCCGGAGCCGACAGGCCGCTCCGTGCGGAAGGCCCAGCGGACGAAAGCCCCTGTGCCCACCCCCCACACCTCGGCTGAGGTTGCGCCGGGTTGCCGATGCAAAGCAGCATCCCAGGCCAAGTCACTGCGGGACCTTTCACCCAGATTGCCAGTGGTGGGCAGTGTCCAGAAGGTCTCGCGGGGCCCGACCCGTGCGCCGGAGCTCGCAGCAGCACCATATTGGGACAGGGAGCCGACACGGCTGGGCCCGGAGATTGCGGAAAGGGAAAGAAAGAAGGCGGAGCCCGAACGATCCGGGAGGAGAGCCTCCGCCAAGCGACCTTCCGTGTCCGGGGCCCCCTGTATGAAGGGCAGGTGAGGCGGTTTGATGTCCGCTGGGGCTATGGCTTCATATACAGTGCCTACAAGTAGTATTCAACCCCCTGCAGATTTAGCAGGTTTACACATTCGGAATTAACTTGGCATTGTGACATTTGGACTGTAGATCAGCCTGGAAGTGTGAAATGCACTGCAGCAAAAAAGAATGTTATTTCTTTTTTTATTTTTTTTTTTTAAATTGTGAAGTTTATTCAGAGGGTCATTTATTTTTCAACCCCTCAAACCACAAGAATTCTGTTTGGTTCCCCTAAAGTATTAAGAAGTATTTCAGGCACAAAGAACAATGAGCTTCACATGTTTGGATTAATTATCTCTTTTTCCAGCCTTTTCTGACTAATTAAGACCCTCCCCAAACTTGTGAACAGCACTCATACTTGGTCAACATGGGAAAGACAAAGGAGCATTCCAAGGCCATCAGAGACAAGATCGTGGAGGGTCACAAGGCTGGCAAGGGGTACAAAACCCTTTCCAAGGAGTTGGGTCTACTTGTCTCCACTGTTGGGAGCATCATCTGGAAGTGGAAGGCTTATGGAACTACTGTTAGCCTTTCACGGCCTGGACAGCCTTTGAAAGTTTCCACCCGTGCCGAGGCCAGGCTTGTCCGAAGAGTCAAGGCTAACCCAAGGACAACAAGGAAGGAGCTCCGGGAAGATCTCATGGCAGTGGGGACATTGGTTTCAGTCAATACCATAAGTAACGTACTCCACCGCAATGGTCTCCGTTCCAGACGAGCCCGTAAGGTACCTTTACTTTCAAAGCGTCATGTCAAGGCTCGTCTACAGTTTGCTCATGATCACTTGGAGGACTCTGAGACAGACTGGTTCAAGGTTCTCTGGTCTGATGAGACCAAGATTGAGATCTTTGGTGCCAACCACACACGTGACGTTTGGAAACTGGATGGCACTACATACGACCCCAAGAATACCATCCCTACAGTCAAGCATGGTGGTGGCAGCATCATGCTGTGCGGCTGTTTCTCAGCCAAGGGGCCTGGCCATCTGGTCCGCATCCATGGGAAGATGGATAGCACGGCCTACCTGGAGATTTTGGCCAAGAACCTTCGCTCCTCCATCAAGGATCTTAAGATGGGTCGTCATTTCATCTTCCAACAAGACAAGTACCCAAAGCACACAGCCAAGAAAACCAAGGCCTGGTTCAAGAGGGAAAAAATCAAGGTGTTGCAGTGGCCTAGTCAGTCTCCTGACCTTAACCCAATTGAAAACTTGTGTAAGGAGCTCAAGATTAAAGTCCACATGAGACACCCAAAGAACCTAGATAACTTGGAGAAGATCTGCATGGAGGAATGGACCAAGATAACTCCAAAAACCTGTGCCGGCCTGATCAGGTCTTATAAAAGACGATTATTAGCTGTAATTGCAAACACGGGTTATTCCACAAAATATTAAACCTAGGGGTTGAATAATAATTGACCCACACTTTTATGTTGAAAATGTATTAAAATTTAACTGAGCAACATAACTTGTTGGTTTGTAAGATTTATGCATCTGTTAATAAATCCTGCTCTTGTTTGAAGTTTGCAGGCTCTAACTTATTTGCATCTTATCAAACCTGCTAAATCTGCAGGGGGTTGAATACTACTTGTAGGCACTGTATGAGCCGGGCCTGGAGGCCGAGGTCTTCATAGCCCGGCGGGACGGTAACGCCCACCTGTCAGAAGAGCATCCAGGCTGCAACTTGATGCCAGGGGACCTGGTCCAATACACCCGGCACTGTGGGGAGAGGGGGTGGTTTGTGCTGGATGCGAAGTTGAGGGGCAGCCAGGAAGCCCGTGTGTGCACCGCACTCCCTCCCCCAAGTGATACCAAGGACTCAGAGTGATGGCAGCGGAAAACCGTTGTCATAGTCCCTGTTGGGACCACCAGTAACCGTTGAAAGTACTGTTTAAAGTTTTGAGAAATAAGCAAATGATTTACCGAAAAGTCACCTGATTTACAGCTTGATTGAAACCGGTCGTTGCCGGCACCGTTGTCCCCGTGGGGACTGTCTACAAGTTGCATAAGGGACTCCTTATGGACAAGCCTGAGAACTTGCAGGGCAACCACGAACTTGTGGCTTGTAAATAAAAATGTTGTTGTGGCTTTCACCGTTACCTCCTCCGGAGAGGCAGATTGGAGGAAGGGCCCGCAGTGGAGCAGGCTGGGGCCCAGCCACTACCGCAACCGGTGGCAATCCTCTGGGGGTTTCAGGGGCTCCCCATGGACATGGGTCTCCTGAAAAGGACAGAACCTGCTCGGGCAACTTGTGCAGGACTGGGATCAAGGGGTTCTGCCTGTTTGCTTAGGGGCAGCATCAGGGCCAGGTTGCTTGGGTGGGAGAGAGCGGAAGCCGTAACCGTAACGTTTAAATAAGAGTACCTCCCGATGTGGGAAGATGTTAATATAATTGTAATGTGTTACCGTTTTACCTTTTCTATTTTTCAGTTGTGAAAATAAAACCGGTGATGGACGCGCAGCCCGCGGACGGTCTGCATTTAACTAAGGGGGAATGTGGCGCCCTGGACAAGCCAGGGGCCACAGAGCACAACACCTACACACCTCACACTTCCGGCAGGCACATCAAAGTCAAACACAAAACCCTTGTTGCCTTCCTCCAGGGGCTGATGTCCACACCAGGGGGTGGGCCAGGCGGTTGGCCCCGCCCACCGAGGAGTTCACAGTCCTGGAGGCGGGAAAAGCAGACAGTTTAATTTAGTTTTGGAGGTGAAAGTGGAAGCGAGGAAAGTAGTAGTGGAGCAACTAACTGACAGCGTCCGGGTGTGTGGCCCGGGCGGTGCAAGGTTGGCAGACGGTGGTGACCGTCTGCAGGAGTGGCCTATCGGAGTCTACCGTAAGGACCGTGGACGGGCGGTGGCCCGGCGGTACCGGACCGGTACCCAAGGTGAAGTCAGCACCATCTGGCAGGGGTGTACGGACCCTGACAAGGCTAGGAGTCGCCGTGAATTTGTCAAATCCGTTAGCAAAGGGAACCTCCTGGGTTTCCCAGCAGCCAAGTCCCGTGAGAAGGCAACCGTCCAACCGTGAGAGGGAAGCACCGCCACCGCCAAGGCAACCGTTTCCCAGGGCCAGAGCCTGCGGGCAAAAAGGGGCTCCTCCAGCCCATATCCAAGCTGGGGAGCGGGTTACCGGTGGGGACCCATCGGAACTAAACACTACACGGGTGCAGGGAAAGGCAGTCACCATCAACCTGCCAGGAGCAGAAACCACTGCAACCGTCAGTGGGACCCGTCCATCCAGCCGTGTGTTTTACCGAGAACTGTGTCTTCGTCATTGGCTGAGTGAGTACCACCGAGCCGTGCGGCACAGCGCTGCCCCTGCGACCCTGCACCACACCAGGCCCCGCAACCCGCCTGTCATCCACCCCTACCCCCATCACCGGGCCCCGGGACAACCAACCCCCTACCCACGGAGGGGAGAACTAACAACAAAGCTGCTCCCTGTCATCGCTCCTGGGATCCCCGTCTAGAGCAGCGGTGGTGTCCCCCAAAATCACCACAACCGTGGGTGGCGTCACGGACAATATCAAGCCCCCACCATCCAAGCCCCTACCCCTTTTCACTCACAGGCGAGGAATGCCACTCGAGTCCCCGGGATCCGGCCCACCGCTCGAGCCACCACAGAGCAGCGGCAGCAGCAGCCGGACCCCAGCAGTGGGAGAGCGCAGCGTCCCCTCCTCCGCCCGCAACACAATGCTCCTGGAAGAGAAAAAATTCTCTTGGAAGACAGGCAATGCTCCTGGAAGAGATACAATGCTCCTGGAAGACATGCAATGCTCCTGGAAGAGATACAATGCTCCTGGAAGAGAT
This sequence comes from Anomaloglossus baeobatrachus, assembly GCF_048569485.1. NCBI lineage: Eukaryota > Metazoa > Chordata > Amphibia > Anura > Aromobatidae > Anomaloglossus > Anomaloglossus baeobatrachus. The sequence continues at coordinate 224,766,062 of NC_134357.1, forward strand.
ACAATGCTCTTGGAAGAGCCTCATTACTAATCTGTAAGTGAAGAGAAATGAAAAACGAAAAAAATCCTTTATTTGAAATAAAATACAAAAAACCCCAAAAACACCCTCTTTCACCCCAAAACACCAAGGTCTGACGTAATCTACATGAGATCCCACGACGATTCCAGCTCTGCTACATTTGACGTCATAGTGTGTGGTCACAAAACATGACAACCCACTGTGAGCTTCAGGCAGAGAATTACTGATCGGTGACGTCACTCAGGTTATTTGCAGTCACAGCTGAAGGTTCCCATAGTCCGCCATTTGTGATCGCAGGTAACCTGACCTCAGGTGACCTTACCTCAGCTGAGGCCACTGAGTTCACAGATCTACATCTTCTGGCAGAAAACAGTTTTTTCCAAGAGATGCAGATTTCGTACTGAAATTTGAACACCATATTCCTGCACCCAATCTACACATCCTGTAAAAAAAAAAAATAATAATTTGCATAAAAACCGCATGCGTTATGATGTTGTATTAATGCGATTGTTTGCCAAGAGGCATAGATTGGGTGCAGAAATACGGTGTAAAAAAAATTCAGCACCTAATCTTCATCTCTTGGCAAAAAACATGGTTTTCTGACAGGAGATGCAGGTCTATGAGGTCACTTAGGGGTACTTTGCACACTACGACATCGCAGGTGCGATGTCGGTAGGGTCATGTCGAAAGTGACGCACTTCCTGCGTCGCTCTCGACATCGTAGTGTGTAAAGCATAGATGATACGATTAACGAGCGCAAAAGTGTCGTAATCGTATCATCGGTGTAGCGTCGGCGAAAACCATAATTACCTTGCTGCGACGGTCTGATGTTGTTCCTCGTTCCTGCGGCAGCACACATCGCTGTGTGTGAAGTCGCAGGAGCGAGGAACATCTCCTACCTGCTTCACCGCGGCTCCTGTTGGCTATGCGAAAGGAAGGAGGTGGGAGGGGTGTTTATGTCCCACTCATCTCCGCCCCTCCGCTTCTATTGGCCGCCTGCCGTGTGACGTCGCTATGACGTCGCACGGCCCGCCCCCTTAATAAGGAGGCGGGTCGCCGGGCAGAGCGACGTCGCAGTAAGGGGTGAGTGCATGTGAAGCTGGCGTAGCGATAATTTTCGCTACACCAGCTATCACCACATATCGCTGCTGCGACAGGGGCGGGGACTATCGCACTCGGCATCGCAGCATTGGCTTGCGATGTCGTAGTGTGCAAAGTACCCCTTAGTGCATGGAGGCCACCTGAAGTCAGGTTACCTGCAATCACAGGTGGAGGGGCCATGTGAACCTCTAGCTGTGACTAAATAACCTGAGTGACATCACCACTCATTGCGTAGCTCAGTCTCTGACTGAAGCTCACAGTATCCGGTCATAATCTATGCCCACTTGCTGTAACCTTTAGTTGTAGCAGAGCTGGAATCGTCATGGAACCTAGTATGGATTACACCAGACCTGGGTGTTTTGGGGTTAATAAAGTGGTGAAAAAGGGTGTGTTTTATTTCAAATAAAGTTTTTTTTTCAGTGTTTGTGTTTATTTCTTTTCACTAACAGCTTAGCAATGGGTGGGGTCTCAGATGCCTCCCATTAGGCTGTGGGGGGGCCAATAAGAATGGGTCTCTCCAGCCTGAGAATACCAGCCCTCAGCTGTCGGCTTTCTCATGGCTCGGTATCAACATTAGGGAGGGAACAACACATCGTTTTTTTTAGATTTCATTTAAAAAAAAAAAAGGCCATCTGCAGTTCTTATTATTTTGATACAGAGCCAAGATAAACACACTCCTGTGTATGCCAGTGCATATGCAAGAAGATTAATGCACAGACCCGGAAGTACTATCAGAGATCCGGAAACAGTAACAGCTGCGCCGGACACCCAGTAAGTGTAACGCGCTTCCTCTAATCCCCCTGTCTATTCTACCATCATTTTTAAGAGTCAAATTCTGGCCCCCATAGACTTATAGCCAGATATTTGAGATCAACTCCCCCCATGAGACTCCACCCAGACTCCACCTCAGCTCCACCTCCACCCCGCAAACCTTCCACAGTCCGCCACCACTCTTGGAAAAACACACACACACACACACACACACACACATCTGTATGCCATGTGCTGAATTATTAGGCAAGTTGTATTTTAGAGGATTTTTTTTATTATTGATCAACAACTATGTTCTCAATCAACCCAAAAGACTCAGATATCAAAGCTTAATATTTTTGGAAGTTGTAGTGGGGTTTTTTTTAGATTTGGCTATCTTAGGAGGATATCTGTTTGTGCAGGTAACTATTACTGTGCAGAATTATTAGGCAACTTAATAAAAACCAAATATATTTCCATCTCACTTGTTTATTTTCACCAGGTAAACAATATAACTGAACAAAATTTAGAAATAAACATTTCTGACATGTAAAAACAAAACCCCAAAAAATTAGTGACTAATATAGCCACCTTTCTTTATGATGACACTCAAAAGCCTACCATCCATAGATCATGTCAGTTGCTTGATCTGTTTACGATCAACATTGCGTGCAGCAGCCACCACAGCCTCCCAGAGACTGTTCCGAGAGGTGTACTGTTTTCCCTCCCTGTAGATCTTACATTTTATGAGGGACCACAGGTTCTCTATGGGTGTCAGAGTTCCGGGTTTTCCAGTTCTCTTTTGAAAGAGCTTGCCCTTTGTTAACATGGAGTTGGCTGTTCTGTTGCCCTACTTCCTGTCCATCTGTTTAAAAGGCCGCCCCTAAGCTTAGTCCAGTGCCTGAGTATACTGCTTGCTGTGTACTCCTGCTTTGCTGCTTTTGGTTCCTGATTGACATTTGGATCCTCCTGAAAAACAACCGACACCGACTCTGGACTTCACCTGGTCTCATCAAGCTGTGCCCGGACTCCGTCTGCCGTCTTTGCTCAGCACTTCTGCCCGGTTCCTTCCGGTTCGTAACCACTCTGGACTCTCATCTCGTACGGACATTTTTGAACTATACCTATTGCCCTTTGTGTCCTGGCTGCGGCGCATTTAGGCCTTCTGGGGTGATTGCCAGACAGTCCCTGTATAGGGGTTCGCTCTTGGTGGTCTCCCTGGGGGAGTCCGGTGCGTGGCCCCGGGAATTCCCCTTCGCTCCGATCCTGGAAGGTATTTCCTGTGTTCTATGTTCTACTGTGTTTTGTTCCGTTTATGTACATCTTGTTGGTTACATATTATAAACATCTTTGCACCAAGAACTCGTCTCTGGTTGTCATTGCCCTAACGCAATCGAAATCCTCAGTACATACAATAGTATTACATTATACTCAGGCCATAAAAGGATTTCGCTGGGGCAATGACTGAGACACGAGTAGATCAGCTTTTTTCCATGATTAACTCCTTGCAGCAGGAGATGGAGGCGGTGCAAACTAAGCTTAGAGATGTGGAGGTACAGCTGGGCCATGATCACCAGGTACTGGGTCCGGCTATTCAGGATTTGCAAACCAGAGTGGAGGCTCAGGAAGCCACCCCCCCTACGTCCGTATCAGCTGCCGGTATGCCTAGGTTACCCCCGTTTCGCTTCAGTGGTGATCGTAGTCAGTTTCGTGGATTTGTTAACCAGTGTATACTGTTTTTTGATGTACATGCTTATTATTACCGTTCTGACCGGTCAAAAGTGTTATGTATAATCATGTTGTTAACCTCCCGAGCACTGGCTTGGGCTAATCCTATGATAGAGAATCGTGATATCCGTTTAAATCACCTGGATGACTTTCTAACAGCAATGGCGCAAATGTTTGATGATCCGAATCGCCGTGCTACCGCTGAATCGGCTCTCCTTTCCTTACGTCAGGGAAAGCGGTCTGTCGTTGAATACGCCACTGAGTTCAAGAGGTTAGTGGTAGACACCGACTGGGGAAACAATGCGTTATTGTCAGTTTTCAGAAAAGGTTTGTCCGGTACCATCAAGGACGAGTTAGCTCGTTCCGAATCTCCAGGGGATTTTGAACTGTTTCTCCAACACTGTGTGCGTATCGATACCCGCTTGACGGAACGTAGACAGGAAAAATGGGCAGCTGTAAACCGGGTAACCAACTTTGCGTTTCCTTCCAGAGAACCCGCTCTCAGGACGCCACGGGAGGCCGAGGATGTTCCTATGCAAGTGGACTCTCTACAAAAGCGAGAGACCAACGAACGTCGTGAACACCGGCTCCGTGAGCGTTTGTGTTTCTATTGCGGTCAATCGGACCATTTCCTGATTGACTGCCCAAAACGTCTAAATCGCCCAAATAAGGTATTGGCAGCCATGGCAGAGTGTGACAACACGGACGCAGAGTCCGATATCTCTGAGGCAAGTGGACACCTGGATGCGGTATTTCCCTTGACTGTAATGTCAACTTCACCTAAGGACTCAGAAGGGAAATACACCCATTGCTCGCTTCCCATTCAGATACGGTGGGAGGGACAGTTAATTCCTATTTCTGCTATGATAGACTCTGGGGCAGGGGGAAATTTCATGGACTCTTCTTTTGCCAGGAAACACGGTATCCAGACTCAACAAAGATCCTCACCGGTTACCATGGAGACGGTAGACGGATCTCCATTAGTTTCTGGACCAGTTGATCGGGAAACAGTACCCCTAGAATGTGTGATGAAGCCAGGTCAGCAGGAGACCCTTGTTTTCATGTTAATTTCTTCTCCCCATTTTCCGATAATTTTAGGAATTCCGTGGCTGCGGTCTACAAATCCAGTCATCGATTGGGAGACTAAAGAAATATCCTTCCCATCGCAGAGCGGTCCGACCATTAGTCCAACTGTACCGGTTCCAGTAACACCGAATGCGGAGGGCACTGTAAAGGTACCTGTTCTACCCCCGGTTTATCATGACTTCGCTGATATATGCGACAAAAGAAAAGCAGATCGGCTTCCCCCGCATAGACCGTATGATTGTCCCATAGACTTACTCCCAGGGGCAGAGATCCCGTTTGGTCATGTCTACCCGTTGGCGGCACCTGAGTTAGAAGCACTAAAGGATTACATCGATGAAAGTCTAGCCAAGGGATTTATTCGCCCTTCTACCTCACCAGCAGGGGCACCCATCTTTTTTGTGAAAAACAAAGAGGGGACTCTGAGACCTTGTATCGACTACCGGGAACTAAATAAGATAACCATCCGGAACCGGTATCCGTTACCGTTGATTCCTGAGCTATTGGAGAGAGTCCAACAGGCAAAGATATTCACTAAATTGGATCTCCGTGGGGCATATAATCTACTCCGCATACGTCCCAGAGACGAGTGGAAGACAGCGTTCAGATGTCGGTATGGACATTATGAGTATCTAGTGATGCCTTTTGGACTTTGTAACGCTCCTGCGGCTTTCCAACACCTAGTCAACGATATTTTTAGGGATATAATGGACCAATTCATGGTGATTTACCTGGATGATATCTTGATCTTTTCTGATTCCCTACAGGAACACCAGGAGCACGTCAAGACAGTACTTACCCGACTGAGGGATAACCACCTGTATATCAAACTGGAGAAGTGCGAATTCCATTGCTCAAAAATACAATTTTTAGGATATGTCATCTCTCCTCAGGGACTGAACATGGAGTCTGGCAAGATACAAGCAATTCTAGACTGGCCGGAACCGGGAAACATCAAGGAGGTACAACGCTTTGTCGGTTTTGCCAACTTTTACAGACGCTTTATCCGTAACTTTTCAGAGATCGTCCGTCCTATTACTCTGTTAACCAAGAAAGGACAGAAGTTTGTGTGGTCCGCCCAGGCTCAGGAAGCTTTCAATCGTCTCAAGGTTTGTTTTACCTCAGCACCAATACTAATACACCCGAATCCCGTACTCCCCTTTATTGTGGAAGTCGACTCTTCCGATTATGCATTAGGGGCTATCCTTTCCCAAAGAACTGGGGACAAGAGTCTCTTGCATCCGTGTGCTTTCTTTTCTCGCCGGTTGTCCCCTGCAGAAAGGAACTATGACATTGCGGACAAGGAATTGTTGGCGATTATTGCAGCTTTTAAGGAATGGAGACACCACTTACAGGGAGCAGCGCAGCAAGTGATAGTTCTCACAGACCATCGTAACCTGGAATTCCTTAAATCTGCCAGGTGCCTGTCTCCACGGCAAGCCCGTTGGAGCTTGTTCCTTAACCAGTTCAATTTTATCGTTACATACCGTCCAGGTTCACGTAATGGGAAAGCCGATGCCTTGTTCCGAATCCACGCCATGGACTCCATGCCTGGAACCCCGTCTCAGACCGTGTTATCTGATGCCAATTTCGTTGGAGTAATCCAGGACCAGGACTTGTGGAAGGACATCAAGCTGGCCTATGATGGTGACGTATTTCTTGCTGCCCCCCCGAATGATGTGACTCTTGTCCTTCGGAATGGTGTGTGGTTGAGAGAGCGACGTATTTATGTCCCTGAGGCTGTAAGACTTCGGGTTCTCAAATTGGTCCATGACTCCGTGTTGGCAGGTCATAGGGGGGTACAGAAGACGCAGGAATTTCTGAGTCGTTTTTTCTGGTGGCCAACCTGTTTAAAGGATGTGAAAGACTATGTCCACTCATGTGTGGTTTGTGCCCGGTACAAGGTCCCTCGTGTGGCTCCTACGGGACTCCTTCAACCGTTACCCGTTCCATCTCGCCCTTGGGGATCCATCTCAATGGATTTTATTGTGGAGTTGCCAGTGTCAGGCGGTAACAATACCATTTTAGTGGTGGTGGATCGGTTGACCAAAGCTGCTCACTTTATTCCATGTACCGGTCTTCCCTCAGCCGCAGAGACAGTGGATTTGGTTATCCAGAATGTATTTCGACTGCATGGGGTACCAGATGAGATCATCTCTGACCGGGGCGTGCAGTTCACGTCTAAATTCTGGAAGGGGTTTTGTTCGGCACTCCGTATTGATGTCTGTTTGTCTTCTGCATACCATCCTCAGACAAATGGGCAAACCGAACGGACTAATCAAACCCTGGAGCAGTACCTACGTTGTTATGTCAGCCATCTGCAGGATGATTGTTGCAGCTGCTTCCTTTGGCGGAGTTCTCGTATAACAACACTCAGAGCAGCTCCACTAAGGTAACGCCCTTTTTCGCTAACTTGGGTTACCATCCGAATGTTTTGCCTAGGTCACCGGTGGCGGTTTCGGTGCCAGCGGTGGAGGACAGAGTGACGGAGCTACGACAGAATCTGGAGGTTTTAAAGGACTCTTTGGCTTCGGCTCAGGAGCGTTACAAGAAGTCGGCAGACACTCACCGGAAACAGGCACCCATGTATAAGGTAGGGGACTCGGTGTGGTTATCCACCAAAAATCTGAAATTGGGTGTTCCTTCGCAGAAGCTGGGGCAGAAATTCATCGGTCCGTTTAGGATCACCGGGATCGTGAGCCCTGTTGCCTGTCGGCTGAAGTTGCCGCACCATTTGATGGTACACCCGGTCTTTCATGTTTCTCTACTCAAACCTGTCTCCCCTAATACGTTTCATGGTCGTATCGTGCCTCCTCCGCCTGTGATGGTTGACGGCCAGGAGCAGTTCGTGTTTGAGGACATTATTGACTCCCGGCTCCATCGGCATCGGCTTCAGTATCTGGTGCGTTGGCAGGAGTACTCCCCCGAGGACGATTCCTGGGAACCCGTGGGTAACATTCGTGCGCCCCGGAAGGTTGCTCAGTTTCATCGGCGGTACCCGGACAAGCCAGGCCCTGATCCGTCCTGAGGCCGTTTCTGGGGGGGGGAGAGTACTGTCAGAGTTCCGGGTTTTCCAGTTCTCTTTTGAAAGAGCTTGCCCTTTGTTAACATGGAGTTGGCTGTTCTGTTGCCCTACTTCCTGTCCATCTGTTTAAAAGGCCGCCCCTAAGCTTAGTCCAGTGCCTGAGTATACTGCTTGCTGTGTACTCCTGCTTTGCTGCTTTTGGTTCCTGATTGACATTTGGATCCTCCTGAAAAACAACCGACACAGACTCTGGACTTCACCTGGTCTCATCAAGCTGTGCCCGGACTCCGTCTGCCGTCTTTGCTCAGCACTTCTGCCCGGTTCCTTCCGGTTCGTAACCACTCTGGACTCTCATCTCGTACGGACATTTTTGAACTATACCTATTGCCCTTTGTGTCCCGGCTGCTGCGCATTTAGGCCTTCTGGGGTGATTGCCAGACAGTCCCTGTATAGGGGTTCGCTCTTGGTGGTCTCCCTGGGGGAGTCCGGTGCGTGGCCCCGGGAATTCCCCTTCGCTCCAATCCTGGAAGGTATTTCCTGTGTTCTATGTTCTACTGTGTTTTGTTCCGTTTATGTACATCTTGTTGGTTACATATTATAAACATCTTTGCACCAAGAACTCGTCTCTGGTTGTCATTGCCCTAACGCAATCGAAATCCTCAGTACATACAATAGTATTACAATGGGGTTCAGATCAGGTGAACAAGGGGGCCATGTCATTATTTTTTCATCTTTTAGACCATTACTGGCCAGCCACGCTGTGGAGTATTCGGATGCATGTGATGGAGCATTGTCCTGCATGAAAATCATGTTTTTCGTGAATGATATGACTTCTTCCTGTACCACTGCTTGAAGACGTTGTCTTCCAGAAACTGGCAGTATATCTTGGAGTTAAGCTTCACTCCATCCTCAATGCAAAAAGGTCCCTCAAGTTCATCTTTGATGATACCAGCCCATACCAGTACCCCACCTCCACCTTGCTGGCATCTGAGTCGGAGTGGAGCTTTCTGCCCTTTACTGATCCAGACTCTGGCCCATCAAGAGTCACTCTCATTTCATCAGTCCATAAAACCTTTGAAACATCAGTCTTAAGATATTTCTTGGCCCAGTCTTGATGTTTTATCTCATGTTTCTTGTTCACAGGTGGTCGTTTTTCAGACTTCCTTACCTTGGTCACGTCCCTGAGTATGGCACACCTTGTGCTATTTGATACTCCAGCAATGTTGCAGTTCTGATAACTAATATATGGCCAAACTGGTGGCAAATGGCATCTTGGCAGCTTCATGCTTGATTTTCCTCAATTCATGGGCAGCTATTTTGCGCCTTTTTTGCCCAACACGCTTCTTGCGACCCTGTTGGCTATTTGCCATAAAACGCTTGATTGTTCAGTGATCACGCTTCAAAAGTTTGGCAATTTCAAGACTGCTGCATCCCTCTGCAAGACATCTCACAATTTTGGACTTTTCAGAGCCCATCAAATCTCTCTTCTGACCCATTTTACCAAAGGAAAGGAAGTTCCCTAATAATTAAGCACACCTTATCACCTTATATAGGGTGTTGATGTCATTACACCACACCCCTCCTCATTACAGAGATGCACATCACTTGATTTGCTTAATTGGTAGTTGGCTCTCAAGCCTCTACAGCTTGGAGTAGGACAACATGTATAAAAAGTATCATGTGATCAAAATACACATTTGCCTAACAATTCTGCACTCAGTATGTATATATATATATATATATATATATATATATATATATATATATATACAGCCATATGAAAAAGTTTGGGCACCCCAATTAATGTTAACCTTTTTTACTTTATAACAATTTGGGTTTTTGCAACAGCTATTTCAGTTTCATATATGTAATAACTTATGGACTGAGTAATATTTCTGGATTGAAATGAAGTTTATTGTACTAACAGAAAATGTGCAATCCGCATTTAAACAAATTTTGACCGGTGCAAAAGTATGGGCACCTCAACATAACAGTGACATTAATATTTTGTAGATCCTCCTTTTGCAAAAATAACAGCCTCTAGTCGCTTCCTGTAGCTTTTAATGAGTTCCTGGATCCTGGATGAAGGTATATTTGACCATTCCTGTTTACAAAACAATTCCAGTTCAGTTAAGTTTGATGGTCGCCGAGCATGGACAGCATGCTTCAAATCATCCCACAGATTTTCAATGATATTCAGGTCTGGGGACTGGCATGGCCATTCCAGAGCATTGTAATTGTTCCTCTGCATGAATGCCTGAGTAGATTTGGAGCGGTGTTTTGGATCATTGTCTTGCTGAAATATCCATCCCATGTGTAACTTTAACTTCGTCACTGATTCTTGCACATTATTGTCAAGAATCTGCTGATACTGAGTTGAATCCATGTGACCCTCAACCTTAACAAGATTTCCGGCGCCGACATTGGCCACACAGCCCCAAAGCATGATGGAACCTCCACCAAATTTGACTGTGGGTAGCAAGTGCTTTTCTTGGAATGCCGAGTTTTTTTGCCTCCATGCATAACGCCTTTTTGTATGACCAAAGAACTCAATCTTTGTTTCATCAGTCCACAGGACCTTCTTCCAAAATGTAACTGGCTTGTCCAAATGTGCTTTTGCATACCTCAGGCGACTCTGTTTGTGGCGTGCTTGCAGAAACGGCTTCTTTCGCATCACTCTCCCATACAGCTTCTCCTTGTGCAACATGCGCTGTATTGTTGACTGATGCACATTAAGACCATCTGCAGCAAGATGATGCTGCAGGTCTTTGGAGGTGGTCTGTGGATTGTCCTTGACTCTTCTCACCATTCTTCTTCTCTGCCTTTCTGATATTTTTCTTAGCCTGCCACTTCTGGGCTTAACAAGAACTGTACCTGTGTTCTTCCATTTCCTTACTATGTTCCTCACAGTGGAAACTGACAGTTTAAATCTCTGAGACAACTTTTTGTATCCTTCCCCTGAACAACTATGTTGAATAATCTTTGTTTTCAGATTATTTGAGAGTTATTTTGAGGAGCCCATGATGCCACTCTTCATAGGAGATTCTAATAGGAGAACAACTTGCAAGTGGCCACCTTAAATACCTTTTCTCATGATTGGATACACCTGCCTATGCAGTTCAAAGCTCAATGAGGTTACAAAACCAATTTAGTGCTTTAGTAAGTCAGTAAAAAGTAGTTAGGAGTGTTCAAATCAAGAAATTGATAAGGGTGCCCATACTTTTGCACTGGTCAAATTTTGTTTAAATGCGAATTGCACATTTTCTGTTAGTACAATAAACCTCATTTCAATCCAGAAATATTACGCAGTCCAACAGTTATTAGATATATGAAACTGAAATAGCTGTTGCAAAAACCCAAATTGTTATAAAGAAAAAAGGTTAACATTAATAGGGGTGTCCAAACCTTTTCATATGACTATATATATATATATATATATATATATATATATATATATATATATATATATATATATATATTGTGAGGTAGCACGGTCGGCTGCGCAGCAGAAGACACGGGATCCAGGCAATAAGGTTCACAACACACGGTTTAATGTCCAAAACAAAAGTCCACCACAATATACATGTGCCTCTCCAGCAGAGAACTCAGGGAGTTGTGTCCACTCCCTCACACCCGGCACACATGCCCTTGTTCCTGTTTCCATTTAACCCTTCCTTCAGCCTGTAGGGAAACAGCATTAACCCTGGAGTGGATTTACTTTCTATCATGGAGTGAGCACAACCGGGGCGAGACATACCGGCCGTCATAGATAACCCCGGTCACAGTCTCACATACCCCCCCCTCAGTTCAAGCGTGCGGGGTTGAACTCCCGCCATCAAACACGGGCCGCGGGACAGGGCATCGGCGTTGCCCTGCAACCCACCGGCCCTATGTTCAACCGTAAACCGGAAGTTCTGCAGAGAAAGGAACCACCGGGTAACCCGGGCATTCCGTTCCTTGGCGGACCTCATCCAGACCAGTGGAGAGTGATCCGTCACCAAGCGAAACTGCCGTCCCAGCAGGTAATAGCGTAGGGACTCCAAGGCCCACTTGATCGCCAGGCACTCCTTCTCCACTACGCTATAATTCCGCTCGGGAGGGGTGAGCTTCCTACTTAAGAAGGTGACGGGGTGTTCCTCCCCCTGAACCATCTGAGACAGCACTGCCCCCAGGCCGACCTCTGAGGCGTCAGTCTGTACTATGAACTCCTTCCGGAAATCAGGGTGTACAAGAACGGGCTGTCCGCACAGGACCCCCTTCAGGGCCCGGAAGGAGTCCTCGGCCTGCGGAGTCCAGCGCACCATGACGGACTTCTTGCCTTTGAGAAGGTCCGTCAAGGGGGCTGATAGTCCCGCAAAATCCTTTACAAACCTCCTGTAGTACCCCACGATACCCAGGAAGGCCCTAACCTGCTTCGTGGTCAGGGGTCTAGGCCACTTCTGGATCGCCTCAACCTTGTTAATTTGGGGCTTAATCACTCCTTGGCCTATCACGTAGCCCAAGTATCGGGCTTCCGTGAGTCCCAACGCACATTTCTTGGGATTGGCTGTCAATCCGGCTGTTCGAAGCGCGTCCACCACCGCTTGTACCTGTTCCAAGTGGGTCTGCCAATCGGAGCTGTAAATAATGATGTCATCAAGGTACGCTGATGCGTACGCCTGGTGGGGTTCCAGCACTAAGTCCATCAACCTCTGGAACGTGGCCGGAGCGCCATGTAACCCAAAAGGCAAGACAACATAGTGGAAGAGACCCTCCGGCGTAACAAAAGCGGTTTTCTCCTTGGCGGACTCCGTCAGTGGCACCTGCCAGTACCCCTTGGTCAGGTCGAGCGTGGTAAAATATCGCGCCTGTCCCAGCCTATCAATCAGCTCATCCACCCGGGGCATGGGGTAGAGATCGAACTTGGATATTTCATTCAATCTCCTAAAGTCATTGCAGAACCTTAAGGAGCCATCGGGTTTTGGTATTAGGACAATCGGACTAGCCCATTCACTCCGGGATTTTTCGATGACCCCCAGGCGTAACATTGTCTTTACTTCCTCTGATATGGCTTGTCGTCGAGCCTCCGGTACCCGGTATGACTTCAGGCGTACCTTCAGGTGGGGTTCGGTGACAATATCATGTCGTATCAGACTGGTCCTACCGGGCAGCTCGGAGAAGACATCGGGGTTCTGCTGAACCAACCGTCCGGCCTCTCGCCTCTGTGTCTTGGTGAGGGCTTCTCCAATCCTTACTTCCGGTTCGTCCTCTCCGGAGGTCGCTGGAGCCGGATGTGAACGACCCGAAGAGGAAAGAGATGGGGAAAAAACAGCCATCAGGCTTTCCCGTTCCTGCCAAGGTTTTAATAGGTTGACATGGTATATTTGTTCAGGTTTCCGCCTACCGGGCTGCAATACTTTATAGTTAACCACCCCGACTCGTTCCTTTATCTCGTAGGGGCCTTGCCACTGAGCCAGGAATTTACTCTCCGCCGTGGGAATTAATACCAACACCCGATCCCCGGGTTTAAAGGTCCGCACGGTGGCTTGTCTATTGTAGCGGCCGCTTTGCGCGGCCTGAGCCTCCTGTAAATGCTCCTTCACAATTGGCATGACCGCGCTTATGCGGTTCTGCATTCCTAAAATGTGTTCAATCACACTTTTATGGGGGGTGGGCTCTTGCTCCCATGTGTCCTTTGCCAGGTCCAACAATCCCCGGGGATGTCGCCCGTATAACAATTCAAAAGGCGAAAACCCCATGGATGCCTGTGGCACCTCACGGATGGCAAACATCAAATAGGGAAGCATCATATCCCAGTCTTTCCCGTCTTTTGAGATCACCCTTTTGAGCATGGTTTTCAGGGTTTTATTGAAACGCTCGACTAAACCGTCCGGTTGAGGATGATACGCAGACGTACGCAACTGCTTGATCTGGAGTAGCCGGCATAGCTCTTTGGTCACTTTAGACATGAATGGGGTCCCCTGATCCGTAAGGATCTCCTTGGGCAGCCCCACCCGGCAGAACACAGCAAACAACTCCCGAGCTATAAGCTTTGCTGCAGTATGTCTGAGAGGTATCGCCTCGGGATACCGGGTGGCATAGTCAACGATCACTAGGATGTGTTGGTACCCTCGAGCGGACTTTACGAGGGGCCCCACCAGATCCATCCCTATCCGTTCAAAAGGGACTTCTATAATGGGTAACGGTACCAACGGACTGCGAAAATGGGTCAGGGGTGCGGTAAGCTGACACTCCGGGCAGGTTTCGCAGAACCGTTTTACCTCCCCAAAGACCCCGGGCCAATAGAACCTTTGCAATATTCGCTCCTGCGTTTTCTTGACCCCTAGGTGGCCACTCATCAGGTGTTTATGAGCCAAGTCGAGGACCCGCCGGCGATACGGCTGGGGCACCACCAACTGCTCTACCCCCACGCCCCGTATTTCATCTACCCGGTAGAGTAAATCCTGCTTAAGAGCGAAATGGGGGTACCTTACCTGGGCACCGGGCAGCTGTGCCACCCCGTCAACTACTGTCACCCGACTCCGGGCATGTATTAATGTAGGGTCCTGGAGTTGGGCTGTCCCAAACGTATCCGGGGACGCCTCCAACTCCGGGATGGGTTCGACCGTCTCAGCCTCTCCTGCCAATACCTCTAGGGGCGACCTATCGGGTTCACATTCTGTCCCTATCATGGGGACCCCTACGGCAGGTGTCCCAGATTCAGGATTGTAGGGCTCAGGTCCTGGACTGACCAATATCTGAGGAGACTTAGGGGGTCCCTTCCATAAAGTCCAAAAATAGGGCAGATCCCTTCCTAGGATCACGTCATAAGGAAGAGTGTTAAGAAGTCCCACCTCATGTTGCACCTGACCGCAAGGTGCTGTGATGGTGACAATCCCCGTGGGATAGTCTCGGCGGTCCCCATGTATGCAAACCACCCCCACGGTACGTCCTGTGGCCTTTACTTTAGCCCTCAAGGTGGATCGCACAAGGGTCACTAAGCTTCCGGAATCCAACAATCCTGTAACCGGACATCCATTCACCTGTATTTGGCACAAGTGGGGCTCCGTCTCTGGGGAGACCAGGTCAGCGGTACACACCACCTGAGCATACATTGAACCCCGCCGGGTAACCCCACAATCCATGGGCTCCGTGGTGAGTGGACACTGGGCTTCCATATGTCCCACCCGCTGGCACCGCCAACATCTAATAGGGAAGGAAACCCCCTTGACGGGTTGTCGTTTAGGGTACAGAACCTTCTGGACCTCAGGAACGGCGGGCGCGGCCTCAGACGGGACGGTAGGGGACTCCTGCACCATAGTCAGCGGTGGGTCCTTGGCCCTAGGCTTGGAGGGGCCGGACCGACGGGCGGTACGCAAAGTCTCAGTGTCCCGTATCAAGTCCTGTGTAGCCACATGCCGCTCTACCAGGGACACTAATTGGTCGAGGGTACTCGGGTCACCCTGTCCTACCCACCGTTGAACGATGACGGGTAAAGTGCGCACAAAACGATCAACTACTACCCTTTCCACCATTTGCGCCGGGCTCAGAGTGTCAGGCTGCAACCACTTTTTTACAAGATGCAACAAGTCATAGGCCTGGGAGCGTACGGGTTTGCCTTCCTCATAGAACCACTGATTTACCCGCTGAGCCCGTACATAGGTATTCACCCCCAACCGAGCCAGTATTTCGGCTTTCAGGGTTGCATAGTCAATGGCGTCATCGGTACAGAGGTCCAGGTACGCTTTTTGGGGTTCCCCCGTCAGATAGGGCGACAATACCTCAGCCCACTGGGGGGTCGGCAGCTTTTCCCGCTTGGCCACCCGCTCAAACACCGCCAGGAACGCTTCCACATCATCCCCCGGGGTCATCTTTTGCAACGCTTGTCTCACCGCTTTCCGGACGCTGCCGTCGTCACCCGGTCCCGGGGTTGTTGCTGCCGGTCCGGCACGGATCGACTTGGCCAGGAGAACCATCTGTTCTTGATGTCTTTGTTCCTGCAATTGCAAGGCTTGCTGCTGACGTGCATTGGCCTGAACCAGCTGTTCTTGGTGCTTTTTTTCCTGCACTTGCAAGGATTGCTGCTGACGTTCCAACGCCCGGAGCAGGTGTGCATTGGTCTGTTGCTGCTGTTCATTAGCCTGAGCCAGCTGCTTTAGTATGTCCTCCATGGCGTCACCGGGTTTGGGCTGTAGTATAGCCGCTCGAATCCAGGACATGTGCTACCGGGTCACCAGGGATGGATGCTACACCTCACCGGGCTGGCATGCCCGCATTCTCCACCATATGTGAGGTAGCACGGTCGGCTGCGCAGCAGAAGACACGGGATCCAGGCAATAAGGTTCACAGCACACGGTTTAATGTCCAAAACAAAAGTCCACCACAATATACATGTGCCTCTCCAGCAGAGAACTCAGGGAGTTGTGTCCACTCCCTCACACCCGGCACACCTGCCCTTGTTCCTGTTTCCATTTAACCCTTCCTTCAGCCTGTAGGGAAACAGCATTAACCCTGGAGTGGATTTACTTTCTATCATGGAGTGAGCACAACCGGGGCGAGACATACCGGCCGTCATAGATAACCCCGGTCACAGTCTCACAATATATATATATATATATATATACATATATTTATTATATACACACACACAGACACAGCCAAGAGTCTTAGCACCCTTATAGTTGTTCCAGAAAATGAAGTATGTCCCTCAGAAAAGTAATAATACACCCTCTACACCGCCTGCCCTCTCCATAATGCACCTTCTACATCGCCCCTCTCCATAACACCATAACACACCACCTACACCGCCTCTTTCCATAATACATACTCTACACCTCCCTGCTCCATAATACACCCTCTACACCGCCTCTCTCCGTAATACACCCTCTACACTGCTCCCCTCCGTCACACTCTGCCCCACTCCATCACACTCTACCTTTCACAGTCTGCCCCTCTGTCACACTCTGCCCCTCACACTCAGCACCTCTCTTGTCACATTCAGCCCCTCACAGTCTGCCCCTCTCATCACACTGAGCCTCTCAGTCTGCCCCTTTCTTGTCATACTCTGCCCCTCACACTGAGCCCATCACACTCTGCCCTTCTTTTGTCACACTCAGCACCCCCCATGTCCTCCTCTTCACTCATTACCTGTCATATGCCCTCATCTGCTACAGCTACTCAAGTATGTTCTGGATCATCCCACATGGGTATGACGTCATTGCACGTCCTGAACGGGAGCAGATTAGAGCTTCCCTGCCTCTGCAGTGCTCATGTATTAAATCCTCTCTCCCCTCCCCCTTGAGAAAAAAACGCCGGATTTGCTAGATGGCAAAAGGAAATGGGAGTTTAACCCCGTCATGACCGCAGGCAGTAACGTTACGTCCTATTTTTACGTGACTTAACGCCCAGGGACGTAAGTTTACTGCTTAAAGTTCATTTGATTGCCGTGGCCATAGCAAGGCCTTTCAAATGATGTCCCCTACTGTTTCTTACAGCAGGGGACATTTGCTTGACCCCAGGGGGGGGGTGGCATCACCACCCCCCATCGACGATCGTTGTGATTGCCTGTTCAAATATGAACCGCCAACCACATCGTTCGCACTGGTTTCGGCTAAAACAATGCCTGAACCAGTGCAATACTGTGAGATCATGCTATGATGTGCTGCAGCAGCTGCAGCAGATCATAGCTGGAACTCAAACATGGCTCCCCCCAGCCCCTGCAGCACTGATTGGAGCGATCGTGCTATGTCGCGCAATCGCTCCAATCAGCGTGCAGTGGGGCTGTCTGATCTGCAGGTGACCGCCCTCCCCAGGCCTGTGTTGGTCTCGGAAGCCCTCCCCCAACATGTCTTCAGCGTGCACTGGCTGGTACCTGCAGTACCACACCGATGCTGCTGCCACTGCTGCTGATACCACCACTCCTGCTCGCATTGTAAGTATTGCGTGCTCCCCTTGTAGCCCCTGCGTGCTCCCACGATGTACCCTGCGCGCTCCCGCGATGTCCCCTGCACACTCCCGCGATGTCCCCTGCCTGTGCCGATGTTCCCCCCGCCGCGATCTTTACTCCGCTACCATTCTCCGGCCTCTGCTTCTCAGGTCTCCCCCTCCCCATCTGCTCTCCCTCTTCGATGTTCCCTACCTGCCTCCACCGGGTCGTCCGAGGTCTTCACTGGCCCGATCACATCTGCCTCCATCGCTGGGTTCTTCCTGGGTCCTTCCTGGGTCTTCTGATGAGCGGTCCAACTTCATGCCTGCTCCTTCTGTAGCTGTCCACTTTCTGCCTTCTATTCCTCCTGCTGTTCCTCTGGTCAGTAATCCTCCTGCAAATCTTCTGGGTACTGTATAATTTTTTTTTTTTCCCCCTGTCCGTTTTTACACCTCATCCGTCTGTGCGTCCCGCCGAGCGCTGATCAGTGATGCAGATAACGTATCTGCATCCGTGGTCAATTTTCGGCGGGTCGTTTTTTTGCATCTCATCCGTGTGTGCGT
This sequence comes from Anomaloglossus baeobatrachus, assembly GCF_048569485.1. Lineage (NCBI taxonomy): Eukaryota > Metazoa > Chordata > Amphibia > Anura > Aromobatidae > Anomaloglossus > Anomaloglossus baeobatrachus. Next base: position 224,784,234 of record NC_134357.1, read on the forward strand.
CCCGCAATGGCCGAGCGCTGATCAGGGATGTGCGCAATGGATCGGCATCCTTGCTCAATTTTCGACGTTACTTTTTTTTTCCACATCCTCGATGCTTTTTGTATCTTATTCGACCGTGCGTCCTGCAGCGGCCAATCAGTGCACAGTGTCTGTGTGTTTGAAAAGTCAAATGGCGCCCCTTTTCTTCCAAGCCCTGCTGTGCGCCCAAACAATTAATATCCACCACATATGAGGTATCTGCGTACTCAGGAAAAATTGCACAATACGTTTTATGGTGCAGTGTTTCCTGATACCGTTGTTAAAAGAATACCGTGTTTTTCTAAAAATAAGACCTCCCCCAAAAATAAGCCCTAGCAGGGATTTTCAGCATTTTCGGAGTAAGGCTTAAATATAAGCCCTCCCCCGAAAATAAGCCCTAGTCCCAGATCAATAATGAAGTGTCCCTGCAGCTAAAAAAGTTACAGATACTGCAGGACACTTCATTATAGACAGCGGCACCCAGCAATCACACTCACCAGACGCCGAGCAGCAGGACCTGCAGTGATCGCACACCCGCACACATCAGCTCTCACACACACACACACACACACACACACACACAATCAGATCTCACACACACACCAGATCTCACATACAAACATCGGATCGCACACACAGTCAGATCGCACACATAATCAGATCGCACACACAAACATCGTATCACACGCAAACATCAAATCACATACACAAACACAAACATCGGATCGCACACACATCGGATCGCATACACTCACCTCATCCAGCGACACCAATCTCTTCTCGCCGGGAGAATCCTGAGAGGCAGTGCGGTGCAGCGCAACGAACAGGACCTGCGGCCGGACACGTGACTTGCTCTCATTCCCTGCTGCCGTAAGTGCTGGATGTGATGTGATGTGTGTGTGTGTGTGTGTGTGTGTGTGTGTGATCTGCTGTGTGTGTCTGCAATCGGCTGTGTGTGTGTCTGCGATCAGCTGTTTTTCTGCGATCGGCTGTGTGTGTCTGCGTTCGGATGTGTGTATCTGTGATCGGCTGTGTGTGCCTGTGATCAGATGTGTGTATCTGTGATTGGCTGTGTGTGCCTGTGATCGGATGTGTGTATCTCTGATCGGCTGTGTGTGCCTGTGATAGGATGTGTGTATCTCTGATCGGCTGTGTATGCCTGCGATCGGATGTGTGTATCTGTGATCGGCTGTGTGTGCCTGTGATAGGATGTGTGTATCTCTGATCGGCTGTGTGTGCCTGCGATCGGATGTGTGTATCTGTGATCGGCTGTGTGTGCCTGTGGTAGGATGTGTGTATCTGATCAGCTGTGTGTGCCTGTGATAGGATGTGTGTATCTGATCGGCTGTGTGTGCCTGTCATAGGATGTGTGTATCTGTGATCGGCTGTGTGTGCCTGCGATCGGATGTGTGTATCTGTGATCGGCTGTGTGTGCCTGCGATCGGATGTGTGTATCTGTGATGGCTGTGTGTATCTGTGATCAGCTGTGTGTGCCTGTGATCGGCTGTGTGTATCTGTGATGGCTGTGTGTGCCTGCGATCTGCTGTGTGTGATCTGCTGTGTATATCTGCGATCTGCTGTGTGTGTGTGTGTGTGTGTGAGATCTGCTGTGTGTGTGATCTGCTGTGTGTGTCTGCGATCTGCTGTGTGTGTCAGCGTGTCAGCTAGCAGCAGGGGAGGACGGCGTGCAGCACCAACCAGAGATCACAGGAGGACCTGGGAACCACGCAGACATCCTGGTCTGGTGAGTATGAGTCTCCTGGGAAGTGGGGAGGGTCTTATTTTTTGGGGGGTAAACTTACCCCCAACCGTGTTTCTCCAAGAATAAGACCTCCTCCAAAAATAAGCCCTAGTGCTTTTTTGGGGGGCAAAAAAAAATATAAGACAGTGTCTTATTTTTGGAAAAACACGGTAGCTACCTGGTTGAAACAAAGATTTTGTGGCAAAAAAAAAAATAATTTTCACGGTTCAACGTTATCAACTTCTGTGGAGCCGCTGGGAGTAGAAGTGGCTCACGAAACATCTAGATAAATTCCTTGAGGGGTCTAGTTCCAAAATGGGGTCACTTGTGGGGGAGCTCTACTGTTTAGGCACCATACGGGGTCTCCAAACGTGACATGGCATCCGCTAATGATTCCAACCAATTTTGCTGTGAAATGGCGCTCCTTCTCTTCTGAGCCCCACCGTGCACCCAAACAATTACTTTCCACGAAATATGAGGTATCTGCGCACTCAGGAAAAATTGCACGATATGTTTTATGGTGCATTTTTTCCTGATACCCTTGTGAAAAAAAACCCTACCTGGTTCAAGTAACAGTTTTGTGGTAAAAAAAAAAATAAAATGTATTCATGGCTCAACATTATCAACTTCTGTGGCGCCCCTTGGAGCTCACTAAACATCTAGATAAATTCCTTGAGGGGTCTAGTTTCCGAAATAGGGTCACTTGTGGGGGAGCTCCATTGTTTAGGCACTTCAGGGGGTCTCTAAATGCAACATCACGTCAGCTAATGATTCCAACCAAGTTTGCTGTCAAATGGTGCTCCTTCCCTTCTGAGCCCCGCTGTGCGCCCAAACAATTACTTTCCACCACATATGAGGTATCTGCGTATTCAGGAGAAATTGCACAATACATTTTATGGTGCATTTTTTCCTGATACCCTTGTGAACAAAAAGCTACCTAGTTGAAGCAATAGTTTTGTGGTAAAAAAAAAAAAAATTCTTTTCACGGCTCAATGTTATAAACTTCTGTGAGGCCCCCAGGGGTTCAAAGTGCTCACCAAAAACATCTAGAAAAATTATTTGAGGGCTCTAGTTTCCAAAATGGGGTCACTTGTGGGGGAGCTTCATTGCTTAGGCACCTCAGGGGGTCTTCAAACCCGACATGGCGTCCGTTAATGAGTGCAGCTAATTTTGCGTTCAAAAATTCAAATGGCGCGCCTTCCCTTCCAAGCTCCGCCGTGCGCCCAAACAATTAATTTTTACCACATATGGGGTATCAGTGTACTCAGGAGAAATCGCACAATAAATTGTATGGTGCACTTTCTCTATTCTCCCTTGTGAAAATGAAACATTTTATGGCTAAAGTAACATTTTTGTGTTAAAAAGTAAAATTTTCATTTTTTCCTTTCACACTGCTTTGGTTCCTGTGAAACACCTGAAGGGTTAATAAACTTCTTGGATGTGGTTTTGAGGGGTGCAGTTTTTAGAATGGGATCACTTTAGGGTATTTTCTGTCACCTAGGCCTCTCAAAGTCACCTCAAATGTGATGTGGTCCCTAAAAAAATGATTTTGTAAATTCTGTTGGAAAAATGAGAAATTGCTGATGAACTTTGACCCCTTCTAACTTCCTAACGAAATTTTTTTTTAGAAAATTGCGCTGATGTAAAGTAGACATGTGGGAAATTTTATTTAGTAACTATTTTGTGTGACATAATTCTCGGATTTATGGCCATGAATTTTCAAAGTTTGAAAATTGCGAAATTTTCGCAAAATTTCCGAAATTTTAACATATAAACGTAAAAAATATCGGCCTAAATTTACCACTATGAAGTACAATATGTCATGAAAAAACAATTTCAGAATCGCCGGGAACCTATCAAAGTGACACTGGTCGGAATTGCCAAAAATGGCCCGGTCATTAGAGCGTTTTAGTGGCCGGGGGTGAAAGGGTTAAAACAAAACAAAAAAACTGTTTTAACATGGTCCTGGGAGGCAGCAGCTCGGGGCGACCGGCCCCCTGGTAGCTAAGCTACTGCTACAGCCAGGGCTGTGGAGTCGGAGTCGGTATAAAATGGATTGACTCCTAAAATATATAATAAATTGGGTACAGCAGTTCAATGCAGAATGTGCTGAATATTTTTTCATAGGAATTTGGGAAAGTTATGAAATGTCCTATAAATGGCTGTTCTATTCCTGATCTAAGGCTACATTCACACACAGCGTTTTTGCTGCCTTTTTTGAGGATACGTTTTTTAGCAGCGACATCGGTAGCGATATCGCTCGTGAAAGTACCCGCCCCCGTCGTTTGTGAGTCACGGGCAAATCGCTGCCCGTGGCGCACAATATCGCTGGGAGCCGTCACACATACTTACCTTCCTAGCGACGTCGCTGTGACGCCGCACAAACCGCCCCCTTAGAAACGAGGCTGTTTGCTGGCTGGCGAATAGCCTCTTTTCTAAGGGGGCGGTTCGTGCGGCGTCACAGCGACGTCACACGGCAGGCGTCCAATAGAAGCGGAGGGGCGGAGAGCAGCCGCAGAAAGTCACGCCCACCAGGACGCAGGTACAGTGTTGTTCGTCGTTCCTGGGGTGTCACACATAGCGATGTGTGCTGCCTCAGGAACGATGAACCTGCGTCCTGCACGAGCAACGACATTTGGGAAATGGACGACGTGTCAACAATCAACGATTTGGTGAGTATTTTACATAGTTAGTGGTCGCTCGTACATTTCACACTCAATGTTCGTCGCTAATGAGGCCGGATGTGCATCATGAATTCCGTGACCCCAACGACATCTCGTTAGCGATGTCGTTGCGTGTAACGGGACCTTTATACCCGGAAATTGTTAAAGATGTTACCCATGTGGTTACGGCTTTGCCTCCAACCCAAGTTAGTGTAGAGAGATTGTTCTCTAGCCTTAAAATTATTAGGTCAGATTAAAGGTCATCTATGAAGGAGGATCTGATGGAGGCAATTCTATGTCTTAGGCTATGTGCGCACTAGACCGTTTTTCCCGCGGATTTACCCGCGGATTTGCCCCGGAAATTTCTTGAGAAATGTCTGCAATCTTTGTGCAGACATTTCCCATGAAATTCAATGAGAAAAAAAAATAGCTGTGCGCACTGTGCGAATTTTTCTCAAGAAAATTTCTTGAGAAAATTTTCTCGAGAAACTTTCTTGAGAAAATGTGCATGTCCATTAATTTCCGCAGGTACCTGCGGTATTCCGGGGGTATTCCGCAGGTAGCAATGATGTGCGGTATACCACCGGAATAGCCGCGATTTACCTGCGGTAATGCCCATCGCTGCCTGCGGTTTTGCAGGAAGCGATGTCATTATGCCAGGAAGAGGAGCAGAGGAAACACACGTCACACTCCCTGGACGCCGCACAGAAGCACTTCCGTGCGACCTCCAGGTGCCCGTGCAGTGTGTGTCCTGCTCCAGCCTCGCGGCTGCCTGCACTGCAGGGTGTCAGTGTGTGCCCGCAGTGTCAGCAGCCTGTCACGCTGCAGCGCAGGCAGACACTGACATCCTGCAGTGCTGGGAGCCGCGGGGATGACGATCGCTGCTGTCAGGAGGTGAGATCATTACCTGCTGTGACGATCTCCTGCCTCCTGACGTCAGCGCTGTCACTGCTGTCTAGGGCCGACTCGCGAGCGGCCCGAGACTGTCACTAGCGGTGACGTCACGGGCTCTCGCGATAACTCAGTGACAGCGCTGACGTCAGCAGTACAGGAGATGATCACAGAAGGTAATGATCTCATCTATGCTCCTGATGGCAGCGCTCGTCATCCCCTGCAGTGACCTGAGCTGACCTATTGATGTTAGCTCAGGTCACTGCATTGCTCTCCCAGCCAATGGGGAACATTCTGTTTTTCATTGACTGGGACAGCGACTATGGTATGGATCGCCGTGCCCCCCCCCCCCTTATTGGATTACGCCGGACGTGGAATTGATTGTGCTCTTTTCAATAAATTGGTTAAAGAGGGAATGTTTTGGGGAGTGTTTTTTCAAATAAAACTTTTTTTGTTGTCTATTTTTTAATTATTACTGACTGGGTTGGTGATGTCGGGTATCTGATAGACGCCTGACCTCACCAACCCCAGGGCTTGATGCCAGGTGACATTACACATCTGGCATCAACCCCATATATTACCCCGTTTGCCAACGCACCAGGGCGCGGGATGAGCTGGGGCAAAGCGCCAGGATTGGCACGTCTAATGGATGCGCCACTTCTGGGGCGGCTGCGGCCTGCTATTTTTAGGCTGGGGAGTGTCCAATAACAGTGGACCTCCCTAGTCTGAGAATATCAGACCCCAGCTGTCCGCTTTACCTTGGCTGGTGATCCAATATGGGGGGGACCCCACGTTTTTTGTTTTAAATTATTTATATAATTTAAAATAACAGCGTGGGGTGCCCACTGTTTTGGATTATCAGCCAAGGTGAAGCTGCCAGCGGTGGTCTGCAGGCTGCAGCCGTCTGCTTTACCCTAGCTGGCTACAAAAAATGGGGGGACCTCACGTCATTTTTTTTTAATTATTTATTTATTTTATGGCTAAATACAAGGCTAAGCACCCTTTAGGCTACTTTCACACATCCGGCTTGAGCTCTGCGGCTCAATCCGGCTGTGCAAGCTATGCAACGGATGCGGTGAAAACACCGCATCCTTTGCATAGGTTTTTCCTTTGCGGCCAGTCCGGTTTTTGCCGCTTGCGGCATGCTACTGAGCATGCGCAGTGGCAAAAACCGCATGCGGCGGCCGGATGCGGTTATTGCCGCATCGCGCCGCATCCGGCCGCCATAGGCATGTATTGAAAAATGTGCCGCATCGGCCGAATGCGGCGCGATGCGGTTTTTTTTGCCGCACGAAAAAACGTGCCAGGCAACGTTCCATCCGGCCGCCGCATCGGCTACATCTGCCGCATGCGGCAAAAAACGGACGGAACGCAAGGCTATGCGGCACAATGCGGCACTAATTAAAGTCTATGCAGGAAAATCGCAACCGGCAGCAAAAAAAACCGGTTGCGATTTTCATGCAAAGTGCCGGATTGTGCCGCATAGCAAAAACCGGAGGTGTGAAAGTAGCCTAAGTGCCACATGAAAGTCACTAAAGGGTGCCAGCTTAGAAAATGCAGGGAGGTGGAACATTATATAGGTTTTTCTCATCTATCTATCTATCTATCTATCCATCTATCTATCTATCCCTCTATCTATCTATCCCTCTATCTATCTATCTATCCCTCTATCTATCTATCTATCTATCCCTCTATCTATCTATCTATCTATCTATCCATCTATCCCTCTATCTATCTATCTATCTATCTATCTATCTATCTATCCATCTATCCCTCTATCTATCTATTCATCTATCTATCTATCCCTCTATCTATCTATCTATTCATCTATCTATCCCTCTATCTATCTATTCATCTATCCATCTTTCCCTCTATCCATTATCTGTCTATCGATTATTGCAGGGACAAACCTGCGGTAAATCCGCGGCAAATTCGCGGCAAATTCGCGGCAAATCCGCGGCAAATCCGCGGCAAAAACGCATGCGGATTTGGTGCGGATTTTTTCCGCAGGTCCGGAAATCTTTCACTGGCAGAAGTTTCTCAAGAAATTTTCTTGAGAAACTTCACATTTCTAGTGCGCACAAATTCATAGACTCACTACACAAATGCTTAGTATATTTTTGTTGAAAACTGTTTCTTGCCACTTACATAGTGATTACATATATGTGTTCTACATATATACAATGTATTACAGTTTTGTGTTCTAAAGGTGTATTACAATAAATATATTTTATATTCTAAATATCTTGATTATTGTATCATAAAATGATTAAATGTCTGATGTTCACATTTTACTACAATAAATTTTTCATTTAAATGTAAGCAATATATGTGGGAGTTGGAGTTGGAGTCGTGGAGTCGGAGTCAGTGCAAGAGAAATTGTGGAGTCGGAGTCGCAGGTTTGGCTTACCGACTCCACAGCCCTGGCTACACCCCCAGTATTAGTCACCACTCACCTCACCCTCCTCAGACACCTCCGTACGGGCCCCCCGCTGAGCTGCTTCTCTTCTTGTACGGGCCCTGGCTGCGCTGATGCTGTTCTTCTAGGGGCCTCCGCCGCTGCTTCTCTCTGTGAAGGCCCCGGCTGTGTTCTTCTCCTGCCGGCGGGGAACTTTTGAAATTACATACGCGCGAAGTATTGACGTCATCAGGGCGCGCCGCATGTGTCACAGAGCAAGGCTGGGCAGGGAACAGAGGAGAGATTACTGCGTTCCGCTGCCTGCACTGACTGTGCGGAGCGGCAGGATCGCCCGGCATGTAGCGTGTGATGAGGGCGATCTGACCAGGGCCCACTGAAGCCTTGAGCTCCAGACAACAGGTCAGATTGCCCTCATTACTGATCGGCGAGCAAGGGCCCCAGCGTGACAGCTGCGCTCAGAGAATAACCGTCTCCCACTACGGGGCCGCAAACGCAGCTCTCGGGCAGACTTTCACACTGCCGCATCAGGCAGCCCGACAGCACCCCCCTAGATACAGGCTATGCAGCTGCATACCCGGTATATCCAGCACACTTTGCTAATTTGCATGCGATGCAAATTAGCCACGTGTATAGTGGCAAAAGCAAGACTGCCGGGGTCCTCTGCTGTGGCTGTGACTGGGGGGCGGTGAAGAGAGGTGGGGGCCCGGGGCTTAAAGAATCCAAGTAATTGTCCCTGGCTCAGCCGGGCCCCATCCCCTCTTCACCGGGCCCCCTACACCAGTCTCAGTAGTAATGCCCTGATGGCGGCCCTGCTCACATACTTTCTCATACTGGTCACTGGAAGTTCAACATAGTACCTAATAGCAAAGAACTCTCTGCGAATCTGAAAAAGGAACTGTTGCTCAACATAAAAATGGCCTAGGCTACAAGAAGATTGACCACACCCTTAAACTGAACTGTAGCAAGGTGGCCAAGACCAAATAGTGGTTTAAAAAGACAGATTCCACTCTGAACAGGCCTTATCGATCAAAGAAGTTGAGTGCACATGCTCAGCATCACATCCAGAGGTTGTCTTTTGAAAATCGATGTATGAGTGCTGACAGCATTGCTGCAGAGGTTAAAAAATGGTGGTGGTGGTGGGGGGGAATCAGCCTGTCACTGCTCAGACCATACACCGTACACTGCATCAAATTGGTCTGCACGGCTATCATCCCAGAAGGATGTTTGTGGAAGACAAGCAAACTAAGGATATGGATTACTGGAAACATGTCCTATGGTCTAATGAGAAAAAGATAAACTTATTGGTTCAGATGGTGTCAACCAGCTGAGGAGTGCAAAGACAAGTGTGTCTTGCCTACAGGGAAGCATGGGGGTGGGAGTGGTTTGGGGCTGCATGAGTGCTGCCAGAAGTGGGGAGCTACAGTTCATTGAAGAAACTATGAATACCAACATGTACAGTGAAATATTGAAGCAGAGCATGATCCTCTCCTTTTTATAAATTGGGCCACAGGGCAGTATTCAAACATGATCATGAACCCAAACATTAAGACGACCACTGCCTTGCTAAAGCAACTGAGGGTAAAGGTGCTGGACTGGTCAAGCATGTCTCCAGACAAAAAAAAAAAAAAAATCTATTCAGCATTTCTGGGGCAATCCAAGGTCTCTAACATCCACCACCTCTATGATGTAATCATGTAGCAGTAGAAGAGGATTGCAGTGCAACCTGTGAAGCTCTAGTTAATTCTAAGCGAAAGAGAATTAAGGCAGTGATGGAAAAATGGAAAATAAATGTTGGCCACACAAAATATTTACACTTTGGGCACAATTTGCCCATTTTCCCTCAGGTGTACTCACTTTTGTTGCCAGTGGTTTAGACATTGATGGCTGTGTGTTGAGCTATTTAGAGGACACCCTGTTATTCAAGCTGTACACTGACTACTTTACATTGTATCAAAGAGACATACAGTCATATGAAAACGTTTGGGCACCCCTATTAATGTTAAACTATTTTCTTTATAACAATTTGGGTTTTTGCATCAGCTATTTCAGTTTCATATATCTAATAACTGATTGACTGAGTAATATTTCTGGATTGAAATGAGGTTTATTGTACTAACAGAAAATGTGAAAATGTGCAATCCGCATTTAAACAAAATTTGACCGGTGCAAAAGTATGCGCACCCTTATCAATTTCTTGATTTGAACACTCCTAACTACTTTTTACTGACTTACTAAAGCACTAAATTGGTTTTGTAACCTCATTAAGCTTTGAACTTCATAGGCAGGTGTATCCAATCATGAGAAAAGGTATTTAAGGTGGCCACTTGCAAGTTGTTCTCCTATTCGAATCTCCTATGAAGAGTGGCATCATGGGCTCCTCAAAACAACTCTCAAATGATCTGAAAACAAAGATTATTCAACATAGTTGTTCAGGAGAAGGATACAAAACGTTGTCTCAGAGATTTAAACTGTTTCCACTGTGAGGAACATAGTAAGGAAATGGAAGAACACAGGTACAGTTCTTGTAAAGCCCAGAAGTGGCAGGCCAAGAAAAATATCAGAAAGGCAGAGAAGAAGAATGGTGAGAACAGTCAAGGACAATCCACAGACCACCTCCAAAGACCTGCAGCTTCATCTTGCTGCAGATGGTGTCAATGTGCATCGGTCAACAATACAGCGCACGTTGTACAAGGAGAAGCTGTATGGGAGAGTGATGCGAAAGAAGCCGTTTCTGCAAGCACGCCACAAACAGAGTCGCCTGAGGTATGCAAAAGCACATTTGGACAAGCCAGTTACATTTTGGAAGAAGGTCCTGTGGACTGATGAAACAAAGATTGAGTTGTTTGGTCATACAAAAAGGCGTTATGCATGGAGGCAAAAAAACACGGCATTCCAAAAAAAGCACTTGCTACCCACAGTAAAATTTGGTGGAGGTTCCATCATGCTTTGGGGCTGTGTGGCCAATGCTGGCATCGGGAATCTTGTTAAAGTTGAGGGTCACATGGATTCAACTCAGTATCAGCAGATTCTTGACAATAATGTGCAAGAATCAGTGACGAAGTTAAAGTTACACAGGGGATGGATATTTCAGCAAGACAATGATCCAAAACACCGCTCCAAATCTACTCAGTCATTCATACAGAGGAACAATTACAATGTTCTGGAATGGCCATGCCAGTCCCCAGACCTGAATATCATTGAACATCTGTGGGATGATTTGAAGCATGCTGTCCATGCTCGGCGACCATCAAACTTAACTGAACTGGAATTGTTTTGTAAACAGGAATGGTCAAATATACCTTCATCCAGGATCCAGGAACTCATTAAAAGCTACAGGAAGCGACTAGAAGCAGTTATTTTTGCAAAAGGAGGATCTACAAAATATTAATGTCACTTTTATGTTGAGGTGCCCATACTTTTGCACCGGTCAAATTTTATTTAAATGCGGATTGCACATTTTCTGTTAGCACAATAAACCTCATTTCAATCCAGAAATATTACTCAGTGCATCAGTTATTAGATATATAAAACTGAAATAGCTGTTGCAAAAACCCAAATTGTTATAAAGAAAAAAGGTTAACATTAATAGGGGTGCCCAAACTTTTTCATATGACTGTATCTTCAGTGTTGACCCATGAAAAGATATAGTAAGCTATTTACAAAAATGTGAGCGGTGTACGCACTTTTGTGATATATTGTATACTGAATTTGGTTTGTGCAGTATGGACGTATTAATGTCTACTTCACATGTATATATATATATATATATATATATATATATATATATGTGTCACGAACAGGCGGGGAAGTCACTCAGAAATCTGCAGCTGTTCACTGATTTGTCACACACGACTACTCTCTAGCGCCCCCTTGTCTGCAGGCCACTTTTGGTACTGCAGGAGACAATGCATAAGATGGGGCTGCTGAGTTGAAAATGCCAAATATTGGAGGTCTCACAGCAAGGGTAAATGTATATATCACCGATTCCCGCTAATGGAATATATATATATTTCGGTACCCTTAATGATAGCACTCCAATAATTCTATGCAACACAATTATGCTGCCACCACCGGACTTTTCACAGGCAGTCCGGGTACCCGTTACAGATAGCATAAGGCCCTTCGGGGTTATGGATTCGTATATAAAGCATAAGGAAAGAAACTCTTAAATTTTTATATATTTAATCCGAAAATAGGCAGTGTTTAAAGAATATACAAGAATTTACAAAAGGGAACAATACAAATACAGTATAGGAAGTTACATTAAAATAAAAGGTATAAACGTGAAACTTACTAAACTCGTGCCATAGAAGTGACATCCAAGCTTAGGGAGGGAGGGGCTCCAAGAGAAGAAGATGTTATAATCGGCCAGCATCACCCTTCATGATGCCCTCCAAAGTACTGACTGGCCCCCCAGAATGAAGCTGTTCCTATTATACATTAGGTAGCCCCCCTTTCTCTGTGACATCATTTTATGGTCTCTTGTGGGCTGTGCTCTGATGTTCACAAAGTTCCATAATTCTAGGGTTTTTCATATCTTTGCTCCTGGGTCACACAGGTGAAAGATATTAGCGTCATATTTAATATCTCGATTTTTCATTTACATTGATACCAAACACAACGTCTCTAGTACAATTTTACTGGCCAATACTAATTTTTCGTGATTCCGGCGATTCCCCAATAGAACTAGACGGTGCGTTGGGCTCAGCACTCCACAGGGTTTCTGGAAATATGTTTTTCATTTTTCTAGCATTAACACAGCACTTAAAACCTGTTTTGGAAGTTTTCCCGCCAATATAACAAAGAATTGTCTTTCTCTGAATCTTTTGGCTTTAGTTCTACCATCACCCAAAGTCATAAATACCTTAAGCTTCCAGGCCGATCAGATAATCGTCACGACGATCTCTGGCTGATGGTGGACAGGAGTAGGATGGAGACCCTTCAACAGTTTTACATGACAATATATATATATATATATATATATATAAAAAAATAAGTTATATCGGCACAAAGTAGTACAGCTGTAATTGCACAATGGCTTGTGAAAAAGCTTTATGGCTGTGTAAATTGAACCAGGATTTTGAAGGACTGCAGCTGAGAAAGCCAGGATAAATCTGTTGTGAAACTGATAATCACAGTAGAAATGTTGTCTTATTTATTTAATGCTGCATGAAATTGTATTTTTTTTCTGTAATTCCACTGTGTCATGGTATCCATTAACAGCAAATCTGAATTAGCAATGATTAATTTTTTTATCCTTTAGGGAGAAAAATGTACAGATAGACACATTTGTACAAACTAATTTAAAAAATTAAAACTTTACCTCAACAGATGTGACCCCTGGCTGCTGGCCAATAAGAACACTGCCCTCCTCCTCTAGACGTGCAATGCGCTGATCAGAGACAACGGCCTGACTTCTAATCAAAGGGGATACGTCCAACATCCAGTCAGAACCCAAAAGATAGGTTAGATGATTGCTACCATCCAAGGAATGTGCCACAAAGTTGGCCAAAAAACGCACAAATGCTCTTTGATATTGAGGACGACAAACGTGACCCTTGTGATTTGATGTAGATCTACGATAATCATCATTTTCATTTTCCAAAGTGTTTCCAAAAGACCTGAAAGACATTGAACATTAAACATTTTATGTATGGGAAATCAAACCTTCTAAGCTATTTACAGTGCCTTGCGAAAGTATTCGGCTCCCTTGAATTTTTCAACCTTTTCCAACATTTCAGGCTTCAAACATAAAGATAAAAATGTTAATGTTATGGTGAAGAATCAACAAGTGGGACACAATTGTGAAGTTGAATAAAATGTAATGTAAATGTAAACATTTTAAAAAAATAAATAGCTGAAAAGTGGGGCGTGAAATATTATAATACTTTGTAGTGCCACCTCTTGCTGCGATTACAGCTGCAAGTCGCTTGGGGTATGTGTCTATCAGTTTTGCACATCAAGAGACTGAAATTCTTGCCCATTCTTCCTTTGCAAATAGCTCGAGCTGAGTGAGGTTGGATGGAGAGCGTTTGTGAACAGCAGTTTTCAGCTCTTTCCACAGATTTACGATTGGATTCAGGTCTGGACTTTGACTTGGCCATTCTAACACCTGGATACATTTATTTGTGAACTATTCCATTGTAGATTTTGCTTTATGTTTGGGATCATTGTCTTGTTGGAAGACAAATCTTCGCCTCAGTCTCAGGTCTTTTGCAGACTCCAACAGGTTTTCTTCAACAATGGTCCTATATTTGGCTCCATCCATCTTCCCATCAATTTTAACCATCTCCCCTGTCCCTGCTGAAGAAAAGCAGGCCCAAACCATGATGCTGCCACCATGTTTGACAGTGAGAATGGTGTGTTCAGGGTGATTAACTGTGTTGCTTTTACACCAAACATATTGTTTGGCATTGTGCCCAAATAGTTCGATTTTGATTTCATCTGACCAGAGCACCTTCTTCCACATGGTTTGTGTATCTCCCAGGTGGCTGGTGGCAAACTTTAAACAACACTTTTTATGGATATCTTTGAGAAATGGCATTCTCCTTGCCACTCTTCCATAAAGGCCAGATCTGTGCAGTGTACGACTGATTGTTGTCCTATGGACAGACTCTCCCACCTCAGCTGTAGGTCTCTGCAGTTCATCCAGAGTGATCATGGGCCTCTTGGCTGCATCTCTGAGCAGTCTTCTCTTCGTTTGAGAGGAAAGTTTGGATGGACAGCTGGGTCTAGGTAGATTTGCAGTGGTATGATACTCCTTCCATTTCAATATGATCGCTTGCACAGTGCTCCTTGGGATGTTTAAAGTTTTGGAAATCTTTTTGTAACCAAATCCAGCTTTAAACATCTCCAGAACAGTATCATGGACCTGCCTGTTGTGTTCCATGATCTTCATGATGCTATATGCGCGTTAAACAGAACACTGAGACTATCACAGAGCAGGTGCAGTTATATGGACACTTGATTACACACAGGTGGCTTATATTTATCATCAGTCATTTGGGACAACATTGGATCATTCAGAGATCCTCAATGAACTGGGTGAGTTTGCTGCACTGAAAGTAAAGGGGATGAATAATATTGCACGCCCCACTTTTCAGTTATTTATTTTTTTAAAAAGTTTAAAATAAGCAATAAATTTCATTCAACTTCACAATTGTGTCCCACCTGTTGCTATTTCTTCACCATAACATCAACATTTTTATCTTTGTGTTTGAAGCCTGAAATGTGGGAAAAGGTTGAAAAATTCAAGGGAGCCGAATACTTTCGCAAGGCACTGTACTTATCACAGATTAAAGGGAACTTGTCAGCAGTATTAATCACACAAGAATGGCAAATCTGCTTTACTAGACCTACAAGAGGTATTATACCAAGAATCTAGTCGGCAAAATGGAGAACATCAGGCTTTGGTATGGGAGGAACACGTTTGTGTAGCTGTTATTGCTGAGTAATGACTGGGCTATAAATCTTCCTGGCGTAACGATCTTTCAGAAAGAGAAAAGATAGGCAAGGGCTGGAGCACAGAAAGCGCAATAGGGTCTTACCTAGTAAACCCAGGGGATCAAACTAGAATAGGGCTCACCTTATTGGGTTGTGAGAAGACACAACCACTGTCAAATGTAGAAGAAAACAGCTGCCGCGGCCCCACAGAGAGATTGTGCCAATGTTCCAGAAAAGGGTTTAATACCACTCTGCCGCAAGAAATCCCGTTAGCTGATTTAAAAATGAATTGTTTATTTAAAAAAACAGCAAATAATAAAATATAACTTTTAATTAATGTTTCTCTAAAAAAGGGAAGAAACCTTGCCTTTATTAAAATAATGCCATAGGAAGGGTATAATACTGTATCGCCCCTGGAGGACTACAAAAAGGGCCCATGCACCCTATCAGCTGGCATCAACAAACAAACATAAAGACTGGTTACTAATGGCAACCACACCAAGAGCACTTGATTAGATCGGTATAAACAGGACTCCAGACCGCAGGGTCATTTCACCCTAGCACTGCCTATTTCCAAGATTATACTATACCATACCCTCATATACCAGATAGAGGAGATGGGAATAATCAAAGTAGTGCCCAAAAGGACTAAACAACAGGGTAAATAATCAAAGCCCCATTGTATCCTTGTCTGGTTAGAAAAATGGAACAATCTCACCCATGTCGGTGTGTTCAATTTCCATACAGGCAATTTGCCACCATCAACGGCGTATCCACGGACACTTCCACTCTGGATCCGGGACCCCTTCCAAAGTGACAAAATGCTGTTTATATCCCCAATTCTCCTTCTCCTGACGCGTTTCCTATATGCTATTCTTCAGGGGAGTCAATATAAGGAGATACAGGTTTTTAGTGAAAAAACCTCAAAGGGTTCACTATAAAGAGAAAAACGGGATAAAATCGGGGGGTCATAATCACAATACCCCTGCAAACGTCCGATTTTTAGAGAAAACAGAAGAAAGTAAGTGGCTTACCAGATGGTGACAGCTGGGATCCTTTTTGCTGTACACCTCTGTCCATAAACACACAGGTTTAAATGGATGCCGCTTACCCGCCGGCGTCTGACATCACTTCCGCTATTGCTTCCACCGCTTCCGCTCAATGGAACGCAGCGGTGGAACGCAAGGTCTCACAGGAAGCTACGTCATAGCCGCCCGGCGCACACATAACACCTACACAGCAGGATGTTTGAATGGGACGCTGACGCGCCTATCTGGCCCGCCTCCTCGCCGCACATAGACGGCTCACTAATCGCGCATGCGCTTAGTCTATATGAACGGACAACAATTGCTTATCTACTATTTAAACATATAGCAGACAGCGGGGCATGGGTCCAGAGATACCAGATGAAATGCACAGGTTACCAGCCCCGGACAACAACTATAATAACAAAACTAGATATTCAAAAAGAAATGAATTCCCAGAGAAATAAATAAAGAAAAAGACTTTTTAAAAAACGACTAAAATGCCAAAATGGCAAATGAAAGTGAGTGACCCTGAGGGAGACTGGAGAGGCAAAAATGGCCAATGACGACCTCAAGACCGGGTGGAGGGGAGGGGAGGGGATTGGTAGCTAACAGTTAAAGATTAAGAGGGAGAAGAAAACCTACCTAACACTCCACCACCAACTAAAGCTGACTCACCCCGCTTAACCTACCTACCTGCGGAGGTCGGCACCCTAGAAAGATGGTGGTTGGCGCCCCCGCTCATCCGATGACTCTCCCTCCTAGCTAACAATAATCCTTTCAACTACAAAAAGGGTGCATAAGATAAAGACTCATTTAGACCATTGGGAAAAACTGTATTGAGCCGAAAGATCCATCTACACTCTCTCTGTAGAATTTTTTTGTTCTAATCACCCCCCCGCTTCAGTGGTGGGACAACATCAATGCTCTGGAAGATAACATGGCCAGTTTCGCCCCCATGAAACGAGTTCACATGCTTAGCCAAAGGGGTATCATTTCCCAACCTGATGTCCCTAAGGTGTTCTACCACACGCCTTCTGAATTCTCTTTTGGTTTTGCCTATGTACTCTTGTCCACAGGAGCAGGTGGCTTTATAAATAACCCCTTTGGTTCGACAATTGACAAAACAACGTATCTCATACTCCTTCCCTGTATTTCTACTCCAAAATGTATTTCCTACTTGCACTGCACCGCAGGCCACGCAACCATTACAACGAAAGCACCCCTTTAGATTGCTCCTAAGCCAGTCGCAACCCGTGCCTCTCCTGTCAAAAAAATGGCTGTGTGTCAACCTATCCTGCAAAGATCTAGCCTTTCTGTAGGTTATCTGCGGTTTTTCAGAAACAAATTTGCCAATGTCAGAGTCCATCTTAGGCTACTTTCACACATCAGTTTTCTGCATTCAGGCACAGTCCTTTTTTTTCCTGATCCAACGGATCCTGAAAAAAAAGTGAAAACCGTATCCACCGGATCCGTTTTTTTAACGGATCCGTTATGCCGGATCCGTTAAAAAACGGATCCGGTGGATACGGTTTGCATCCGTTTTTGCATCCTTTCCGTCCGTTTTTTGGCTGGATCCGTTTTGTTAATTACATTGGAGCATGCTCAGTTTAGAAAAACGGATCCGGCGGCCGCATCCGTTTTTTACCGCATTACGCCGGATCCGGCGTCCATAGGCTTCTATTGTAAAACACGCCGTATCGCGCCGGATCCGGCGCGATGCGGTTTTTTTGCCGGACAAAAAAACGTTGCAAGCTACGTTGCCTCCGGCCGCCGCTTTCACTAATTTTGCCGCATCCGGAAAAAAACGGATGCAACGCAAAGCTATCCGGTACAATCCGGTAACAATGCAAGTCTATGGGGAAAAAACGGATGCGGTACCGGATCCGTTTTACCCGTTTTTTTCCGGATTGAACCTGATGGCAAAAAACTGATGTGTGAAAGTAGCCTTAAGGATCAACCAGTGCCTCTCCAGTATCTCTCTCATAGCTCTTGAACCATTATTGAATGTGGTGATGAAACGTACCACCTCCGCCGCATCCCCCACTTTAGGTGCAGGATACAGGAGAGCCGGTCTTCCAACTCCACTGACTTCTTCACGTGCCTGTTTGACAATCTTACCCGGGTAGCCCCTCTCGCGGAATCTGCCCTCCAGATCGTCGAACTGTAGTTTACATTTCTCCTCATTAGAGCAGTTTCTCTTTATTCTGGAAAATTGTCCCTTAGGGATGCCCTTTTTCAAAGTGAATGGGTGAGCACTCTCCCATCTCAGTAGGGAGTTGGTCGCTGTCTCCTTACGATGGGTGCTGGTGACAATGCTCCCTCCCTCAGATTTCTCAATTAAGACATCCAGAAATGGCAGTCTTGAGCTGTTAACCTCGAAGGTGAAGAATAAACCAAGATTGTTCGTGTTTAACTTCCCCACCATTTGCGACAGCTCAAGTTCTGACCCCCTCCACAAGATAAAGATGTCGTCAATAAATCTGCACCAAAGTAGAATTTTATCCGTGGGGAGGTCAGAATCATCGCCAAACACCAGTGTCTCCTCCCACCAGCCCAGGAGCAAATTTGCGTAAGATGGCGCACAAGGGCTGCCCATCGCGGTGCCCCTGAGCTGGTGGTAGAGTTGGTTTCCAAAAGTAAACACGTTACGTGTGAGGCAAAATTCCAGAATCTCCAAGAGAAAGGCATTATGTTCATGAAATTGCCTGCCCCTGCCATTAAGGAAATGTGCCACAGCTCTAAGACCCAGATCATGTCTGATGGAGGAATACAATGATTCAACGTCAATACTGGCCAGTATCACGTTTTCTTCAAGGGTGATGTCTTCAAGTTTTTTCAGGAGATCTGTTGTGTCCCTCAAGTAAGAATTGAGGGAGATGACAAAGGGTTTGAGGAGTTCATCCAGATATATTCCTAGATTCTGAGTCAGACTGTCCTCTCCCGAGACTATCGGCCTCCCCTTAAGTGGATTTGTTCCTTTATGTATCTTTGGAAGACAATAAAAGGTGGGGGTCACTGGAAATCTCGGGAGTAGGAACTCAAATTCTCCTCTATCAATCAGACCAGCTCCCTTTGCTCTCACAAGGATATCCCTCAATTCACCCAAGAAAACCTTCGTCGGGTTAACGGCAAGTTTGCCGTAACTCTCTACGTCATTCAAGATGTTCAGGCACATATTCTTATAGTCATCAACATTCAATAGTACAACATTACCGCCTTTATCCGATTTTTTTATGACTAAATCAGGGGAACGCTCCAGCGACAGCAAACCCCCCATTTCACTTTTGGAGAGGTTGAAGTCGCGGGAGCGGCCCACCTGAAGATTTTCAAGATCACGAGTGACAAGATTACAAAAGATCTCAATCGAGCCCACATCACTCAGCGGCGGCGGCATCTTCTCGCTTTTCTTTTTAAGGCATGTAAAAGGACCAAGGCCACTCATGTTGGGATCAACTTCACCAATTTCATACAGCAGTCTAACGTCCTCCAAAAAATCCTCAGATATACCCAGCTCAGCACTCTGTTTTTTATTTTCTCTGACATAAAACTTTTTCCATTTCAATTTACGGATAAAAAGATTCAAGTCTTTTACCCCCTCAAATTTATCAAAATCGGATGTGGGTACAAACCCCAGACCCTTACTCAAAACTGATCTTTCTGCTTCAGTAAGGTTATGTCCTGACAGATTGATCACTTGGGTTGACCCGGTGGTGGAATATTGCTTTGTCGTTGTTTGTTTCTGAGGGAATAATGTGTTTGCTCTAAAAAACGGAAATTACCCCGTCCTTTCCCCTTATTTTTCCCTTTACCACGAAAAGCAGTATTCCTACCTTCCACATCCGATACTTCTGTATCAGTAGAGGTGCTTTCAGGCTCGCTCTGTCTGACGGGTCTACTGGAGAAGAAAGTATAAGCTTTATTATCTCTAAACTCCTGCAAATCTCTAACATAGAACTTGTGCTTTTTTTCGTTAAGATGATATTGAAACTTTTCGATGGTATTCTGCAGAGTCACTTCTTTCGCCGCAAATTCACTATCACCTGAAAATCTTTTTGTTATATCAATCTGTTCCTTTAAAGCCAATTCTAGATTTGCTAGGTTTTTCCGTTCCTCCTCCAGCAGACATGCCATTAGTCTGAGCGAGCAATCAGTCACCTCCCTCTCCCATTTAAGAGCCAGTTCTGGGCTTTTATACCTGAAACCGGGTACGAGAGAGATCCGTAAATATCTGGGGACAATTTTCTCCTTCAAATAATTTTCGAGCGACTGTACTTCCCACCATGAGGTGGTCCGCTCCCTATAAATCCTGGTCAGATCATTAAAAGCGCCATTAAGAGTTGGGGTATATTTTTTTTGAACAAAATTTCTCTCTGAGAACACTTCCTTGGCTTCCGAAATCCAGTTATTTGTATCTATACCTGTTTTCAGGAAACCTGCCATATCACAACGATTAGAAATCAATAATACAGCCACTGGTGAAAAATATCAATTGTCAAAAAAACAGCAAATAATAAAATATAACTTTTAATTAATGTTTCTCTAAAAAAGGGAAGAAACCTTGCCTTTATTAAAATAATGCCATAGGAAGGGTATAATACTGTATCGCCCCTGGAGGACTACAAAAAGGGCCCATGCACCCTATCAGCTGGCATCAACAAACAAACATAAAGACTGGTTACTAATGGCAACCACACCAAGAGCACTTGATTAGATCGGTATAAACAGGACTCCAGACCGCAGGGTCATTTCACCCTAGCACTGCCTATTTCCAAGATTATACTATACCATACCCTCATATACCAGATAGAGGAGATGGGAATAATCAAAGTAGTGCCCAAAAGGACTAAACAACAGGGTAAATAATCAAAGCCCCATTGTATCCTTGTCTGGTTAGAAAAATGGAACAATCTCACCCATGTCGGTGTGTTCAATTTCCATACAGGCAATTTGCCACCATCAACGGCGTATCCACGGACACTTCCACTCTGGATCCGGGACCCCTTCCAAAGTGACAAAATGCTGTTTATATCCCCAATTCTCCTTCTCCTGACGCGTTTCCTATATGCTATTCTTCAGGGGAGTCAATATAAGGAGATACAGGTTTTTAGTGAAAAAACCTCAAAGGGTTCACTATAAAGAGAAAAACGGGATAAAATCGGGGGGTCATAATCACAATACCCCTGCAAACGTCCGATTTTTAGAGAAAACAGAAGAAAGTAAGTGGCTTACCAGATGGTGACAGCTGGGATCCTTTTTGCTGTACACCTCTGTCCATAAACACACAGGTTTAAATGGATGCCGCTTACCCGCCGGCGTCTGACATCACTTCCGCTATTGCTTCCACCGCTTCCGCTCAATGGAACGCAGCGGTGGAACGCAAGGTCTCACAGGAAGCTACGTCATAGCCGCCCGGCGCACACATAACACCTACACAGCAGGATGTTTGAATGGGACGCTGACGCGCCTATCTGGCCCGCCTCCTCGCCGCACATAGACGGCTCACTAATCGCGCATGCGCTTAGTCTATATGAACGGACAACAATTGCTTATCTACTATTTAAACATATAGCAGACAGCGGGGCATGGGTCCAGAGATACCAGATGAAATGCACAGGTTACCAGCCCCGGACAACAACTATAATAACAAAACTAGATATTCAAAAAGAAATGAATTCCCAGAGAAATAAATAAAGAAAAAGACTTTTTAAAAAACGACTAAAATGCCAAAATGGCAAATGAAAGTGAGTGACCCTGAGGGAGACTGGAGAGGCAAAAATGGCCAATGACGACCTCAAGACCGGGTGGAGGGGAGGGGAGGGGATTGGTAGCTCACAGTTAAAGATTAAGAGGGAGAAGAAAACCTACCTAACACTCCACCACCAACTAAAGCTGACTCACCCCGCTTAACCTACCTACCTGCGGAGGTCGGCACCCTAGAAAGATGGTGGTTGGCGCCCCCGCTCATCCGATGACTCTCCCTCCTAGCTAACAATAATCCTTTCAACTACAAAAAGGGTGCATAAGATAAAGACTCATTTAGACCATTGGGAAAAACTGTATTGAGCCGAAAGATCCATCTACACTCTCTCTGTAGAATTTTTTTGTTCTAATCACCCCCCCGCTTCAGTGGTGGGACAACATCAATGCTCTGGAAGATAACATGGCCAGTTTCGCCCCCATGAAACGAGTTCACATGCTTAGCCAAAGGGGTATCATTTCCCAACCTGATGTCCCTAAGGTGTTCTACCACACGCCTTCTGAATTCTCTTTTGGTTTTGCCTATGTACTCTTGTCCACAGGAGCAGGTGGCTTTATAAATAACCCCTTTGGTTCGACAATTGACAAAACAACGTATCTCATACTCCTTCCCTGTATTTCTACTCCAAAATGTATTTCCTACTTGCACTGCACCGCAGGCCACGCAACCATTACAACGAAAGCACCCCTTTAGATTGCTCCTAAGCCAGTCGCAACCCGTGCCTCTCCTGTCAAAAAAATGGCTGTGTGTCAACCTATCCTGCAAAGATCTAGCCTTTCTGTAGGTTATCTGCGGTTTTTCAGAAACAAATTTGCCAATGTCAGAGTCCATCTTAGGCTACTTTCACACATCAGTTTTCTGCATTCAGGCACAGTCCTTTTTTTTCCTGATCCAACGGATCCTGAAAAAAAAGTGAAAACCGTATCCACCGGATCCGTTTTTTTAACGGATCCGTTATGCCGGATCCGTTAAAAAACGGATCCGGTGGATACGGTTTGCATCCGTTTTTGCATCCTTTCCGTCCGTTTTTTGGCTGGATCCGTTTTGTTAATTACATTGGAGCATGCTCAGTTTAGAAAAACGGATCCGGCGGCCGCATCCGTTTTTTACCGCATTACGCCGGATCCGGCGTCCATAGGCTTCTATTGTAAAACACGCCGTATCGCGCCGGATCCGGCGCGATGCGGTTTTTTTGCCGGACAAAAAAACGTTGCAAGCTACGTTGCCTCCGGCCGCCGCTTTCACTAATTTTGCCGCATCCGGAAAAAAACGGATGCAACGCAAAGCTATCCGGTACAATCCGGTAACAATGCAAGTCTATGGGGAAAAAACGGATGCGGTACCGGATCCGTTTTACCCGTTTTTTTCCGGATTGAACCTGATGGCAAAAAACTGATGTGTGAAAGTAGCCTTAAGGATCAACCAGTGCCTCTCCAGTATCTCTCTCATAGCTCTTGAACCATTATTGAATGTGGTGATGAAACGTACCACCTCCGCCGCATCCCCCACTTTAGGTGCAGGATACAGGAGAGCCGGTCTTCCAACTCCACTGACTTCTTCACGTGCCTGTTTGACAATCTTACCCGGGTAGCCCCTCTCGCGGAATCTGCCCTCCAGATCGTCGAACTGTAGTTTACATTTCTCCTCATTAGAGCAGTTTCTCTTTATTCTGGAAAATTGTCCCTTAGGGATGCCCTTTTTCAAAGTGAATGGGTGAGCACTCTCCCATCTCAGTAGGGAGTTGGTCGCTGTCTCCTTACGATGGGTGCTGGTGACAATGCTCCCTCCCTCAGATTTCTCAATTAAGACATCCAGAAATGGCAGTCTTGAGCTGTTAACCTCGAAGGTGAAGAATAAACCAAGATTGTTCGTGTTTAACTTCCCCACCATTTGCGACAGCTCAAGTTCTGACCCCCTCCACAAGATAAAGATGTCGTCAATAAATCTGCACCAAAGTAGAATTTTATCCGTGGGGAGGTCAGAATCATCGCCAAACACCAGTGTCTCCTCCCACCAGCCCAGGAGCAAATTTGCGTAAGATGGCGCACAAGGGCTGCCCATCGCGGTGCCCCTGAGCTGGTGGTAGAGTTGGTTTCCAAAAGTAAACACGTTACGTGTGAGGCAAAATTCCAGAATCTCCAAGAGAAAGGCATTATGTTCATGAAATTGCCTGCCCCTGCCATTAAGGAAATGTGCCACAGCTCTAAGACCCAGATCATGTCTGATGGAGGAATACAATGATTCAACGTCAATACTGGCCAGTATCACGTTTTCTTCAAGGGTGATGTCTTCAAGTTTTTTCAGGAGATCTGTTGTGTCCCTCAAGTAAGAATTGAGGGAGATGACAAAGGGTTTGAGGAGTTCATCCAGATATATTCCTAGATTCTGAGTCAGACTGTCCTCTCCCGAGACTATCGGCCTCCCCTTAAGTGGATTTGTTCCTTTATGTATCTTTGGAAGACAATAAAAGGTGGGGGTCACTGGAAATCTCGGGAGTAGGAACTCAAATTCTCCTCTATCAATCAGACCAGCTCCCTTTGCTCTCACAAGGATATCCCTCAATTCACCCAAGAAAACCTTCGTCGGGTTAACGGCAAGTTTGCCGTAACTCTCTACGTCATTCAAGATGTTCAGGCACATATTCTTATAGTCATCAACATTCAATAGTACAACATTACCGCCTTTATCCGATTTTTTTATGACTAAATCAGGGGAACGCTCCAGCGACAGCAAACCCCCCATTTCACTTTTGGAGAGGTTGAAGTCGCGGGAGCGGCCCACCTGAAGATTTTCAAGATCACGAGTGACAAGATTACAAAAGATCTCAATCGAGCCCACATCACTCAGCGGCGGCGGCATCTTCTCGCTTTTCTTTTTAAGGCATGTAAAAGGACCAAGGCCACTCATGTTGGGATCAACTTCACCAATTTCATACAGCAGTCTAACGTCCTCCAAAAAATCCTCAGATATACCCAGCTCAGCACTCTGTTTTTTATTTTCTCTGACATAAAACTTTTTCCATTTCAATTTACGGATAAAAAGATTCAAGTCTTTTACCCCCTCAAATTTATCAAAATCGGATGTGGGTACAAACCCCAGACCCTTACTCAAAACTGATCTTTCTGCTTCAGTAAGGTTATGTCCTGACAGATTGATCACTTGGGTTGACCCGGTGGTGGAATATTGCTTTGTCGTTGTTTGTTTCTGAGGGAATAATGTGTTTGCTCTAAAAAACGGAAATTACCCCGTCCTTTCCCCTTATTTTTCCCTTTACCACGAAAAGCAGTATTCCTACCTTCCACATCCGATACTTCTGTATCAGTAGAGGTGCTTTCAGGCTCGCTCTGTCTGACGGGTCTACTGGAGAAGAAAGTATAAGCTTTATTATCTCTAAACTCCTGCAAATCTCTAACATAGAACTTGTGCTTTTTTTCGTTAAGATGATATTGAAACTTTTCGATGGTATTCTGCAGAGTCACTTCTTTCGCCGCAAATTCACTATCACCTGAAAATCTTTTTGTTATATCAATCTGTTCCTTTAAAGCCAATTCTAGATTTGCTAGGTTTTTCCGTTCCTCCTCCAGCAGACATGCCATTAGTCTGAGCGAGCAATCAGTCACCTCCCTCTCCCATTTAAGAGCCAGTTCTGGGCTTTTATACCTGAAACCGGGTACGAGAGAGATCCGTAAATATCTGGGGACAATTTTCTCCTTCAAATAATTTTCGAGCGACTGTACTTCCCACCATGAGGTGGTCCGCTCCCTATAAATCCTGGTCAGATCATTAAAAGCGCCATTAAGAGTTGGGGTATATTTTTTTTGAACAAAATTTCTCTCTGAGAACACTTCCTTGGCTTCCGAAATCCAGTTATTTGTATCTATACCTGTTTTCAGGAAACCTGCCATATCACAACGATTAGAAATCAATAATACAGCCACTGGTGAAAAATATCAATTGTCAAAAAAACAGCAAATAATAAAATATAACTTTTAATTAATGTTTCTCTAAAAAAGGGAAGAAACCTTGCCTTTATTAAAATAATGCCATAGGAAGGGTATAATACTGTATCGCCCCTGGAGGACTACAAAAAGGGCCCATGCACCCTATCAGCTGGCATCAACAAACAAACATAAAGACTGGTTACTAATGGCAACCACACCAAGAGCACTTGATTAGATCGGTATAAACAGGACTCCAGACCGCAGGGTCATTTCACCCTAGCACTGCCTATTTCCAAGATTATACTATACCATACCCTCATATACCAGATAGAGGAGATGGGAATAATCAAAGTAGTGCCCAAAAGGACTAAACAACAGGGTAAATAATCAAAGCCCCATTGTATCCTTGTCTGGTTAGAAAAATGGAACAATCTCACCCATGTCGGTGTGTTCAATTTCCATACAGGCAATTTGCCACCATCAACGGCGTATCCACGGACACTTCCACTCTGGATCCGGGACCCCTTCCAAAGTGACAAAATGCTGTTTATATCCCCAATTCTCCTTCTCCTGACGCGTTTCCTATATGCTATTCTTCAGGGGAGTCAATATAAGGAGATACAGGTTTTTAGTGAAAAAACCTCAAAGGGTTCACTATAAAGAGAAAAACGGGATAAAATCGGGGGGTCATAATCACAATACCCCTGCAAACGTCCGATTTTTAGAGAAAACAGAAGAAAGTAAGTGGCTTACCAGATGGTGACAGCTGGGATCCTTTTTGCTGTACACCTCTGTCCATAAACACACAGGTTTAAATGGATGCCGCTTACCCGCCGGCGTCTGACATCACTTCCGCTATTGCTTCCGCTCAATGGAACGCAGCGGTGGAACGCAAGGTCTCACAGGAAGCTACGTCATAGCCGCCCGGCGCACACATAACACCTACACAGCAGGATGTTTGAATGGGACGCTGACACGCCTATCTGGCCCGCCTCCTCGCCGCACATAGACGGCTCACTAATCGCGCATGCGCTTAGTCTATATGAACGGACAACAATTGCTTATCTACTATTTAAACATATAGCAGACAGCGGGGCATGGGTCCAGAGATACCAGATGAAATGCACAGGTTACCAGCCCCGGACAACAACTATAATAACAAAACTAGATATTCAAAAAGAAATGAATTCCCAGAGAAATAAATAAAGAAAAAGACTTTTTAAAAAACGACTAAAATGCCAAAATGGCAAATGAAAGTGAGTGACCCTGAGGGAGACTGGAGAGGCAAAAATGGCCAATGACGACCTCAAGACCGGGTGGAGGGGAGGGGATTGGTAGCTCACAGTTAAAGATTAAGAGGGAGAAGAAAACCTACCTAACACTCCACCACCAACTAAAGCTGACTCACCCCGCTTAACCTACCTACCTGCGGAGGTCGGCACCCTAGAAGGACGGTGGTTGGCGCCCCCGCTCATCCGATGACTCTCCCTCCTAGCTAACAATAATCCTTTCAACTACAAAAAGGGTGCATAAGATAAAGACTCAAATGTAGAAGAAAACAGCTGCCGCGGCCCCACAGAGAGATTGTGCCAATGTTCCAGAAAAGGGTTTAATACCACTCTGCCGCAAGAAATCCCGTTAGCTGATTTAAAAATGAATTGTTTATTTAGTCAACGTGTTTCAGAGATCAAGTCTCCTTCATCAGGAAAGAAAAATAAACATTGTATTCCAATTACAGATACAGATCTATATATACCCGCCTTTTAATTGGAAATTAAGGTAAAACAGACTTGAGATTGTGACATCACTGAGAGAAAAAAAAAATTCAAATTCAATATATAAAATAATCCTAAAATCTGGATATCATGTATAGCATTAGTATACTTTAAAAATTTAAAATTTATATATTTATTTTTTCAATTACATAATAATAAGATGACATTCAATTAAAATACAAAATAGAGTCAAAATGATTAAAGACGGGATGGATATAAAAGAGCGGTTAGAACACCTAGAAGACAATGCTTTTACAAAGGCTAGTATTTTGAATGACTTATGCCAACCTTTTTATGGCCATCTTCGAGCTAATGTTCATTTAAAATACTAGCTTTTTAAATAAGAGACATTGATAATACCATTAATCAATACTAATTCTGACATCACTCATGACTTTACTCAAATTTTAACTCTACCTTTAGTACTAACAATATGTTTATTAGGAACACACTAGAGAAGCATTGGGACATTTTGTTAAATGATTCCATATTAAATAAACTTCCTACCCGTCCTGGCATCACTTTTAGGAGAGCCCGTACCTTAAGAAACCTACTAGACCCTAGTAGACTAAGGAATCAGAATACTACCAATTCTTTAAATATCTCAGACATATCCACTAGTTCTTTTAAATGTTTCTCACAGAACTGTCTAGGTTGCAAATCCATTTGCCAGAAGAGGAAAATCTTCCAAGCCCTTGGAGGTTCAAATTAACTATCAAGGGATCTTATATGTCATTCTAATTTTGTGGTTTGAGTGCAAATGCAACAAACAATGCGTGGGTAGAATGTCCCAGGCACTACACAAAAGGTTAAATTCGCACAAACATAACATCCGTAATGGCTATCTACTCCATGGACTATCCAGACACTGTAGATGGTACACAATAAAAATGCTAGACTACTATTGAACAGGTCCTGCATATATCCCTAATCAGCTAGAGGTGCTAAGTAATAAAGAGACCTTCTTGGATTTATTCGGTAAATACACTGAAACCGATGGATTTAATGAAGTCACAGACATATTTTATTGAAATATTTTATCTATACAACATAATTTGTTTTTAATATCTATATGATCTTTGCTAGTTTTATATGTTCAGTAACCATTTATTTAATTTTTATTCATATCTTTTTATTGCTCATACTCCTTAATTGTATACTTTTCTTGATTTTTAAAACAGTACCCTTGGTGTGGTCTTGGACCATAAGGCTCTGATTGCCAGAGGTGTAGCTGGGCAACCTATCCAGTTTGTATACGAGCGTGATATAAATCCTTCTTGTTCTCTTGCACTGAAGTCACCTCTATTGACATGCGCAGTGAAGCTCTTTCCCTCAGTCCTGAACTTGATTCACCTTTTGCGCAGGCGCACAGTGTTTTTATCTCATGGTTTTGAAAACAAGTCACCCCTCTATGCCTGAGCATTCATATTTTTTTTGCTTCCACAGCTTCAAATGTGTATTGAATTGTAGTGGTCACTGTTCTTTTTTTACTGCAATACACATAAATATATTTTTTTATGTATATCTTTATTTCACACCTTACCATATTTCTTAATATTTAACATTTACAATAATATAACTTTTTTTTAACACTTAATTTTTGGGATCCCCGAAATAATCCATTGAGGCACCTGATCAAAATATACATTTCTTACATCCTTTTTAAGTAATGCTCACAATGGATACCATTTGCACATATACTGTATGTACATCCTTTTCATTTAATGCTCAAAATGGATAACCCTTTTATGTCCTCTTCTCATGACACACTGTATTATTTCTCCCGGGGAATTTTTCCAATCTGGATGATGGTGGAAGATGGTGGAAGACGTTCACCCTTTAGCACACACTGAATTAACGAACGAGTGTTCTAACTGCTCTTTTATATCTATCCCGTTTTTGATCATTTTGAGTCTAATTTTTAGTTAATTGAATGTCGTCTTTCTGCAATTTAATATTCATATATTTGGGGTTTTTTTTCAATTTTTAAAGTATACTAATGCGATACATGATATCCAGATTTAGGATTCTGTGATACATTGAACTTGATTTTTTTATTCCTCTCAGTGATGTCACAATCTCAAGTCTGTTTTACCTGCCCGCCTTTTTTCAATGAGAAGGTGGGTATAAATACGAGTAGCTCTGTATCTGTAACTGACATACAATGTTGATATTTCTGTCTTGATGAAGGAGACTTGATCTCTGAAATGCATTGACTGAATAAACAATGCATTTTTAAAATCAACTAATTGGATTCCTTGAGGCAGTGCAGCATTAACCCCTTCTCTTCTGGAACATTAGAAAGACAAGGGAAACAGGAAATTAGGGGAGTATGTCTGTATGTTCGGATTAATATGAAAGCGTGACAAAGGCCATAGCAGAGGAAGGCTGAGAGGATGTTGTGGGTGTAATTGCATAGGGTGATAAACACTGAAAAAGTAATTTTTGGTGTAATCTATTGAATCCACTAGGATTACTGTGGACGTGGAGGGTCACCTGCATAATCAGATGGAGTGGGCTTCACAGACTGTTGCTCTACTAATCATGGGAAGTTTAAGTTACCCAAATATTGACTAAGGTCATGGTTGTGCTTCAACTGCAAAGGGGAGAAAATCGCTCAGCTTGAAGCAGGACAATTTTATGGGTTAGTTCCTGGAAGACCTAACTAGAGGCGATGCTCTGGTAGATCTACGTAGTCACGTCTGAAAATGTAGAGCTTGGTGGAAATGTCAATGTTCACCTTGGTAAAGGGAACCACAATATAATTTCCATTTGTTTAATCTGTAAATAATAACATACTCAGATGGGGAGGGCAAAGAAACAATTTTAAAAAGGTGAATTTTCCAAAGTTGAAAGCTGCACTTCAGAACATTGACTAGGAGCAGATACTGTCAGATAATGATACAAATGATAAATGAGAGCACCTTACATCTACATTGGTCAATCAGACAGCAAAATATATTTCTATAGGTAGCGAGTAAAGACAAAAAAATCTCATTTGGCTTAAAGGGAACCTGTCAGATGCAATATGCACTGAGAACCACAAGTAGTTCTGGTGTATATTGCTAATCCCTGCATCTAGTAGCATACATAAAGAGATCTTTAGATAAAATATTTCTAAAAATTCTTTATGATATGCTAATGAGGGGCAGGGACTAATCGCAATTGTGTTAATTCCTGCGCTCATTCCAACCTCTTAGCATGTTCGCACGCCAACAGAGGTGTGCTAACATGCTGTTCAATGCCCACTGCCTAGCGTCATCAGCAGTGATGCACGTACCTGTGTTTGTTGTCACCGCATCAGAACGCCGAGCAGTGAGCAAACTGCGCATAATCAGAAGTCACCACATTTTGGGTCATGCGCACTATGAAATTAGGACGCGTACACCCAGCTTCAGAGAAGTCTAGTGCGCATGACCAGAAGTGCAGGAACGTCTGATCCATGCGCAATGACCCTAAGCCCAATATTTTGAGGCGGTGCAACGGACACAGGTAAGTACGTAACTGCCGATGGTGACGCTGGGCAGTGGGCATTGAATAGCATATGTTAGTGTAGCGTCCAGAAAAGGGGGTACTCGGTCCCGGGCATTAACAGACGAGGATGTCACTCTTGTGGCCGCTGCCTAGTCCCGTGCTCTCAGTCCCTTTTGTTAATGGGGGTGTTTACAGGGGTGATAAGAGTTTGTCATGCGACCCCACCTGTGGGTTGCGATTAAAGATTGAGAACTGCCGCTGCTCAATGTTGGTAATCCCAGAGATGGTGGTAGTGTCAGCTGTGATGGTAGGCCCTCTGCAGGTAGGGCCATGCCTAGGAGATGTAACGAGGTAATAATGGAGACCACACCAGGTTGTCTTTAACAGTCTCTACTCACTGTGGACCCTGGATGGCTGGTTCCGGTCCCTGTACTGCCAGTGCCAGATAGTGACTCAGATTGCTCTTTCCCCGGCACTCTCAGTGTGGTTGAGACCCCGAAGCTTGGAACTTTGGGGGTCCCTCCGCTGTGAGACAGTGGTCCATCCGTTCGGCTGGCAGTGTGGACCCTTCTGGGAGGTAAGTGTCTGAACCCTGATCCTAGTGTACTGCTAATGCCCCTAGATCTGTAGGTCAGTGAGGCCCATGGAGATCTCTCACCGTGCAAGTATTTGCCAAACAATCTGAAACTTGCGCTTGACCTAGGGCCCTGTGCCCCGTACGTGCCCAGTGAGGCTCTCTCGTACCATCCCTGGGGTCTTGACTCATGCCCAGAGGTACTCATTTGCCCTGGCTGACAATCTGACTCCCATGCCCTGAGTCACTGTTACACAGACCCAGCTAGAGGCACGTCTGCCCTCCTCACTCCATTCTAACAGACTCCTTCCTGTTCTCTCCCAGACTGGCCTGCCCCCCTCCCACCAAGTGATCTAGACTCTGGGTTCGCTCTGCCTACTGGGTGGCCCTCCCACTAGCCCTGGTGTGAGTGTCAACTGGGATTTTTAGGTGTGTGTTGCTGGCACTGGTGTTACAGGTCCCAGGGGGTAGGTCCTGCATCCCCAAGAAGATGCAGTTCCCTGTAGTGCCCTGAGGGTCTCAGGGGCGCTACATTAGCACGCTCCTGTGAGCATGCTAAGAGTGTGGAATGAGCGCAGGAACTAATGCCCTTGCAACTAGTTCTTGCGCTCCTTAACATATCATAAAGGATCTTTAGAAATACTTTTTCTAAAGATCTCTCTATGTATGCTACTAAAACAGATATAGAAGTGCGGCACTCCTGTTTTCTATAGTGCCTGGATAGGGTCCAACCCCGTATCAAAATATTCCAAAAATCCGGCACTCAATATAATTGAAATGCAATAAGTTCTTTATTTGAACAAGCAATTTGTGTATTCAAAATTTCAAAATTAACGTTTCGGTCGTTTGACCTTCATCAGGTTTTACACTATAACAAAAATAAAAGAACATGAGAATGTGGAAGAATAATATAGCATGATAAGCTTAATATGCAACATACATCAAAAGACTTGTCTCAATGAATACAATCTAAGGCTATGTGCGCACGTTGCGTATTTGCATGCAGTTACGCTGCGATCTGCACCGCAGCGTAACTGCATGCGTCCTGCGTCCCCAGCACAATCTATGAAGATTGTGCATGAGATGTGCGCACGTGGTGTATTAGAGCGCAGCGATTCGGCTGCTGCCCGAAGCGCTACGTTCTAAGAAGTGACATGTCACTTCTTTCGTGCGCTCTGCATGCAGGTCCTGCTCTGTCTATGGGAGGGGCTGCACTCAGAGCGCATGAAATTGGCTTTTCATTACGGACTCTTTCTGCAGCGATTTGAAGCGCACATGTGCTGTTCAAATCGCTGCAGAAATGTCTGCAGGGACAGAACGCTACGTGCGCACATATAAATGAAAGAATTAATATAAAGGAAAAGGAAAAATATAAAATGTGTGACAGCTTCTTTGCAGACTTAGTTAATGATGAGACCCAATACTATTAATAGTACATTGTATCTACTGGTTTCACAGTGACAGTTCTGATGACAGTCATTTATTTATTTATTGTTTCTCTTTATCCATAGGATGATCAGGTTCCGATGCACATTGATTAGTGAATCACACTTTATTTTGGTGCGGTTTTTGATGTTTTATATCTGCTTGGACATTTTGATTATTATCAGAGTCCTTTTTCTTGCATTAGGCTATGTGCGCACGTAGCGTTTACCAAGTGTTTGTGTAGGGCGCTGTAAATGTTCTGGGTGTTGTCTGGGTGTGGGGGGGGGGTGTGAGAGCGGTGTTGTATGTGTGTTGCATTGTGTGTGTTGCACTGTGTGTCTGCAGCGTTCTGTGTGTGTGGTGCTGTGTGTGTTGCTGTGTGTGTTGCGCGGTTTGTGTGGGTGTGGAGTGCATGTGTGTGTTTTGGGGGGAGGTATGTTTTGTGCAGTGTGTGTGTTGCGCGGTATGTGCGTATATTTATGTATGCCGCGGTGTTTGTGTGTTGGGTGTTGTGTGTGTGCGGCGTTGTCTGTGTGTGTGTGTGTGTGTGTGTGGGTGTCTGTGTAGGGTGGTGTTTGTGGTTCCCAATGTGTGTGTGGTGTGTTGTGCGGTGCGCGTGTGGCGGTGTGTGTGTGTGTTTTGGGGGGAGGCGTGCACCCCCCATCGTGTTCCATCCCCCATGCTGCACCCCCCATCGTGCTCCTTCCCCCATGCTGCGCATACCCCATCATGTTCCATCCCCCATGCTGCACCCCCCATCGTGCTCCTTCCCCCATGCTGCGCATCCCCCATCGTGCTCCATCCCCCATGCAGCGCACCCCCCATCGTGCTCCATCCCCCATGCTGCGCACCTCCCATCATGTTCCATCCCCCATGCTGCGCACACCCCATCGTGCTCCATCCCCCATCGTGCTCCATCCCCCATGCTGCACACCCCCCATCGTGCTCCATCCCCCATGATGCGCACCCCCCATCGTGCTCCATCCCCCATGCTGCGCACCCCCAACGTGCTCCATCCCCCATGCTGTGCACCCCCCATCGTGCTCCATCCCCCATGCTGCGCACCCCCTATCGTGCTCCATGCCCCATGCTGCGCACCCCTCATCGTGCTCCATCCCCCATGCTGCGCACCCCTCATCGTGCTCCATCCCCCATGCTGCGCATCTCCCATCGTGTTCCATCCCCCATGCTGCGCACCCCCCTTCGTGCTCCATCCCCCATGCTGCACACCCCCTATCGTGCTCCATCTCCATGCTGCACACCCCCCATCGTGCTCCATCCTCCATGCTGCACACCCCCATTGTGCTCCATCCCCCATGCTGCGCACCCCCTATTGTACTCCATCCCCAATGCTGCGCTCCCCCCATCGTGCTCCATCCGACATGCTGCGCACCCCCAATCGTGCTCCATCCGACATGCTGCGCACCCCATCATGCTCCATCCCCCATGCTGCGCACCCCCCATTGTGCTCCATCCCCATGCTGCACACCCCCCATCGTGCTCCATCCTCCATGCTGCGCACCCCCCATCGTGCTCCATCCCCCATGCTGCGCACCCCCTATTGTATTCCATCCTCCATGCTGCGCACCCCCCACCGTGCTCCATCCCCTATGCTGCGCACCCCCCATCGTGCTCCATCCGACATGCTGCGCACCCCCCATTGTGCTCCATCCGACATGCTGCGCACCCCCCATCATGCTCCATCCCCCATGCTGCGCACCCCCATTGTGCTCCATCCCCCATGCTGCACACCCCCATCGTGCTCCATCCTCCATGCTGCGCACCCCTCATCGTGGTTCATCCCCCATGCTGCGCAGCCCTCATCGTGCTCCATCCCCCATGCTGCGCACCTCGCATCGTGTTCCATCCCCCGTGCTGCGCACCCCCCATCGTGCTCCATCCCCCATGCTGCGCACCCCCATCGTGCTTCATCCCCCATGCTACGCACCCCCCATCGTGCTCCATCCCCCATGCTGCGCACCCCCTATTGTACTCCAACCCCCATGCTGCGCACCCCCTATCGTGCTCCATCTCCCATGCTGCGCACCCCCCATCGTGCTCCATCCGACATGCTGCACACTCCCCATCGTGCTCCATCCCCCATGCTGCACACCCCCCATCATGCTACATCTCCCATGCTGCGCACCCCCCATTATGCTCCATCCTCCATGCTGCACATCCCCCATCGTGCTCCATCCTCCATGCTGCACACCCCCCATCGTGCTCCATCCCCCATGCTGGGGCCGCCGGGGGCGGGTCCGAGCGTGGAACCGTGTGCCAGGGGCGGGGCTGAGCGGGCGAGGCGTCAGCGTATGCCGGCTCCCTGCACATATGTACCAGGAGCCGGTGTACGCTGGTAACCATGATACACATCGGGTAACTAAGGGAAGCGCTTCCTATAGTTACGCGATGTGTATCATGGTTACCAG
Organism: Anomaloglossus baeobatrachus; assembly: GCF_048569485.1. NCBI lineage: Eukaryota > Metazoa > Chordata > Amphibia > Anura > Aromobatidae > Anomaloglossus > Anomaloglossus baeobatrachus. The sequence goes on from NC_134357.1 coordinate 224,819,813, forward strand.
CGTACACCGGCTCCGTCACGATCCCAGCATCGAAAGGTTATGTCCGCCGGGGGCGGGGCCGAGTGTGCCAACGTGTGGCAAGGGGCGAGCGGGCGAGGCGTCAGCGTATGCCGGCTCCCTGCACATGTGTACCGGGAGCCGGTGTACGCTGGAGCGGGCGATGCGTGCGGAGGGCCGATGCGTGCGGAGGGCCGGGGCGAGCGGCTAATCCATGCGGGGGGCGGGAGCAGGCCGAGGCGAGCGGCCAATCCGTGAGGGGGCGGGGCCAGGCCGAGCCCAGCGGCCAATCCGACAGTTGTCACTGTAACGACACTGTCATGGTGACACAATGTCACGGTGACACAATTTTGGAGCAAGACAGAGAGACAGAATAAGGCAATTATATATATACAGTTAGGTCCAGAAATATTTGGACAGTGACACAATTTTCGCGAGTTGGGCTCTGCATGCCACCACATTGGATTTGAAATGAAACCTCTACAACAGAATTCAAGTGTAGATTGTAACGTTTAATTTGAAGGTTTGAACAAAAATATCTGATAGAAATTGTAGGAATTGTACACATTTCTTTACAAACACTCCACATTTTAGGAGGTCAAAAGTAATTGGACAAATAAACCAAACCCAAACAAAATATTTTTATTTTCAATATTTTGTTGCGAATCCTTTGGAGGCAATCACTGCCTTAAATCTGGAACCCATGGACATCACCAAACGCTGGGTTTCCTCCTTCTTAATGCTTTGCCAAGCCTTTACAGCCGCAGCCTTCAGGTCTTGCTTGTTTTTGGGTCTTTCCGTCTTAAGTCTGGATTTGAGCAAGTGAAATGCATGCTCAATTGGATTAAGATCTGGTGATTGACTTGGCCATTGCAGAATGTTCCACTTTTTTGCACTCATGAACTCCTGGGTAGCTTTGGCTGTATGCTTGGGGTCATTGTCCATCTGTACTATGAAGCGCCGTCCGATCAACTTTGCGGCATTTGGCTGAATCTGGGCTGAAAGTATATCCCGGTACACTTCAGAATTCATCCGGCTACTCTTGTCTGCTGTTATGTCATCAATAAACACAAGTGACCCAGTGCCATTGAAAGCCATGCATGCCCATGCCATCACGTTGCCTCCACCATGTTTTACAGAGGATGTGGTGTGCCTTGGATCATGTGCCATTCCCTTTCTTCTCCAAACTTTTTTCTTCCCATCATTCTGGTACAGGTTGATCTTTGTCTCATCTGTCCATAAAATACTTTTCCAGAACTGAGCTGGCTTCATGAGGTGTTTTTCAGCAAATTTAACTCTGGCCTGTCTATTTTTGGAATTGATGAATGGTTTGCATCTAGATGTGAACCCTTTGTATTTACTTTCATGGAGTCTACTCTTTACTGTTGACTTAGAGACAGATACACCTACTTCACTGAGAGTGTTCTGGACTTCAGTTGATGTTGTGAACGGGTTCTTCTTCACCAAAGAAAGTATGCGGCGATCATCCACCACTGTTGTCATCCGTAGACGCCCAGGCCTTTTTGAGTTCCCAAGCTCACCAGTCAATTCCTTTTTTCTCAGAATGTACCCGACTGTTGATTTTGCTACTCCAAGCATGTCTGCTATCTCTCTGATGGATTTTTTCTTTTTTTTCAGCCTCAGAATGTTCTGCTTCACCTCAATTGAGAGTTCCTTAGACCGCATGTTGTCTGGTCACAGCAACAGCTTCCAAATGCAAAACCACACACCTGTAATCAACCCCAGACCTTTTAACTACTTCATTGATTACAGGTTAACGAGGGAGACGCCTTCAGAGTTAATTGCAGCCCTTAGGGTCCCTTGTCCAATTACTTTTGGTCCCTTGAAAAAGAGAAGGCTATGCATTACAGAGCTATGATTCCTAAACCCTTTCTCCGATTTGGATGTGAAAACTCTCATATTGCAGCTGGGAGTGTGCACTTTCAGCCCATATTATATATATAATTGTATTTCTGAACATGTTTTTGTAAACAGCTAGAATAACAAAACTTGTGTCACTGTCCAAATATTTCTGGACCTAACTGTAGATTGTTTCTCTTTATCCATAGGATGATCAGGTTCCGATGCACATTGATTAGTGAATCATACTTTATTTTGATGCGTTTTTTGATGTTTTATATCTGTTTGGACATTTTGATTGTGATCAGAGTCCTTTTTCTTGCATTAGATTGTATTCATTGAGACAAGTCTTTTGATGTATGTTGCATATTAAGCTTATCATGCTATATTATTCTTCCACATTCTCATGTTCTTTTACTTTTGTTATAGTGCAAAACCTGATGAAGGTCAAACAACCGAAACGTTAGTTTTGAAATTTTGAATACACAAATTGCTTGTTCAAATAAAGAACTTATTTCATTTCAATTAAATTGAGTGCCGGATTTTTGGAATATTATGTATGCTACTAGATACAGGGTCAGTTAGGCAGGGATTAGCAATATGCACCCAGAACTGCTGATGGATGCATAAATATGAAATGTTAGCTCTAGCCGTTGTTCATGGCTGATGACTAGAGATGAGCGAACCAGCCGCGGTTCGGCTCGAGTTCGGTTCGTCGAACGGAGGTCTCGTTCAAGTTCAGTTCGGCAAACGTTCGACGAACCGAACTCGAACCGCATAGGAAACAATGGCAGGCAATCACAAACACATAAAAACACCTAGAAAACACCCTCAAAGGTGTCCAAAAGGTGACAAACAAGACACAACACAAACACATGGGAAAGTGACAAGGACATATACTCATGCGAAAAGAAAGGAGCTGGACAAGGAAAAAGAGGAGGAGACACAGATATGAGTATATGCAAGGGAACGTCGATGCCATTACTGTGCAACTTGAGCCCTGCTCATTTTAGGCTTCCAATCTGGATAAATTGCCTGAGCTCACCACGTACGCCTTGGGGATCTTGTTGTGTCCTGCAGCCAGCGTTTTCTCGGAACGTGTCCTCAGTGCTGCTGGGGGTGTGCTAACAGCTAAGCACACGCATCTGTCCACTGACAATGTGGACAGACTAACGTTCACCAAGATGAACAAGTCATGGCTCTCAGAGGACTTTTCTTCCCCTGGCTCAGCCAGGGGAGGCGAAAGGCACGCGTATTTTTGAGAAAGCTTCATGCAAAGCATCTTTTTCATCTTGAAAATGGGGGTCAACTGATGCCAGTCAAGTGGGGTGTGTGTGGCCCAATTAGTGGAAACGAGGGAGACTGTGGTTGGAGTCCCCTCGCTTTTGAAAAAAGAACCAAGATGAACAAGTCATGGCTCTCAGAGAACTTTTCTTCCCCTGGGTCATCCAGGGGAGGTGAAAGGCACGTGTATTTTTGAGAGTGCTTCATGCAAAGCATCTTTTTCATCTTGAAAATGGGGTCAACTGATGCCAGTCAAGTGGGGTGTGTGTGGCCCAATTAGTGGAAACGAGGGAGACTGTGGTTGGAGTCCCCTCGCTGTGTTTGTAAAAGAACCAAGATGAACAAGTCATGGCTCTCAGAGGACTTTTCTTCCCCTGGGTCATCCAGGGGAGGTGAAAGGCATGCATATTTTTGAGAGTGCTTCATGCAAAGCATCTTTTTTATCTTGAAAATGGGGTCAACTGATGCCAGTCAAGTGGGGTTTGTGTGGCTCAATTAGTGGAAACGAGGGAGACTGTGGTTGGAGTCCCCTTGCTGTGTTTTAGTATCATAGTATCATAGTTTTTAAGGTTGAAGGGAGACTCTAAGTCCATCTAGTTCAACCCGTAGCCTAACATGTTGATCCAGAGGAAGGCAAAAAACCCCAATGTGGCAAACAAGTTCCAATGGGGAAAAAATTTCCTTCCTGACTCCACATCCGGCAATCAGACTAGTTCCCTGGATCAATACCCTGTCATAAAATCTAATATACATAACTGGTTATATTAAATTTTTCAAGAAAGGCATCCAGGCTCTGCTTAAATGTTAGTAGTGAATCACTCATTACAACATCATGCGGCAGAGAGTTCCATAGTCTCACTGCTCGTACAGTAAAGAATCCTCGTCTGTGATTATGATTAAACCTTCTTTCCTCAAGACGTAGCGGATGCCCCCGTGTTCCAGTCGCAGGCCTAGGTGTAAAAAGATCTTTGGAAAGGTCTCTGTACTGTCCCCTCATATATTTATACATTGTGATTAGATCTCCCCTAAGCCTTCGTTTTTCCAGACTAAATAACCCCAAGTTTAATAACCTGTCTTCGTATTGCAGCCCCCCCATTCCTCTAATAATCTTGGTCGCTCTTCTTTGCACCCTCTCCAGTTCAGCTATGTCCTTCTTATATATCGGTGACCAGAATTGTACACAGTATTCTAAGTGCGGTCGCACTAGTGACTTGTACAGAGGTAGAACTATATTTTTTTCATGAACACTTATACCTCTTTTAATACATCCCATTATTTTATTAGCCCTGGCAGCAGCTGCCTGACACTGTCCACTAAAGTGAAGTTTACCATCCACCCATACACCCAAGTCTTTTTCTGTGTCTGTTTTACCCAGTGTTCTACAATTAAGTACATAATCATAAATGTTATTTCCTCTACCCAAGTGCATGACCTTACATTTATCTACATTAAACTTCAATTGCCACTTCTCAGCCCAATCCTCCAATTTACATAAATCTCCCTGTAATATAAAATTATCCTCCTCTGTATTGATTACCCTGCAGAGTTTAGTATCATCTGCAAATATTGAAATTCTACTCCGCATGCCCCCAACAAGGTCATTTATAAATATGTTGAAAAGAAGCGGGCCCAATACTGACCCCTGTGGTACCCCACTATGAACTGAGACCCAGTCCGAGTATGTACCATTAATAACCACCCTTTGTTTCCTATCACTGAGCCAGTTTTTAACCCAGTTACACATATTTTCCCCTATCCCCATTATTCTCATTTTATGTACCAACCTTTTGTGTGGCACCGTATCAAAAGCTTTTGAAAAGTCCATATACACAACATCCACTGCATTTCCCTGGTCCAGGCTTGAACTTACCTCTTCATAGAAGCTGATCAAATTAGTTTGACAGGATCGATCCATCATAAACCCATGTTGATACTCTGTCATAAGGTTATTTTTCTTGAGATACTCCAGTATAGCATCTCTCAAGAAACCCTCAAGGATTTTACCAACCGTAGAGGTTAAACTTACCGGCCTATAATTTCCCGGCTCAGTTTTTGTCCCCTTTTTGAATATTGGCACCACATTTGCTATGCGCCAGTCCTGCGGTACCGACCCTGTTATTAAGGAATCTGAGAAGATTAAAAATAATGGTCTATCTATCACAGAACTCAATTCCTGTAGTACTCTGGGGTGTATGCCATCCGGGCCCGGAGATTTGTCAACCTTAGTGATTTCGAGGCGGCGGCGTACTTCCTGCTGGGTTAAGCAGGTAATATTCAAGGGTGAATTATTACCCTTTTACATGCTTTTAGAAGGGCATGACATGGCTTAGAAGTTGACTTTCAGCATCTGCAAACTGTTGGCTACCAAAATGCTTCCTTTCCAATTTTTTTAACCGAGGATTTTCGAGACCTTATGCCCATCGCAGTGCCCCAAGAGCCGATGCCCAGGTGCCACTTCTTCTCCAACAAAGGCGTGCACGTGCTACACCAGCATGTCGCACCAAACATCACCGCTTCTTTGAGAAACTGTGTGACAGGGTGCATTTCACCACAGATACTTGGCCCAGTAAGCATGGACAGGGGCGTTACATGTCGGTGACTGGGCAATGGGTTACTATGGGGAGAGATGGAGAAGGGTCTGTTGTACAAGTCTTGCTGTCCCCACGAGTTGTATCAATCCTTCCTCTGTATGTAGAAGTTAATACACTGCTTCTGCCTCCTCAACCTCGTGTGGGTCCTTCACCTCGGCCCAAACCCTGTGTGGTCAGGGCACCCTTCCTTGTAACTGCGCACAAGGAATACCACACACCTCCTTACTATGCTGGCAGCAGAGCTCAATGCCATCATGCGGTCAAATGTTTACTTTGAAATGTATGGGAAATGTGAGTCACACCGCTGAGAAGTTGTGGACGGTTAGCTCTGGAGACCAAGTTTCATCAATGGTTGTCTCCACTCAACCAGCAGCCAAGGAAGGCCGGGTGTGACAATGATGCAAACATGGGTGCGGCCCTTCGCCGTGACAATGTGACACACGTGCCTTGTGTGGCTCACGTGTTGAACCTGGTTGTCCAGCAATTTTTAAAGCACTATCCTGGCCTACATGGCCTTCTGCAGAGGGCACGGTGTAACGCCTTCCTTAATCCACACACTCAGATGGGCTGTAAAGAAATTTTGCAAACTGCAGGACGGAAGGGGTGGTGTATTTATGCACATGCACCTGCCCACTGAATTATGTGGGAAAAACAAAGAGACAGCTAAGGACCAGAATTAGTGAACATCTGGGAGATGTAAGGAATATGAGGGACACCCCCATCGCCCGCCATGTAAATGGTTGTCATGGTGGGGATGTGGGATCCCTCTCCTTGAGGAGTATTGAGACAATTCCGAAATCCATAAGAAGAGGTGACTGGGATAAATCCATTATACAAAGAGAGACACGATGGATTTTCTGGTTACAATCGACCCACCCCAAAGGGCTAAATGAACAGCTCAGTTTTGTGAGTTTTATTTGAGAATAATCGTCATACAGGAATTTTCCAGCAGACACAGAGAGTACCTTCTAAGGAAGGGGAGTGTCATTTTAATATTAGGCTGCTGTATACAAGTAGCCATGACATCATCAACAACTGTAAAAAATATTTTAGATTAAGGAGTGTAGGTTGGTGTCCACTGTATTGTATTCTATACTGGTCTGGTTGTGCCGTGGCTCCTGATGTTCTCCTCTTACAAAAAATGCCTCTCCCCATCGTTTATTAAAAATATGGCTTAATATTGGAGCTTAATATCAGCCAACTTAATCTGAGTAGGTAACATTGGGATCAGTGATATGTATTCACCTCTCTTAAATAATATAATAAATCGAAATTCATATATCTAGGTTTTGCTAGCATCAAACCAAAAAAATGGCCGCCGGTGGGGGCGGAGTTATAAGCCACCCCCTAGGACATAAGCAGACCTATCAGCTGTAGGCATGCTCTGGCTCTTGGACGCAAGAGAGCATTGAATGACAACTTCCGCCCACAATATGGCCTGTTGGGAGAGGAAGTGACGATCAGTCTATTCCCATGGCAATGGAAAAATGCATAGACCGGAAATGACGAATCGCGATATTGAGAAACCGGAAATGAGGTAACTGAGCCGGTCATATGATTCCTCCTACAGCCGGATTGGCTGCTTGGAGTGACAATCAAATAATGACACATCCGAAACCGGAAATTAAGTAAAATACGCCCATATGGAGGGATATTTAAACCCCATGGCGGCGATAATGGTCTGGCGTCTATCATCTGCTGACCTTACCACCTGACGTCCAGAGCACATATATCTATGCAGCCGGACCTGCAAGTAAGTACATAAAGAAGATGGGAGCTGTAGGTAAATGAGGAGGGGAATTTTTAGCACTAATATCTCTGCATTGTTATAATAGGAAGGCGATAATCATCCCCTGCACCACTAGCAGACGCCCAGCAAATGTATTCTTGCAGGCTTTATTGGCTAGTAAGTACTGTGGTTTATGGGGAGCCTGGTCCTTCAAAGGAAGGGGTTATCAGTGTAACTGATATTTTTATATATGTACTTACAGTGATTAAGAAATCCCTCATTGAAGGACTAAAAGTATTTCTTGATGTTGTAAATGAAATGTGAGTACTGATCTATTGGGGAGAGATTTGGGAATCATGGCATAAATCTGACCAGACCATTGATTGATGTAAACAAATTGTTGTTTCAGTATATCCTGTTTATGACCCCATTGTGGACAGCCCCTGAGGAACCTCCGTTTGATTGGAAGTCCTGGAGGGGAAACGCGTTGGGCGGAGAGCCGCGTAGTACGGCAGAGGACAGGCTATTGAGCTGATTTATTACAGATGATATATCCAGGATGAGGATGCATAGGAGCTAAGACTATGCCCTGGATTAGTCCCCCTATCTGAATAGCTGTATTTCACATCTGCTGTGCCCAGTATATGCATGCGTGTGTGTATATGTGTGTACATACATATGTATATACATATATATATATTGGTGCATATAATAGAGAGATTTGGAAACTATATTTGTCAGTATCCCTGATCTATACGAATCATATTGTGAGTGGCATGTGTGTGAATCACCATACATTATGTAAGTCCCCTCACCTGAGCATAGCAGCACAAATCTGTTTGCAGTGAAGGGACATTCAGGGCTAGTCTACGTTGAGTGGGGGCACCACGGCGTCCACACTAGGGTGTCGACCTCCACGGACAGGAAGGAGGAGACTAGGGAATGACCCCAGGGACCCACTCCTGAATAATAATTCATGCACCCAATTTTTTTACTTGCACTTTTGTTTATGAAAATATTAATAAAGTTTATACATTTTATAAGGGGCTCTTATGGTTTATACTGTAAAGGATAGGCTAGAGGGAAGCCACTCACCAAGCAGGACCTCCAGAACCTTGAAACCCTTTAACCCCTATACAGGGATTAGGAATTACACAGGGCCCAAGTTGATCAATACCTGTGGAAGGCTGCAGTTCCAGAGAATAGTAGTCAGGCAGGGACAAAACATTAATTGAGGAACAGGAACAGAATGGGACGGCCAGGACTTAATCAGAAAACAAGCAGAAGTGAAATGCGGATCGGCCAACAAGGTACATAAACAGCAAGCAGGAAAAGTAGTCAGGTAACAAGCACACAAAATCATAAAACTGAACTGGGGGTAAAAGTAACCAGAGGTTCATAACTATGTCTGGCAGTGGTCTGCAGACAGGATGGGCATAAAAAATGGTGTGGTGTCTTCCCATTGGTTGTAGCTGAATGATGGTACTTCATCTGTGAGATACCCACCACCTACATTCAGCCAGAGATTCTGCATCTGTCAAGGTAATGCAGCCCAGTGGGTGAGCATAACCTGCGTCCACCTGCGCCGCTGGCATCAACTTCTCTCCCATCATCAGCACTATGAATGAAAGGAACACATTGTCACCTGGCGACCGGAGTACAAATTGACGGAGCGTACTCCGTTGATGACTTAACCGCAGTGTGCGGCAATGATGCAAACCTGGCTGCGGGCAATCGTCAGGGCAATATGACACACGTGCCTTGTATGGCTCACGTGTTGAATCTAATTCTCCAGCAATTTTTAAAACACCATCCCGGCCTACATGGCCTTGTGCAGCGGGCACGCTCACTATGTGCTCATTTCCATCATTCGCACACAGCAGCTCAACAACTTTCGTCGCTACAGAAGTCTTTAGGTCTGGTGGTTAAACGCCTGAAATGCGATGTGCCGACACGCAGGAATTTGAATCTGCACATGTTGCAGCGTTTGTGGCAGCACCGCCGAACCCTGCTTCAATACGTTATGACATATAGCCTGGCCTAACTTGATCCAGAGGTGGTGCAGATCACGCTGCTGGAGTGGTGTCAGATCAAGGACCTATGCACCCTTCTACACGGTTTATAAATGTTGACGAAGATGTTTAGCACTGGCAATGCCATTCTCAGCGTGACAATTCTGGTCATCTACATGATGGAGCACACTGTAAGCATTATTCGGAGTCAGGTGTTGGGACAAGAGGAAGGGGAGGAAGTACAGGAGGAGTCATGACTGCCCTACTGCAGAGGCTTTCTTCATATTGTCAGCAGAATCCCCCACCCCAAACCCCCCTTTTTCCCAACCGCTAATAAAAACACAACACCCTTCTTTGGATAAATTGGCCAAATCGGCCCGGTTTATTAACAAACATTATAACAGATAATAAATAACCATTTTGCCAATGCAAGGGCGGTTCTTGGAGCCCCAAAACCTGGCGGACACCAAATATTGTTACCAGACCATCCGGCATATTTTGCCCCCAGCCGCGCCTACAAGCTCGGGGGCACCACCTTTGCCGGAAAACAGTGTCCCTAACCGACTCTCAGGGGACCCCACCCCTGGAGAGCCCCCCCAAGTCCGCCAGGCAATTACCATACCAGAATAAACAAAGGGGGGTGGTCCCCCATCTATCCGATGTACCACCCCCCACCCCGAATTTCCACCGACTCCAAGAACCCCCCTCGCCACCGCTCGCCGAAATGACTCGAACCCCAATATAAAATTAAATGAACCTCGACTCCACCGTCTTCTCCGACAAAGATTAAACATATATGTATAGGGCGGGAGGGCGGGACCTTCTCTAATGGTACCTCGCGCCGAAGTAGTGCCCCCCCCCTTTCTCCCTGGACATATATACAGCCCCCACCCTGTCCCCTCCCCTGGCCCTATAGATCCACCCCCCCTAAACTCTTGACCCCGCAAAAGCCCGCTCTTTCTACAGAAAAACATTAACCCCTTGCTGCCCTGCAAAGGTGAGTCATGGGTCACTACGCCCATGGCTCTGCCCTGGCTCCGTTCAGCCTTGACTGCCCTACTGCAGAGGCTTTCTTCATATTGTCAGCAGAATCCCCCACCCCAAACCCCCCTTTTTCCCAACCGCTAATAAAAACACAACACCCTTCTTTGGATAAATTGGCCAAATCGGCCCGGTTTATTAACAAACATTATAACAGATAATAAATAACCATTTTGCCAATGCAAGGGCGGTTCTTGGAGCCCCAAAACCTGGCGGACACCAAATATTGTTACCAGACCATCCGGCATATTTTGCCCCCAGCCGCGCCTACAAGCTCGGGGGCACCACCTTTGCCGGAAAACAGTGTCCCTAACCGACTCTCAGGGGACCCCACCCCTGGAGAGCCCCCCCAAGTCCGCCAGGCAATTACCATACCAGAATAAACAAAGGGGGGTGGTCCCCCATCTATCCGATGTACCACCCCCCACCCCGAATTTCCACCGACTCCAAGAACCCCCCTCGCCACCGCCACCACGAGCATTACCTGACACCTCATAATGCGAGTCACCCCACCAAAATGAGTGCCCGCTCCACACCTTCCTGAATGCCCAAGGCCCACAAATCAATACCCACGGCAGTCAGGTGCACACCATCTGATCGCCAAAAATTCCCCTCCCCCGACTCCAAGTCCCTGTGCCGAACCACAACTCCTCCATTCCTGGCCACAAAATTCCCAACCACCCTGTTGACCTTTATTCTGGTCTTGTCGATCCCCTCCAGGGACCGAGCCCCCCGCCAAACCTTTCTGGGAACAATGTCCGACCAAACCACCCTCAGCTTAGGACAAACTGACCAAAGGCGGAGCAGGTCATACCGTATATCCCGAATCAACTCCCGACAGGGGCGGGCCCCTAAATCGTTTCCCCCAATGTGCAACACCAGCACATCCGGGGTGCGATCCAATCGAGCGAACCGGTGAAAATCAACCAACACCTGCCGCCAGCGCATGCCCCTCACCCCGATCCAACGTACGATTACCTCGTCTCTGGACCAACCCAACTGCCGACCATTGCGCCGCACATCAGCTCTCAGTGCCCCCCAATAAACAAATGAATGGCCGAAAATCCAGACCAGGGGCGCACCACCTATAAAAGGAAACAAAACCAGAAAAGAGGGGGGGGGGGGGGATACAACAACCACAAGTCAGACACACTCCAGGAACTGCCATTAACTTGAGAACAACATTACAAATTTTTTTTTTTTTTTTTTTATAAATACACCACTACACCAGACTAGCCACGACTTTTACAACAAATGGGGGCGGACGTACAGCCTGAACCTCCTCGACTCCCACCTGCCTATCCTCTTCACTGTCTCCGCTGGAAGCCCCCACCTATCTGCCTCCGTCGCCGCCCCAATGCCAAAAGAGTGGGCTGAAAACTTGTCCGCCTCCAACCCCAACCTCTCCAGGCATTTCCGAAAGACTGCCACAAACTGGTACCTGGACAAAAACGATCCGTCCTGATGCTTCAACAACGGGCCCGTACGGCCAGGCCCCAATTCTAAGTACTGTTTAAAACAAGAGACAGGGCACATCAAGGCCCCCGCCAATGCCCATAAAGTGACCCTTCTTCCCCGACCAAGTTGATCCGTCTTAGACCGCCGGATCCAAAATTCCACAGAGTCTCCCAAATCAACTGTGTCTTCTCCCAAAACACCCCCCCCACGGGATGACGCTGGGGACACCAATTCGCCTATCCTCGTAGCTCCGAAGAAAGCCCAGGAAAACGCCAACCGAAACAAAACCAATTCAAAATAGGAAACACACACTCGCTCCAGCTGCGCACCCAGCTCTTCCAGCAGCTGGAATGACACCGGCCTCCGACTGTCCAGTCTATGAAGCCCCTTCCTCAAGCCCCTCACAGCTTGTCGAACCAAAAAATTCTTTGTTATGTCAACCATCCCCCGCAATTTACAACCAAACGCAACCCCTGCCATAAACCGATTAACCCTGGAAAAAGACCACTTACCGGAAGCCATCCGGCACATCCAACAAAGCAAAGCGCCTACAGAATCCTCGGCAGACTCCCCCGCCCCAAATTCCTGCCTCCAATTTGTCCATTCCATCCAAGCTGCTTCATACGCAGCCCACGTGCCAGGGGCCAATGATGCTCTGATCAACGAACTCGCCTCTCGAACACCAATTCCAAGAGCTCCGCCGGCCAGATGCTGCCAGCGGACTCCGCTTCCGGTGCCAGGCTCCAAAAACGATCCCACTGCAAGCGAGAAAGGGAATCAGCAATGGCGTTCTCAACCCCCGGTACATGCACTGCCACAACCCACGCATTAAGACAAAGGCACCGCAACACAAAGTACCGCAACAAGCGGACCACCGGAGGAGACGCGCCCGACAGGTTATTAATTGCCATGACTACTGACATATTGTCACAGTGAAAACGAATTTTTCTGTTGCTGAAATGCTCTCCCCAAACGGACACCGCCACCACAATTGGAAAAAATTCCAACAAAGTCAAATTCCGTGTAAACCCTGCTTCATGCCAAGCCGCGGGCCACTCTCCCACGCACCATCTGCCGCCGAAGTAAGCTCCAAAGCCCTTACCCCCCGCGGCATCGGTGAAGAGCTCACAATCAAAATCATCTAAGACTTCCGCAATCATTAGCGACCGGCCATTGTACTTCTCTAAAAAACTGCCCCATACCGCCAAATCCTCCCTAAGGTCCCGAGTCAACCTTATGTAATGCCTTGGGGAGCGCACTCCAGCGGTCGCCGACGCCAACCTTCTTGAGAAAACGCGGCCCATGGGCATGATGCGGCAAGCAAAATTAAGCTTACCCAACAAAGACTGGAGGTCCCTCAACTGGATTTTTCTAAGACGCGCAGCCGATCCCACCTCTGCCCGCAAAGCTGAGATCTTTTCTTCAGGCAGCCTGCACTCCATCAACACAGTATCAATAGTGATACCCAAAAAATTCAGACAAGTACACGGGCCTTCCGTCTTATCCTGAGCCAAGGGGACCCCGAACCGGCCAGACAACCACTCCATAGTCCCCAACAACGTCTGACACACTGCCGACCCAGCGGGGCCGATAAACAAAAAATCGTCAAGATAATGGATCGCCGACGAGAGCTGCGCCACATCACACACTGCCCATTCTAAAAAGGAACTAAACGCTTCAAAATAAGCGCAAGAAATGGAACACCCCATTGGTAAGCAACGATCAACAAAATAGGAACCGTCCCAAAAACAACCCAACAGTCGCATACTCTCAGGATGCACCGGCAGCAAGCGGAATGCCGACTCGATGTCCGTCTTCGCTAACAATGCTCCCCGACCACATTTCCGAACCCAGCTGACGGCTGCGTCAAACGAGGTATAAACCACCGCACAGAGGTCTGGGTCAATACCATCATTCACCGACAAACCCTTGGGGAACGACAAATGCTGAATGAGCCGAAATTTGTTCGGCTCCTTCTTTGGGACGACCCCTAACGGAGATACTACCAAATTGGGGATGGGGGGGATGCAAACGGACCCGCCATCCGCCCACAAGCAACCTCCCCAAAAAGCTTTTTAGCCACAACCTCTGGGTGTCGCCGCGCCGACAACAAATTCTTTAACTGAAACGGAACAACATGAGGAGGGGGGGGGATCCTGAAACCAACACGAAAACCATCCTCCAACAATACCGCCTTATCCCGCTTGGGGTATCTATCTAGATAAGGGGCCATCTCGTGAAGCCTCACCGGGCTCACCCCCTTTTCCCAAATCTCCCCCTGCCTTGGGCCTACCCTTCTTAAAGCAACGAGCTGCTCCATGGGAGGACCCTCCACAACCTGAGCACTGATGCTTAAACTTGCAGGAGGTTCCAAACTTGCACTGGCTGTCGTTAAACTGCCAGCACACACCTGCCTTTGCTCCAACACCCCCTGCCTGGGTCCCCGCACCCCCAGCAGTAGTGTGGCCGGCCGACCCGGCCCCCCCGTGAAAGGGCTGACCATAACGAGCCGGAGCCATGACTTTTAACCATAAACCAATATCCTTCTGATCCCAACGGATACTGGGTCGCACGGCCTTCCGCTGCCTAAATTGTTCATCGTACCGCAACCATGTCTGCCCACCATAAATCCTATGAGCTTCCGCTATAGCATCCATGTAGCAGAATAGCCCAGAACAATTATCCGGCGCCTTTTCGCCAATGACGCTAGCTAGGATCGCAAAAGCCTGCAACCAGTTAACAAACGTTTGAGGGATCAGCCGCCACCTCCGCTTTTCTTCCTCCTCCTTCTTGCTATCATCCTTCTTTTTCTTATCCAAATTAAACTTCTCCAAAGGAAGGAGGGAAAAAATTTCCACGTATTCATCCTTCCAAATCTTTTCCTTCACTTCCTTCTTTAAATGCGCCCCCAGGGGGCCCTCAAAACAAACGTACACCTCCCCTCTGGCCCTATCATCCAAAATAATCCTATCTCCCTCCTTATCCTTCTCCTTTTGCCCGGGATCCGCCACACTATCCCCAGCAACCACCTCGCTTCCCGTCGGTACCACAACCACGGCCGATGCTGCCGCCCCAGAATCCGGCACCCACGCTGGGACAGGAGACCCGGACGCCCCCTGACTCGTCCTATCCAACTGCGCCAACAAATCACGCACACCCTTCAAAACATTGGTCAGACTACCGACATCAAACCCCGCCGCGCTCGGCCCCGCGACCCCCAGACCCCCTATGACGCCCTGCGCCTGGCCCCTGCTCACTCCCGGGGAAACTAAACTAGGTGAGGACGCACACAACATAGAGGAGTACTCACCAAGCTGCGTCGGTACATGAGACCCACCAGCCGAAAATCCTGACTCCAGACGACGCTCTCCTCCAGAATGGACCAGCACGGAAACGTCTTCGGCAGCTCGACCAGGGGGGACCTGGGAACCCGCCGCGCTCGACCTTGGTCGGATGACCCGGGAGCGAACCGGATAATGAGATGCAGGATGACTCCCCTCAGATGCCGACCGTGAAGGCGACCTCCTCCTGGATCGCGACCTCGACCGGGATGGCGCAGGCCCCTGCCGTGCGGGCGAATTTCTCCCCGTCGCTGACCTCCCTGATGGCGATCCGCTCCTCCGCGTCGAAGGGGAGCGGAACCTGGACCGCGACCTCCTCTCTGGCGATGATCTCCGCAGCTGCGATGCCCCACTCCTGGCAGGATCCTCGAACCCAGCGCGCGCTGTCATCCTGGAAGCTGCATCCATCCTGGGTTCGGCCGGTGATGTTCCTTGCAGAGTCGTATTCCACACTCCCGGCCCCGGAGGCCCCGCAGAAACTCCATCTCCATGCTGTCTAGCAGTCCCCCCGACAGGAGCATCGCCAGGGAGGACCGCCGCCATTTTGGTGTAGCTCAAAGCAGTAGAGGCAGCTGAGCCGGTCACATGACCCCTGGAGGGACCGCCCACCGCCGCAGGTCCTGAACGCCGAGCAGGATTCCTCCCTCGCCTGCTCCTGCCAGCTGCTGCAGGTGGATTCTTGTGGTGAGGAGGGTCCCCGGAGGGGCTCCTACGGCGCCGCTGAGGACCAGGAGCAGCATCAGGCGAGAACCTCTCCGGTGCCCTCGTCCTGCGCCCACTCCGGAGCGGTGGGGGGTCAGCTTCAGACACCGCATCCGGACCTCCCAGGATCTCCCTCAACGCTGTCCTGATCGCTGCTCCATCTGCGCCGCCGGCAGCAGCCCGAAGCTGCTCCAGGAGTCCTGCAGCCGATGCCATCAGATCAGGGGGAGACAAGGTGAGGTGACACGGGGACCTTCTCTAATGGTACCTCGCGCCGAAGTAGTGCCCCCCCCCTTTCTCCCTGGACATATATACAGCCCCCACCCTGTCCCCTCCCCTGGCCCTATAGATCCACCCCCCCTAAACTCTTGACCCCGCAAAAGCCCGCTCTTTCTACAGAAAAACATTAACCCCTTGCTGCCCTGCAAAGGTGAGTCATGGGTCACTACGCCCATGGCTCTGCCCTGGCTCCGTTCAGCCTTATGCAGAAGGGATAACAAGATCTACGAGGTCCAGATGGTCAGCGGCACCTAGGCGGCAGTCATGGTGGGGGAGAGGGATTAACAAGGGCGCATAGTATCAGCAAAAAGTGTTGAGGAAGGTGCAGGAGCCCATGAAGAAATGGAGGACGAACTGGCAATGGGCATGGAAGACTCAGCAGATGAGTGAGAGCTTGCTCACATTTCGGTTGTGTGAGGTTGGGGGGAGAGGGCAGAGGAAGGAGGCACGATTCTCACCTCTCTGCCACCAACAAACCAAGGACTTGGTCCTCCTGGATGCACAAGACACATGAGCGCCTTCTTGCTGCACTACCTACAACATGACCCTCGGATTGTACGAATTCGAAGTAATGCTAACTACTGGGTTGCCACACTGTTAGATCCCCGGTACAAGACAAAATTTGGCGAAATAATTCCTGCCATAGAAAGGGACGCACGTATACAGGAGTATCTGCAGAAGGTGGTACGCAATCTTAGATCTACTTTTCCACTAAACACCAGTGCTGCACAGAGTGAATCTCAACGCTTTGTCATGGATAGGAGGAAATGGTCTTTTAAGCTGGTGTCACACTAAACGACAGCGACAACGACGTCGCTGTTACGTCACCATTTTCGGTGACGTAACAGCGACCTTGTAAGTCGCTGTTATGATCGCTGCTTAGCTGTCAAACACAGCAGAAGCAGCGATCATAAGGTCGCTGTGCTACATGTTCAGAGAGCAGGGAGCCGCGCTTAGCGCTGGCTCCTTGCTCTCCTGCAGCACACATCGGGTTAATTAACCCGATGTGTGCTGCAGCTACATGTCACAGTTCAGAGAGCAGGGAGCCGCGCTTAGCGCTGGCTCCTTGCTCTCCTGCAGCACACATCGGGTTAATTAACCCGATGTGTGCTGCAGCTACATGTCACAGTGCAGAGAGCAGGGAGCCGCGCGCACTGCTTAGCGCTGGCTCCTTGCTCTCCTTGCTACAGTATACATCGGGTTAATTACCCGATGCATACTGCAGCCACATGTCACAGTGCAGGAGCCGGCGCTGGCAGCAAGAGCGGAGGCTGGTAACCAGCGTAAACATCGGGTAACCAGGGAAAGGTCTTCCCTTGGTTACCCGATGTTTACGCTGGTTACAGCTTACCGCAGCTGCCAGTGCCGGCTCCTGATCGCTTCATTTCGTCGCTCTCTCGCTGTCACACACAGCGATGTGTGTGTCACAGCGGGAGAGTGACGACCAAAAAATGAAGCTGGACATTCAGCAACGACCGGCGACCTCACAGCAGGGGCCAGGTCGTTGCTGGATGTCACACACAGCGACAGCGACGGGACGTCGCTGCAACGTCACAGAAAATGGTGACGTAGCAGCGACGTCGTTGTCGTCGTCGTTATGTGTGACACCAGCTTTACTTGTCCACATCTGAGGGACCGAGGACTGGCTATTGTGCTGAGATGGCATTGAGTACGGTGTCCCTGCAGAGTTGCACTTTTGGTCATATACAAAATGAGTTGAAAAAGGACAGATGCTGGTGGAAAGGGGACAAGGTGTGTTGGAAAGGGGAAAAAAGTTTTTGTCCGTAAGTTTGGTGATAAAGCAAAAGTAACATTTGCTGAAGAAACACCATCTGTTACGGTGGGACTGGCAGATTTGGATAAGGTGGTATATACTATGTTACCGCTATATAACGAAAATTAATAAGAAAAGAAAGAGAAAGGTATATATCCCCATCAGCAGTCAGTGTCCACCGTGCTCCCAGATGGAAAAGGAGAGGTTGGCAAATGGAAGGTTAGGTGGAGGATACAGAGCTGTGTGGCTATGAAACTAATAGTAGCCTGAACCGAGTTAGACGCCACTCGGATCTGGAGAGTGGGAGCCCTGTTAGCGTCACAGGGTCCACACGCCCACCCAGCCCAGGAACTCCCTGTTAACATCACAGGGGCCATTGAGTACGCTGACCGTGTGCATTGGGGCCACACCTGTGGACAGCAGGCGCATCAGCAGCAGCAGGCCTGTTAATGCCACTGGGCTGCACAAGCAGGAATGGTAGGACAGAAGCTGGTCTTAACCGTTCTGCGTTACCAACTGTGGTGGTGGCCTGCATCGACGCCGTATCCCTGCCTACCTCTGGCCTAAAGCCGCAATGCGTTCAACACATGGAGGTGTGCTCTTTCGGAGCATAATAGAAGACTGTGCACCTCCTTGTTGGCTCCAGCCCATTTTATAACCTGGGTCCGCCCCAAACCAGGGTGGACCACAATGCACCTCCTGGAGACAAAAGCAGAGTGACTCGTCATGAGTGGCATAACTAGCGTCCTATTTGGAACCGCAACTCCAATAATGACCTCATGGCTGCCACGACACAAACACCTCACCAGTCATCGTCTGACCATCAATAATGAGGTGACAAGTCATAGGGGCGGGCCTCTGCAAGCCATTTGGGAGTGGCCTGGCCACATCGTCAGGACACCTGATGCCCTGTGGTCTATATGGGCCCCCCACATCAGGGGCAGGGCCAAAGAGTTCATTACCGGACCTAGTCTCTGATGCAGTAAGTGCCTGAGCATGCTCAGTAGCATGAAATACAGTCTCTGAAAAAAGACTATCAGCTTTAGCATGGTGTCTAGGCACAACACAGGACCTGTGCAAAGAGGCTTTTCGCAATAAGTGTGGGAGAATGCGCTGTATCCCGAAATGAAGACTTAGCCTCAGGAATGGCACAGTCAGGCTGAGCATACTCACTAGGCGAAACACTGTAGTTAGGCTGCGGCTGGGGTAAATCGGCACACGCATGCGCACTAGCTGTCTCTCCACACTTAGACGTGGAGGAGAAGTTGCTCTTCGGGTGTGGACTTGGAGATGCTGTCTATGAATAGAAGGAAAAGGTAAAGGTGTGTGTTACAGCAAGGAGCCACCGTGGAAACACTTCGTTCAATTGTGAGGGGAGTCATTTTGGAGTTTGGTGAGGAGTACCGTAACGCCAGTGAGCAGCATCCTGTGCCACAGACCAACATTCTTACGGTGCCGTCTATACTGCTTACCGTGAGAGGAGCGTAAAGTCTGTATTTCTGGCAACTGGACATCACAGTACCCGGGTACGGTAGGCTGTGCCCAGACAATAATGCGGGCACGCAACACTTTGTTTTATTAGCAAAACACATATCTGTTCTGGGTAGGCCGACTATATAGACAATAAGACTTGCTGCCTCTGCACTGTCAAATTGTCACATACAGTTTAAATCATAGAGGGACAGCGACACATGTTTGCATTGACTGTTGCTTTTCAAGATTTCCATGACTGTGTTGCAGAGCTGTGTGGTTTGAATTCACACTGCTATCATCTGCCTTATCTGTGAGGCTTCAGCTAACAAGGGTATTCAGGGGGGGTAATGTGTTTTGTCTATGTTTAGGTAGATAACTTGGAAGCTCTTGTGATGCGACACTGGTAAAGCTGGTGTCACACACAGCGACAACGACAACGACGTCGCTGCTACGTCACCATTTTCTGTGACGTTGCAGCGACGTCCCGTCGCTGTCGCTGTGTGTGACATCCAGCAACGACCTGGCCCCTGCTGTGAGGTCGCCGGTCGTTGCTGAATGTCCAGCTTCATTTTTTCGTCGTCACTCTCCCGCTGTGACACACACATCGCTGTGTGTGACAGCGAGAGAGCGACGAAATGAAGCGAGCAGGAGCCGGCACTGGCAGCTGCGGTAAGCTGTAACCAGCGTAAACATCGGGTAACCAAGGGAAGTCCTTTCCCTGGTTACCCGATGTTTACGCTGGTTACCAGCCTCCGCTCTTGCTGCCAGCGCCGGCTCCTGCACTGTGACATGTGGCTGCAGTATGCATCGGGTAATTAACCCGATGTATACTGTAGCAAAGAGAGCAAGGAGCCAGCGCTAAGCAGTGCGCGCGGCTCCCTGCTCTCTGCACTGTGACATGTAGCTGCAGCACACATCGGGTTAATTAACCCGATGTGTACTGTACCTAGGAGAGCAAGGAGCCAGCGCTAAGCGCGGCTCCCTGCTCTCTGAACATGTAACACAGCGACGTTATGATCGCTGCTTCTGCTGTGTTTGACAGCTAAGCAGCGATCATAACAGCGACTTACAAGGTCGCTGTTACGTCACCGAAAATGGTGACGTAACAGCGACGTCGTTGTCGCTGTCGTTTAGTGTGAACCCAGCTTTAGTCGTGTTCGCACACACACACACACACACGCACAAACACACAATTACTGCTACGCAGAGGGATTAGCAGGTAGTAGGCAACAGAATAGATTGTTCAATTATTTAAATTGTATGCATGGTTCTTACTGTTTGTTTTGGTAAAGTTAAACAATCATTTATCAACCCAACTGCCTAGAGTCCTTTTCCTGTTGCCTGGTTTTGTGGGCATACTGGGGAGCCCACCCTGTAAACGACTTAAAATGAAGCATAAGTCGCAATGTGAATTTCACTGTGCTACAATGCGGCCTAGCGTGCCTGTGCAACCACCGCCTGCCCCATCAAGTGCATCTGTGTGCTCTTCATCCTCTGTGACTGTGGGGACAGCAGTCTCACATGGTTTTTCACACTGAACTTCCACCCCTTTACACGCAACAGGGAGTGTGATTGGCAGGTCATCACTTGTTTTGGAAGTGGAAACAGATGGTATTGTTGAGCTGTCAGACATCGAGAAAAACAACATTGGATGCAGGCTACATTATATCCAAACCTGCACCTTCGTCACAGATTGGCTGGACTACCTGCATTTAATAATTGCATTCCAGAAATGGAAAGGAGTGTAGAATGCACATGTGTTGTACCTTGCTTGGCAGCAAAGAAACACTAACTTAGTATTACAGACAATTTTAGGAAGGCAGAAAAAGAGTCAGCTCTTTGGGCAAATTAAATAGCGTGGCAAAAGTGGACAGGTGGGTACAGTGGCCGTGTTCTGTGGGTACCAGGACAGTAAAGGAAGCCTCACTTTCTCTCCCTCCGAATGATCAAATGCAGCAAGGAATTCCCTGAGTTTGCTATAAAATTAGCGTAGCAAAATGTGCATGAGTGTGCAATGTAGAGGTGCTGCACATAGATTTGCACCAGTGGGGAACTAATGGAGTACAACAGCCACTTCTTGTATGCCACTAAATGGCAGCATTTTTTGCTATCATTATAGCTTATTAAAAACAGAGCAGTAGGGTGTCATGCAAAGGTGCTAGAAATAGCTTGGCACCAGTGGGGCACTAATGGAAGTCCAACAGCCACTTTTAGGATGCCACTAAGTTTCCTCAGTGTTTGCTAGTATAATGGCTTAGTAAGAATGAGTTTGAGTGTGCAATGCAGGCAGACGTGCTGCAAATATCTTTCCACTAGTGGGACAATACAGAAGTCCAATAGCCACTTTTAGGATGCCACTAAGTTTCCTCAGTGTTTGCTAGTATAATGGCTTAGTAACAATGAGTTTGAGTGTGCAATGCAGGCAGACGTGCTGCAAATATTTTTGCATTAGTGGGACAATACAGAAGTCCAACAGCCACATTTAGGATGCCACTAAGTTTCCTCAGTGTTTGCTAGTATAATGGCTTAGTAACAATGAGATTGAGTGTACAATGCAGGCAGACGTGCTGCAAATATCTTTATAGTAGTGGGACAATACAGAAGTCCAACAGCCACTTTTAGGATGCCACTAAGTTTCCTCAGTGTTTGCTAGTATAATGGCTTAGTAACAATGAGTTTGAGTGTGCAATGCAGGCAGACGTGCTGCAAATATCTTTGCACTAGCGGGACAATACAGAAGTCCAACAGCCACGTTTAGGATGCCACTAAGTTTCCTCAGTGTTTGCTAGTATAATGGCTTAGTAACAAATGAGTTTGAGTGTGCAATGTAGGCAGACGTGCTGCAAATATCTTTGTACTAGTGGGACAACACAGAAGTCCAACAGCCACTTTTAGGATGCCACTAAGTTTCCTCAGTGTTTGCTAGTATAATGGCTTAGTAACAATGAGTTTGAGTGTGCAATGCAGGCAGACGTGCTCCAAATATCTTTGCACTAGTGGGACAATACAGAAGTCAAACAGCCACTTTTAGAATGCCACTAAGTTTCCTCAGTGTTTGTTAGTATAATTGCTTAGTAACAATGAGTTTGAGTGTGCAATGCAGGCAGACGTGCTACAAATATCTTTGCACTAGTGGGACAATACAGAAGTCCAACAGCCACGTTTAGGATGCCACTAAGTTTCCTCAGTGTTTGCTAGTATAATGGCTTAGTAACAATGAGTTTGAGTATGCAATGCAGGCAGACGTGCTGCAAATATCTTTGCACTAGTGGGACAATACAGAAGTCCAACAGCCACGTTTAGGATGCCACTAAGTTTCCTCAGTGTTTGCTAGTATAATGGCTTAGTAACAATGAGTTTGAGTGTGCAATGCAGGCAGACGTGCTGCAAATATCTTTGCACTAGTGAGACAATACAGAAGTCCAACAGCCACTTTTAGGATGCCACTAAGTTTCCTCAGTGTTTGCTAGTATAATGGCTTAGTAACAAATGAGTTTGAGTGTGCCATGCAGGCAGACGTGCTGCAAATATCTTTGCACTAGTGGGACAATACAGAAGTCCAACAGCCACGTTTAGGATGCCACTAAGTTTCCTCAGTGTTTGCTAGTATAATGGCTTAGTAACAATGAGTTTGAGTGTGCAATGCAGGCAGACGTGCTGCAAATATCTTTGCACTAGTGAGACAATACAGAAGTCCAACAGCCACTTTTAGGATGCCACTAAGTTTCCTCAGTGTTTGCTAGTATAATGGCTTAGTAACAAATGAGTTTGAGTGTGCCATGCAGGCAGACGTGCTGCAAATATCTTTGCACTAGTGGGACAATACAGAAGTCCAACAGCCACGTTTAGGATGCCACTAAGTTCCTCAGTGTTTGCTAGTATAATGGCTAAGTAACAAATGAGTTTGAGTGTGCAATGCAGGCAGACGTGCTGCAAATATCTTTGCACTAGTGGGACAATACAGAAGTCCAACAGCCACTTTTAGGATGCCACTAAGTTTCCTCAGTGTTTGCTAGTATAATAGCTTATTAACAAATGAGTTTGAGTGTGCAATGCAGGCAGACGTGCTGCAAATATCTTTGCACTAGTGGGACAATACAGAAGTCCAACAGCCACTTTTAGGATGCCACTAAGTTTCCTCAGTGTTTGCTAGTATAATGGCTTAGTAACAATGAGTTTGAGTGTGCAATGCAGGCAGACGTGCTGCAAATATCTTTGCACTAGTGGGACAATACAGAAGTCCAACAGTCACGTTTAGGATGCCACTAAGTTTCCTCAGTGTTTGCTAGTATAATGGCTTAGTAACAATGAGTTTGAGTGTGCAATGCAGGCAGACGTGCTGCAAATATCTTTGCACTAGTGAGACAATACAGAAGTCCAACAGCCACGTTTAGGATGCCACTAAGTTTCCTCAGTGTTTGCTAGTATAATGGCTTAGTAACAATGAGTTTAAGTGTGCAATACAGGCAGACGTGCTGCAAATATCTTTGCACTAGTTGGACAATACAGAAGTCCAACAGCCACGTTCAGGATGCCACTAAGTTTCCTCAGTGTTTGCTAGTATAATGGCTTAGTAACAATGAGTTTGAGTGTGCAATGCAGGCAGACGTGCTGCAAATATCTTTGCACTAGTGGGACAATACAGAAGTCCAACAGCCACTTTTAGGATGCCACTAAGTTTCCTCAGTGTTTGCTAGTATAATGGCTTAGTAACAATGAGTTTGAGTGTGCAATGCAGGCAGACGTGCTGCAAATATCTTTGCACTAGTGGGACAATACAGAAGTCCAACAGCCACTTTTAGGATGCCACTAAGTTTCCTCAGTGTTTGCTAGTATAATGGCTTAGTAACAATGAGTTTGAGTGTGCAATGCAGGCAGACGTGCTGCAAATATCTTTGCACAGTGGGACAATACAGAAGTCCAACAGCCACGTTTAGGATGCCACTAAGTTTCCTCAGTGTTTGCTAGTATAATGGCTTAGTAACAATGAGTTTGAGTGTGCAATGCAGGCAGACGTGTTGCAAATATCTTTGCACTAGTGGGACAATACAGAAGTCCAACAGCCACTTTTAGGATGCCACTAAGTTTCCTCAGTGTTTGCTAGTATAATGGCTAAGTAACAAATGAGTTTGAGTGTGCAATGCAGGCAGACGTGCTGCAAATATCTTTGCACTAGTGGGACAATACAGAAGTCCAACAGCCACTTTTAGGATGCCACTAAGTTTCCTCAGTGTTTGCTAGTATAATGGCTTAGTAACAATGAGTTTGAGTGTGCAATGCAGGCAGACGTGCTGCAAATATCTTTGCACTAGTGGGACAATACAGAAGTCCAACAGTCACGTTTAGGATGCCACTAAGTTTCCTCAGTGTTTGCTAGTATAATGGCTTAGTAACAAATGAGTTTGAGTGTTCCATGCAGGCAGACGTGCTGCAAATATCTTTGCACTAGTGGGACAATACAGAAGTCCAACAGCCAAGTTTAGGATGCCACTAAGTTTCCTCAGTGTTTGCTAGTATAATGGCTTAGTAACAATGAGTTTGAGTGTGCAATGCAGGCAGACGTGCTGCAAATATCTTTGCACAGTGGGACAATACAGAAGTCCAACAGCCACATTTAGGATGCCACTAAGTTTCCTCAGTGTTTGCTAATATATTGGCTTAGTAACAATGAGTTTGAGTGTGCAATGCAGGCAGACGTGCTGCAAATATCTTTTCACTAGTGGGACAATACAGAAGTCCAACAGCCACTTTTAGGATGCCACTAAGTTTCCTCAGTGTTTGCTAGTATAATGGCTTAGTAACAATGAGTTTGAGTGTGCAATGCAGGCAGACGTGCTGCAAATATCTTTGCACAGTGGGACAATACAGAAGTCCAACAGCCACATTTAGGATGCCACTAAGTTTCCTCAGTGTTTGCTAATATATTGGCTTAGTAACAATGAGTTTGAGTGTGCAATGCAGGCAGACGTGCTGCAAATATCTTTTCACTAGTGGGACAATACAGAAGTCCAACAGCCACTTTTAGGATGCCACTAAGTTTCCTCAGTGTTTGCTAGTATAATGGCTTAGTAACAATGAGCTTGAGTGTGCAATGCAGGCAGACGTGCTGCAAATATCTTTTCACTAGTGGGACAATACAGAAGTCCAACAGCCACTTTTAGGATGCCACTAAGTTTCCTCAGTGTTTGCTAGTATAATGGCTTAGTAACAATGAGTTTGAGTGTGCAATGCAGGCAGACGTGCTGCAAATATCTTTGCACTAGTGAGACAATACAGAAGTCCAACAGCCACTTTTAGGATGCCACTAAGTTTCCTCAGTGTTTGCTAGTATAATGGCTTAGTAACAAATGAGTTTGAGTGTGCCATGCAGGCAGACGTGCTGAAAATATCTTTGCACTAGTGGGACAATACAGAAGTCCAACAGCCACGTTTAGGATGCCACTAAGTTTCCTCAGTGTTTGCTAGTATAATGGCTTAGTAACAATGAGTTTGAGTGTGCAATGCAGGCAGACGTGCTGCAAATATCTTTGCACTAGTGGGACAATACAGAAGTCCAACAGCCACGTTTAGGATGCCACTAAGTTTCCTCAGTGTTTGCTAGTATAATGGCTTAGTAACAATGAGTTTGAGTGTGCAATGCAGGCAGACGTGCTGCAAATATCTTTGCACTAGTGGGACAATACAGAAGTCCAACAGCCACATTTAGGATGCCACTAAGTTTCCTCAGTGTTTGCTAGTATAATGGGTTAGTAACAATGAGTTTGAGTGTGCAATGCAGGCAGACGTGCTGCAAATATCTTTGCACTAGTGAGACAATACAGAAGTCCAACAGCCACTTTTAGGATGCCACTAAGTTTCCTCAGTGTTTGCTAGTATAATGGCTTAGTAACAAATAAGTTTGAGTGTGCAATGCAGGCAGACGTGCTGCAAATATCTTTGCACTAGTGGGACAACACAGAAGTCCAACAGCCACTTTTAGGATGCCACTAAGTTTCCTCAGTGTTTGCTAGTATAATGGCTTAGTAACAATGAGTTTGAGTGTGCAATGCAGGCAGACGTGCTCCAAATATCTTTGCACTAGTGGGACAATACAGAAGTCAAACAGCCACTTTTAGAATGCCACTAAGTTTCCTCAGTGTTTGTTAGTATAATTGCTTAGTAATAATGAGTTTGAGTGTGCAATGCAGGCAGACGTGCTGCAAATATCTTTGCACTAGTGGGACAATACAGAAGTCCAACAGCCACGTTTAGGATGCCACTAAGTTTCCTCAGTGTTTGCTAGTATAATGGCTTAGTAACAATGAGTTTGAGTATGCAATGCAGGCAGACGTGCTGCAAATATCTTTGCACTAATGGGACAATACAGAAGTCCAACAGCCACGTTTAGGATGCCACTAAGTTTCCTCAGTGTTTGCTAGTATAATGGCTTAGTAACAATGAGTTTGAGTGTGCAATGCAGGCAGACGTGCTGCAAATATCTTTGCACTAGTGAGACAATACAGAAGTCCAACAGCCACTTTTAGGATGCCACTAAGTTTCCTCAGTGTTTGCTAGTATAATGGTTTAGTAACAAATGAGTTTGAGTGTGCCATGCAGGCAGACGTGCTGCAAATATCTTTGCACTAGTGGGACAATACAGAAGTCCAACAGCCACGTTTAGGATGCCACTAAGTTTCCTCAGTGTTTGCTAGTATAATGGCTTAGTAACAATGAGTTTGAGTGTGCAATGCAGGCAGACGTGCTGCAAATATCTTTTCACTAGTGGGACAATACAGAAGTCCAACAGCCACTTTTAGGATGCCACTAAGTTTCCCCAGTGTTTGCTAGTATAATGGCTTAGTAACAATGAGTTTGAGTGTGCAATGCAGGCAGACGTGCTGCAAATATCTTTGCACTAGTGAGACAATACAGAAGTCCAACAGCCACTTTTAGGATGCCACTAAGTTTCCTCAGTGTTTGCTAGTATAATGGCTTAGTAACAAATGAGTTTGAGTGTGCCATGCAGGCAGACGTGTTGAAAATATCTTTGCACTAGTGGGACAATACAGAAGTCCAACAGCCACGTTTAGGATGCCACTAAGTTTCCTCAGTGTTTGCTAGTATAATGGCTTAGTAACAATGAGTTTGAGTGTGCAATGCAGGCAGACGTGCTGCAAATATCTTTGCACTAGTGGGACAATACAGAAGTCCAACAGCCACGTTTAGGATGCCACTAAGTTTCCTCAGTGTTTGCTAGTATAATGGCTTAGTAACAATGAGTTTGAGTGTGCAATGCAGGCAGACGTGCTGCAAATATCTTTGCACTAGTGGGACAATACAGAAGTCCAACAGCCACGTTTAGGATGCCACTAAGTTTCCTCAGTGTTTGCTAGTATAATGGGTTAGTAACAATGAGTTTGAGTGTGCAATGCAGGCAGACGTGCTGCAAATATCTTTGCACTAGTGAGACAATACAGAAGTCCAACAGCCACTTTTAGGATGCCACTAAGTTTCCTCAGTGTTTGCTAGTATAATGGCTTAGTAACAAATGAGTTTGAGTGTGCAATGCAGGCAGACGTGCTGCAAATATCTTTGCACTAGTGGGACAACACAGAAGTCCAACAGCCACTTTTAGGATGCCACTAAGTTTCCTCAGTGTTTGCTAGTATAATGGCTTAGTAATAATGAGTTTGAGTGTGCAATGCAGGCAGACGTGCTGCAAATATCTTTGCACTAGTGGGACAATACAGAAGTCCAACAGCCACGTTTAGGATGCCACTAAGTTTCCTCAGTGTTTGCTAGTATAATGGCTTAGTAACAATGAGTTTGAGTATGCAATGCAGGCAGACGTGCTGCAAATATCTTTGCACTAATGGGACAATACAGAAGTCCAACAGCCACGTTTAGGATGCCACTAAGTTTCCTCAGTGTTTGCTAGTATAATGGCTTAGTAACAATGAGTTTGAGTGTGCAATGCAGGCAGACGTGCTGCAAATATCTTTGCACTAGTGAGACAATACAGAAGTCCAACAGCCACTTTTAGGATGCCACTAAGTTTCCTCAGTGTTTGCTAGTATAATGGCTTAGTAACAAATGAGTTTGAGTGTGCCATGCAGGCAGACGTGCTGCAAATATCTTTGCACTAGTGGGACAATACAGAAGTCCAACAGCCACGTTTAGGATGCCACTAAGTTTCCTCAGTGTTTGCTAGTATAATGGCTTAGTAACAATGAGTTTGAGTGTGCAATGCAGGCAGACGTGCTGCAAATATCTTTGCACTAGTGAGACAATACAGAAGTCCAACAGCCACTTTTAGGATGCCACTAAGTTTCCTCAGTGTTTGCTAGTATAATGGTTTAGTAACAAATGAGTTTGAGTGTGCCATGCAGGCAGACGTGCTGCAAATATCTTTGCACTAGTGGGACAATACAGAAGTCCAACAGCCACGTTTAGGATGCCACTAAGTTTCCTCAGTGTTTGCTAGTATAATGGCTTAGTAACAATGAGTTTGAGTGTGCAATGCAGGCAGACGTGCTGCAAATATCTTTGCACTAGTGGGACAATACAGAAGTCCAACAGCCAGTTTTAGGATGCCACTAAGTTTCCTCAGTGTTTGCTAGTATAATGGCTTAGGAACAATGAGTTTGAGTGTGCAATGCAGGCAGACGTGCTGCAAATATCTTTGAACAGTGGGACAATACAGAAGTCCAACAGCCACGTTTAGGATGCCACTAAGTTTCCTCAGTGTTTGCTAGTATAATGGCTTAGTAACAAATGAGTTTGAGTGTGCAATGCAGGCAGACATGTTGCAAATATCTTTGCACTAGTGGGACAATACAGAAGTCCAACAGCCACTTTTAGGATGCCACTAAGTTTCCTCAGTGTTTGCTAGTATAATGGCTTAGTAACAAATGAGTTTGAGTGTGCAATGCAGGCAGACGTGCTGCAAATATCTTTGCACTAGTGGGACAATACAGAAGTCCAACAGCCACTTTTAGGATGCCACTAAGTTTCCTCAGTGTTTGCTAGTATAATGGCTTAGTAACAAATGAGTTTGAGTGTGCAATGCAGGCAGACGTGCTGCAAATATCTTTGCACTAGTGGGACAATACAGAAGTCCAACAGCCACGTTTAGGATGCCACTAAGTTTCCTCAGTGTTTGCTAGTATAATGGCTTAGTAACAATGAGTTTGAGTGTGCAATGCAGGCAGACGTGCTGCAAATATCTTTGCACAAGTGAGACAATACAGAAGTCCAACAGCCACTTTTAGGATGCCACTAAGTTTCCTCAGTGTTTGCTAGTATAATGGCTTAGTAACAATGAGTTTGAGTGTGAAATGCAGGCAGACGTGCTGCAAATATCTTTACACTAGTGGGACAATACAGAAGTCCAACAGCCACTTTTAGGATGCCACTAAGTTTCCGCAGTGTTTGCTAGTATAATAGCTTAGTAACAAATGAGTTTGAGTGTGCAATGCAGGCAGACGTGCTGCAAATATCTTTGCACTAGTGGGACAATACAGAAGTCCAACAGCCACGTTTAGGATGCCACTAAGTTTCCTCAGTGTTTGCTAGTATAATGGCTTAGTAACAATGAGTTTGAGTGTGAAATGCAGGCAGACGTGCTGCAAATATCTTTGCACTAGTGGGACAATACAGAAGTCCAACAGCCACGTTTAGGATGCCACTTAGTTTCCTCAGTGTTTGCTAGTATAATGGCTTAGTAACAAATGAGTTTGAGTGTGAAATGCAGGCAGACGTGCTGCAAATATCTTAGCACAAGTGGGACAATACAGAAGTCCAACAGCCACGTTTAGGATGCCACTAAGTTTCCTCAGTGTTTGCTAGTATAATGGCTTAGTAACAATGAGTTTGAGTGTGCAATGCAGGCAGACGTGCTGCAAATATCTTTGCACTAGTGAGACAATACAGAAGTCCAACAGCCACTTTTAGGATGCCACTAAGTTTCCTCAGTGTTTGCTAGTATAATGGCTTAGTAACAATGAGTTTGAGTGTGCAATGCAGGCAGACGTGCTCCAAATATCTTTGCACTAGTGGGACAATACAGAAGTCAAACAGCCACTTTTAGAATGCCACTAAGTTTCCTCAGTGTTTGTTAGTATAATGGCTTAGTAACAATGAGTTTGAGTGTGCAATGCAGGCAGACGTGCTGCAAATATCTTTGCACTAGTGGGACAATACAGAAGTCCAACAGCCACGTTTAGGATGCCACTAAGTTTCCTCAGTGTTTACTAGTATAATGGCTTAGTAACAAATGAGTTTGAGTATGCAATGCAGTCAGACGTGCTGCAAATATCTTTGCACTAGTGGGACAATACAGAAGTCCAACAGCCACGTTTAGGATGCCACTAAGTTTCCTCAGTGTTTGCTAGTATAATGGCTTAGTAACAATGAGTTTGAGTGTGCAATGCAGGCAGACGTGCTGCAAATATCTTTGCACTAGTGAGACAATACAGAAGTCCAACAGCCACTTTTAGGATGCCACTAAGTTTCCTCAGTGTTTGCTAGTATAATGGCTTAGTAACAAATGAGTTTGAGTGTGCAATGCAGGCAGACGTGCTGCATATATCTTTGCACTAGTGGGACAATACAGAAGTCCAACAGCCACGTTTAGAATGTCACTAAGTTTCCTCAGTGTTTGCTAGTATAATGGCTTAGTAACAATGAGTTTGAGTGTGCAATGCAGGCAGACGTGCTGCAAATATCTTTGCACTAGTGGGACAATACAGAAGTCCAACAGCCACTTTTAGGATTCCACTAAGTTTCCTCAGTGTTTGCTAGTATAATGGCTTAGTAACAATGAGTTTGAGTGTGCAATGCAGGCAGACGTGCTGCAAATATCTTTGCACAGTGGGACAACACAGAAGTCCGACAGCCACGTTTAGGATGCCACTAAGTTTCCTCAGTGTTTGCTAGTATAATGGCTTAGTAAGAAATGAGTTTGAGTGTGCAATGCAGGCAGACGTGTTGCAAATATCTTTGCACTAGTGGGACAATACAGAAGTCCAACAGCCACTTTTAGGATGCCACTAAGTTCCTCAGTGTTTGCTAGTATAATGGCTAAGTAACAAATGAGTTTGAGTGTGCAATGCAGGCAGATGTGCTGCAAATATCTTTGCACTAGTGGAACAATACAGAAGTCCAACAGCCACTTTTAGGATGCCACTAAGTTTCCTCAGTGTTTGCTAGTATAATAGCTTAGTAACAAATGAGTTTGAGTGTGCAATGCAGGCAGACGTGCTGCAAATATCTTTGCACTAGTGGGACAATACAGAAGTCCAACAGCCACTTTTAGGATGCCACTAAGTTTCCTCAGTGTTTGCTAGTATAATGGCTTAGTAACAATGAGTTTGAGTGTGCAATGCAGGCAGACGTGCTGGAAATATCTTTGCACTAGTGGGACAATACAGAAGTCCAACAGTCACGTTTAGGATGCCACTAAGTTTCCTCAGTGTTTGCTAGTATAATGGCTTAGTAACAATGAGTTTGAGTGTGCAATGCAGGCAGACGTGCTGCAAATATCTTTGCACAGTGGGACAATACAGAAGTCCAACAGCCACGTTTAGGATGCCACTAAGTTTCTTCAGTGTTTGCTAGTATAATGGCTTAGTAACAAATGAGTTTGAGTGTGCAATGCAGGCAGACGTGTTGCAAATATCTTTGCACTAGTGGGACAATACAGAAGTCCAACAGCCACTTTTAGGATGCCACTAAGTTTCCTCAGTGTTTGCTAGTATAATGGCTTAGTAACAAATGAGTTTGAGTGTGCAATGCAGGCAGACGTGCTGCAAATATCTTTGCACTAGTGGGACAATACAGAAGTCCAACAGCCACTTTTAGGATGCCACTAAGTTTCCTCAGTGTTTGCTAGTATAATGGCTTAGTAACAAATGAGTTTGAGTGTGCAATGCAGGCAGACGTGCTGCAAATATCTTTGCACTAGTGGGACAATACAGAAGTCAAACAGCCACGTTTAGGATGCCACTAAGTTTCCTCAGTGTTTGCTAGTATAATGGCTTAGTAACAATGAGTTTGAGTGTGCAATGCAGGCAGACGTGCTGCAAATATCTTTGCACAAGTGAGACAATACAGAAGTCCAACAGCCACTTTTAGGATGCCACTAAGTTTCCTCAGTGTTTGCTAGTATAATGGCTTAGTAACAATGAGTTTGAGTGTGAAATGCAGGCAGACGTGCTGCAAATATCTTTACACTAGTGGGACAATACAGAAGTCCAACAGCCACTTTTAGGATGCCACTAAGTTTCCGCAGTGTTTGCTAGTATAATAGCTTAGTAACAAATGAGTTTGAGTGTGAAATGCAGGCAGACGTGCTGCAAATATCTTTGCACTAGTGGGACAATACAGAAGTCCAACAGCCATGTTTAGGATGCCACTAAGTTTCCTCAGTGTTTGCTAGTATAATGGCTTAGTAACAATGAGTTTGAGTGTGCAATGCAGGCAGACGTGCTGCAAATATCTTTACACTAGTGGGACAATACAGATGTCCAACAGCCACATTTAGGATGCCACTAAGTTTCCTCAGTGTTTGCTAGTATAATGGCTTAGTAACAAATGAGTTTGAGTGTGCAATGCAGGCAGACGTGCTGCAAATATCTTTGCACTAGTGGGACAATACAGAAGTCCAACAGCCACTTTTAGGATTCCACTAAGTTTCCTCAGTGTTTGCTAGTATAATGGCTTAGTAACAATGAGTTTGAGTGTGCAATGCAGGCAGACGTGCTGCAAATATCTTTGCACAGTGGGACAACACAGAAGTCCGACAGCCACGTTTAGGATGCCACTAAGTTTCCTCAGTGTTTGCTAGTATAATGGCTTAGTAACAAATGAGTTTGAGTGTGCAATGCAGGCAGACGTGCTGCAAATATCTTTGCACTAGTGGGACAATACAGAAGTCCAACAGCCACGTTTAGGATGCCACTAAGTTTCCTCAGTGTTTGCTAGTATAATGGCTTAGTAACAATGAGTTTGAGTGTGCAATGCAGGCAGACGTGCTGCAAATATCTTTGCACTAGTGGGACAATACAGAAGTCCAACAGCCACGTTTAGGATGCCACTAAGTTTCCTCAGTGTTTGCTAGTATAATGGCTTAGTAACAAATGAGTTTGAGTGTGCAATGCAGGCAGACGTGCTGCAAATATCTTTGCACTAGTGGGACAATACAGAAGTCCAACAGCCACGTTTAGGATGCCACTAAGTTTCCTCAGTGTTTGCTAGTATAATGGCTTAGTAACAATGAGTTTGAGTGTGCAATGCAGGCAGACGTGCTGCAAATATCTTTACACTAGTGGGACAATACAGAAGTCCAACAGCCACTTTTAGGATGCCACTAAGTTTCCTCAGTGTTAGCTAGTATAATGGCTTAGTAACAATGAGTTTGAGTGTGCAATGCAGGCAGACGTGCTGCAAATATCTTTGCACTAGTGAGACAATACAGAAGTCTAACAGCCACTTTTAGGATGCCACTAAGTTTCCTCAGTGTTTGCTAGTATAATGGCTTAGTAACAAATGAGTTTGATTGTGCCATGCAGGCAGACGTGCTGCAAATATCTTTTCACTAGTGGGACAATACAGAAGTACAACAGCCATGTTTAGGATGCCACTAAGTTTCCTCAGTGTTTGTTAGTATAATGGCTTAGTAACAATGAGTTTGAGTGTGCAATGCTGGCAGACGTGCTGCAAATATCTTTGCACTAGTGGGACAATACAGAAGTCCAACAGCCACGTTTAGGATGCCACTAAGTTTCCTCAGTGTTTGCTAGTATAATGTCTTAGTAACAATAAGTTTGAGTGTGCAATGCAGGCAGACGTGCTGCAAATATCTTTGCACTAGTGGGACAATACAGAAGTCCAACAGCCACTTTTAGAATGCCACTAAGTTTCCTCAGTGTTTGCTAGTATAATGGCTTAGTAACAAATGAGTTTGAGTGTGCAATGCAGGCAGACGTGCTGCAAATATCTTTGCACTAGTGGGACAACACAGAAGTCCAACAGCCACTTTTAGGATGCCACTAAGTTTCCTCAGTGTTTGCTAGTATAATGGCTTAGTAACAATGAGTTTGAGTGTGCAATGCAGGCAGACGTGCTGCAAATATCTTTGCACTAGTGGGACAATACAGAAGTCAAACAGCCACTTTTAGAATGCCACTAAGTTTCCTCAGTGTTTGCTAGTATAATGGCTTAGTAACAATGAGTTTGAGTGTGCAATGCAGGCAGACGTGCTGCAAATATCTTTGCACTAGTGGGACAATACAGAAGTCCAACAGCCACGTTTAGGATGCCACTAAGTTTCCTCAGTGTTTGCTAGTATAATGGCTTAGTAACAATGAGTTTGAGTGTGCAATGCAGGCAGACGTGCTGCAAATATCTTTGCACTAGTGAAACAATACAGAAGTCCAACAGCCACTTTTAGGATGCCACTAAGTTTCCTCAGTGTTTGCTAGTATAATGGCTTAGTAACAAATGAGTTTGAGTGTGCCATCCAGGCAGACGTGCTGCAAATATCTTTGCACTAGTGGGACAATACAGAAGTCCAACAGCCACGTTTAGGATGCCACTAAGTTTCCTCAGTGTTTGCTAGTATAATGGCTTAGTAACAATGAGTTTGAGTTTGCAATGCAGGCAGACGTGCTGCAAATATCTTTGCACTAGTGGGACAATACAGAAGTCCAACAGCCACTTTTAGGATGCCACTAAGTTTCCTCAGTGTTTGCTAGTATAATGGCTTAGTAACAATGAGTTTGAGTGTGCAATACAGGCAGACGTGCTGCAAATATCTTTGCACAGTGGGACAATACAGAAGTCCAACAGCCACGTTTAGGATGCCACTAAGTTTCCTCAGTGTTTGCTAGTATAATGGCTTAGTAACAAATGAGTTTGAGTGTGCAATGCAGGCAGACGTGTTGCAAATATCTTTGCACTAGTGGGACAATACAGAAGTCCAACAGCCACTTTTAGGATGCCACTAAGTTTCCTCAGTGTTTGCTAGTATAATGGCTTAGTAACAAATGAGTTTGAGTGTGCAATGCAGGCAGACGTGCTGCAAATATCTTTGCACTAGTGGGACAATACAGAAGTCCAACAGCCACGTTTAGGATGCCACTAAGTTTCCTCAGTGTTTGCTAGTATAATAGCTTAGTAACAAATGAGTTTGAGTGTGTAATGCAGGCAGACGTGCTGCAAATATCTTTGCACTAGTGGGACAATACAGAAGTCCAACAGCCACGTTTAGGATGCCACTTAGTTTCCTCAGTGTTTGCTAGTATAATGGCTTAGTAACAAATGAGTTTGAGTGTGAAATGCAGGCAGACGTGCTGCAAATATCTTTGCACTAGTGGGACAATACAGAAGTCCAACAGCCACGTTTAGGATGCCACTAAGTTTCCTCAGTGTTTGCTAGTATAATGGCTTAGTAACAATGAGTTTGAGTGTGCAATGCAGGCAGACGTGCTGCAAATATCTTTGCACTAGTGAGACAATACAGAAGTCCAACAGCCACTTTTAGGATGCCACTAAGTTTCCTCAGTGTTTGCTAGTATAATGGCTTAGTAACAATGAGTTTGAGTGTGCAATGCAGGCAGACGTGCTCCAAATATCTTTGCACTAGTGGGACAATACAGAAGTCAAACAGCCACTTTTAGAATGCCACTAAGTTTCCTCAGTGTTTGTTAGTATAATGGCTTAGTAACAATGAGTTTGAGTGTGCAATGCAGGCAGACGTGCTGCAAATATCTTTGCACTAGTGGGACAATACAGAAGTCCAACAGCCACGTTTAGGATGCCACTAAGTTTCCTCAGTGTTTACTAGTATAATGGCTTAGTAACAAATGAGTTTGAGTATGCAATGCAGGCAGACGTGCTGCAAATATCTTTGCACTAGTGGGACAATACAGAAGTCCAACAGCCACGTTTAGGATGCCACTAAGTTTCCTCAGTGTTTGCTAGTATAATGGCTTAGTAACAATGAGTTTGAGTGTGCAATGCAGGCAGACGTGCTGCAAATATCTTTGCACTAGTGAGACAATACAGAAGTCCAACAGCCACTTTTAGGATGCCACTAAGTTTCCTCAGTGTTTGCTAGTATAATGGCTTAGTAACAAATGAGTTTGAGTGTGCAATGCAGGCAGACGTGCTGCAAATATCTTTGCACTAGTGGGACAACACAAAAGTCCAACAGCCACTTTTAGGATGCCACTAAGTTTCCTCAGTGTTTGCTAGTATAATGGCTTAGTAACAATGAGTTTGAGTGTGCAATGCAGGCAGACGTGCTCCAAATATCTTTGCACTAGTGGGACAATACAGAAGTCAAACAGCCACTTTTAGAATGCCACTAAGTTTCCTCAGTGTTTGTTAGTATAATGGCTTAGTAACAATGAGTTTGAGTGTGCAATGCAGGCAGACGTGCTGCAAATATCTTTGCACTAGTGGGTCAATACAGAAGTCCAACAGCCACGTTTAGGATGCCACTAAGTTTCCTCAGTGTTTGCTAGTATAATTGCTTAGTAACAATGAGTTTGAGTGTGCAATGCAGGCAGACGTGCTGCAAATATCTTTACACTAGTGGGACAATACAGAAGTCCAACAGCCACTTTTAGGATGCCACTAAGTTTCCTCAGTGTTTGCTAGTATAATGGCTTAGTAACAATGAGTTTGAGTGTGCAATGCAGGCAGACGTGCTGCAAATATCTTTGCACTAGTGAGACAATACAGAAGTCCAAAAGCCACTTTTAGGATGCCACTAAGTTTCCTCAGTGTTTGCTAGTATAATGGCTTAGTAACAAATGAGTTTGAGTGTGCCATGCAGGCAGACGTGCTGCAAATATCTTTGCACTAGTGGGACAATACAGAAGTGCAACAGCCACGTTTAGGATGCCACTAAGTTTCCTCAGTGTTTGCTAGTATAATGGCTTAGTAACAATGAGTTTGAGTGTGCAATGCAGGCAGACGTGCTGCAAATATCTTTGCACTAGTGAGACAATACAGAAGTCCAACAGCCACTTTTAGGATGCCACTAAGTTTCCTCAGTGTTTGCTAGTATAATGGCTTAGTAACAAATGAGTTTGAGTGTGCCATGCAGGCAGACGTGCTGCAAATATCTTTGCACTAGTGAGACAATACAGAAGTCCAACAGCCACGTTTAGGATGCCACTAAGTTTCCTCAGTGTTTGCTAGTATAATGGCTTAGTAACAATGAGTTTGAGTGTGCAATGCAGGCAGACGTGCTGCAAATATCTTTGCACTAGTGGGACAATACAGAAGTCCAACAGCCACTTTTAGGATGCCACTAAGTTTCCTCAGTGTTTGCTAGTATAATGGCTTAGTAACAAATGAGTTTGAGTGTGCAATGCAGGCAGACGTGCTGCAAATATCTTTGCACTAGTGGGACAACACAGAAGTCCAACAGCCACTTTTAGGATGCCACTAAGTTTCCTCAGTGTTTGCTAGTATAATGGCTTAGTAACAAATGAGTTTGAGTGTGCAATGCAGGCAGACGTGCTGCAAATATCTTTGCACTAGTGGGACAATACAGAAGTCCAACAGCCACGTTTAGGATGCCACTAAGTTTCCTCAGTGTTTGCTAGTATAATGGCTTAGTAACAATGAGTTTGAGTGTGCAATGCAGGCAGATGTGCTGCAAATATCTTTGCACTAGTGGGACAATACAGAAGTCCAACAGCCACTTTTAGGATGCCACTAAGTTTCCTCAGTGTTTGCTAGTATAATGGCTTAGTAACAATGTGTTTGAGTGTGCAATGCAGGCAGACGTGCTGCAAATATCTTTGCACAAGTGGGACAATACAGAAGTCCAACAGCCACGTTTAGGATGCCACTAAGTTTCCTCAGTGTTTGCTAGTATAATGGCTTAGTAACAATGAGTTTGAGTGTGCAATGCAGGCAGACGTGCTACAAATATCTTTGCATTAGTGGAACAATACAGAAGTCCAACAGCCACATTTAGGATGCCACTAAGTTTCCTCAGTGTTTGCTAGTATAATGGCTTAGTAACAATGAGTTTGAGTGTGCAATGCAGGCAGACGTGCTGCATATATCTTTGCACTAGTGGGACAATACAGAAGTCCAACAGCCACGTTTAGGATGTCACTAAGTTTCCTCAGTGTTTGCTAGTATAATGGCTTAGTAACAATGAGTTTGAGTGTGCAATGCAGGCAGACGTGCTGCAAATATCTTTGCACTAGTGGGACAATACAGAAGTCCAACAGCCACTTTTAGGATGCCACTAAGTTTCCTCAGTGTTTGCTAGTATAATGGCTTAGTAACAATGAGTTTGAGTGTGCAATGCAGGCAGACGTGCTGCAAATATCTTTGCACAGTGGGACAATACAGAAGTCCAACAGCCACGTTTAGGATGCCACTAAGTTTCCTCAGTGTTTGCTAGTATAATGGCTTAGTAACAATGAGTTTGAGTGTGCAATGCAGGCAGAGGTGTTGCAAATATCTTTGCACTAGTGGGACAATACAGAAGTCCAACAGCCACTTTTAGGATGCCACTAAGTTTCCTCAGTGTTTGCTAGTATAATGGCTTAGTAACAATGAGTTTGAGTGTGCAATGCAGGCAGACGTGCTGCAAATATCTTTTCACTAGTGGGACAATACAGAAGTCTAACAGCCACTTTTAGGATGCCACTAAGTTTCCTCAGTGTTTGCTAGTATAATGGCTTAGTAACAATGAGTTTGAGTGTGCAATGCAGGCAGACGTGCTGCAAATATCTTTGCACTAGTGGGACAATACAGAAGTCCAACAGCCACGTTTAGGATGCCACTAAGTTTCCTCAGTGTTTGCTAGTATAATGGCTTAGTAACAATAAGTTTGAGTGTGCAATGCAGCCAGACGTGCTGCAAATATCTTTGCACTAGTGGGACAATACAGAAGACAAACAGCCACTTTTAGAATGCCACTAAGTTTCCTCAGTGTTTGCTAGTATAATGGCTTAGTAACAATGAGTTTGAGTGTGCAATGCAGGCAGACGTGCTGCAAATATCTTTGCACTAGTGAGACAATACAGAAGTCCAACAGCCACTTTTAGGATGCCACTAAGTTTCCTCAGTGTTTGCTAGTATAATGGCTTAGTAACAATGCGTTTGAGTGTGCAATGCAGGCAGACGTGCTGCAAATATCTTTGCACTAGTGAGACAATACAGAAGTCCAACAGCCACTTTTAGGATGCCACTAAGTT
This sequence comes from Anomaloglossus baeobatrachus, assembly GCF_048569485.1. Taxonomy (NCBI): domain Eukaryota; kingdom Metazoa; phylum Chordata; class Amphibia; order Anura; family Aromobatidae; genus Anomaloglossus; species Anomaloglossus baeobatrachus. The sequence goes on from NC_134357.1 coordinate 224,859,567, forward strand.
TCCTCAGTGTTTGCTAGTATAATGGCTTAGTAACAAATGAGTTTGAGTGTGCCATGCAGGCAGACGTGCTGCAAATATCTTTGCACTAGTGCGACAATACAGAAGTCCAACAGCCACGTTTAGGATGCCACTAAGTTTCCTCAGTGTTTGCTAGTATAATGGCTTAGTAACAATGAGTTTGAGTGTGCAATGCAGGCAGACGTGCTGCAAATATCTTTGCACAGTGGGACAATACAGAAGTCCAACAGCCACGTTTAGGATGCCACTAAGTTTCCTCAGTGTTTGCTAGTATAATGGCTTAGTAACAAATGAGTTTGAGTGTGCAATGCAGGCAGACGTGTTGCAAATATCTTTGCACTAGTGGGACAATACAGAAGTCCAACAGCCACTTTTAGGATGCCACTAAGTTTCCTCAGTATTTGCTAGTATAATGGCTTAGAAACAAATGAGTTTGAGTGTGCAATGCAGGCAGACGTGCTGCAAATATCTTTGCACTAGTGGGACAATACAGAAGTCCAACAGCCACTTTTAGGATGCCACTAAGTTTCCTCAGTGTTTGCTAGTATAATGGCTTAGTAACAATGAGTTTGAGTGTGCAATGCAGGCAGACGTGCTGCAAATATCTTTTCACTAGTGGGACAATACAGAAGTCCAACAGCCACGTTTAGGATGCCACTAAGTTTCCTCAGTGTTTGCTAGTATAATGGCTTAGTAACAATAAGTTTGAGTGTGCAATGCAGCCAGACGTGCTGCAAATATCTTTGCACTAGTGGGACAATACAGAAGACAAACAGCCACTTTTAGAATGCCACTAAGTTTCCTCAGTGTTTGCTAGTATAATGGCTTAGTAACAATGAGTTTGAGTGTGCAATGCAGGCAGACGTGCTGCAAATATCTTTGCACTAGTGAGACAATACAGAAGTCCAACAGCCACTTTTAGGATGCCACTAAGTTTCCTCAGTGTTTGCTAGTATAATGGCTTAGTAACAATGCGTTTGAGTGTGCAATGCAGGCAGACGTGCTGCAAATATCTTTGCACTAGTGAGACAATACAGAAGTCCAACAGCCACTTTTAGGATGCCACTAAGTTTCCTCAGTGTTTGCTAGTATAATGGCTTAGTAACAAATGAGTTTGAGTGTGCCATGCAGGCAGACGTGCTGCAAATATCTTTGCACTAGTGCGACAATACAGAAGTCCAACAGCCACGTTTAGGAAGCCACTAAGTTTCCTCAGTGTTTGCTAGTATAATGGCTTAGTAACAATGAGTTTGAGTGTGCAATGCAGGCAGACGTGCTGCAAATATCTTTGCACAGTGGGACAATACAGAAGTCCAACAGCCACGTTTAGGATGCCACTAAGTTTCCTCAGTGTTTGCTAGTATAATGGCTTAGTAACAAATGAGTTTGAGTGTGCAGTGCAGGCAGACGTGTTGCAAATATCTTTGCACTAGTGGGACAATACAGAAGTCCAACAGCCACTTTTAGGATGCCACTAAGTTTCCTCAGTATTTGCTAGTATAATGGCTTAGTAACAAATGAGTTTGAGTGTGCAATGCAGGCAGACGTGCTGCAAATATCTTTGCACTAGTGGGACAATACAGAAGTCCAACAGCCACTTTTAGGATGCCACTAAGTTTCCTCAGTGTTTGCTAGTATAATAGCTTAGTAACAAATGAGTTTGAGGGTGCAATGCAGGCAGACGTGCTGCAAATATCTTTGCACTAGTGGGACAATACAGAAGTCCAACAGCCACGTTTAGGATGCCACTAAGTTTCCTCAGTGTTTGCTAGTATAATGGCTTAGTAACAATGAGTTTGAGTGTGAAATGCAGGCAGACGTGCTGCAAATATCTTTACACTAGTGGGACAATACAGAAGTCCAACAGCCACTTTTAGGATGCCACTAAGTTTCCGCAGTGTTTGCTAGTATAATAGCTTAGTAACAAATGAGTTTGAGTGTGCAATGCAGGCAGACGTGCTGCAAATATCTTTGCACTAGTGGGACAATACAGAAGTCCAACAGCCACGTTTAGGATGCCACTTAGTTTCCTCAGTGTTTGCTAGTATAATGGCTTAGTAACAATGAGTTTGAGTGTGCAATGCAGGCAGACGTGCTGCAAATATCTTTACACTAGTGGGACAACACAGAAGTACAACAGCCACTTTTAGGATGCCACTAAGTTTCCTCAGTGTTTGCTAGTATAATGGCTTAGTAACAATGAGTTTGAGTGTGCAATGCAGGCAGACGTGCTGCAAATATCTTTTCAGTAGTGGGACAATACAGAAGTCCAACAGCCACTTTTAGGATGCCACTAAGTTTCCCCAGTGTTTGCTAGTATAATGGCTTAGTAACAATGAGTTTGAGTGTGCAATGCAGGCAGACGTGCTGCAAATATCTTTTCACTAGTGGGACAATACAGAAGTCCAACAGCCACTTTTAGGATGCCACTAAGTTTCCTCAGTGTTTGCTAGTATAATGGCTTAGTAACAATGAGTTTGAGTGTGCAATGCAGGCAGACATGCTGCAAATATCTTTGCACTAGTGAGACAATACAGAAGTCCAACAGCCACTTTTAGGATGCCACTAAGTTTCCTCAGTGTTTGCTAGTATAATGGCTTAGTAACAATGAGTTTGAGTGTGCAATGCAGGCAGACGTGCTGAAAATATCTTTGCACTAGTGGGACAATACAGAAGTCCAACAGCCACGTTTAGGATGCCACTAAGTTTCCTCAGTGTTTGCTAGTATAATGGCTTAGTAACAATGCGTTTGAGTGTGCAATGCAGGCAGACGTGCTGCAAATATCTTTGCACTAGTGAGACAATACAGAAGTCCAACAGCCACTTTTAGGATGCCACTAAGTTTCCTCAGTGTTTGCTAGTATAATGGCTTAGTAACAAATGAGTTTGAGTGTGCCATGCAGGCAGACGTGCTGCAAATATCTTTGCACTAGTGAGACAATACAGAAGTCCAACAGCCACGTTTAGGATGCCACTAAGTTTCCTCAGTGTTTGCTAGTATAATGGCTTAGTAACAATGAGTTTGAGTGTGCAATGCAGGCAGACGTGCTGCAAATATCTTTGCACAGTGGGACAATACAGAAGTCCAACAGCCACGTTTAGGATGCCACTAAGTTTCCTCAGTGTTTGCTAGTATAATGGCTTAGTAACAATAAGTTTGAGTGTGCAATGCAGGCAGACGTGCTGCAAATATCTTTGCACTAGTGGGACAATACAGAAGACAAACAGCCACTTTTAGAATGCCACTAAGTTTCCTCAGTGTTTGCTAGTATAATGGCTTAGTAACAATGAGTTTGAGTGTGCAATGCAGGCAGACGTGCTGCAAATATCTTTGCACTAGTGGGACAATACAGAAGTCCAACAGCCACGTTTAGGATGCCACTAAGTTTCCTCAGTGTTTGCTAGTATAATGGCTTAGTAACAATGCGTTTGAGTGTGCAATGCAGGCAGACGTGCTGCAAATATCTTTGCACTAGTGAGACAATACAGAAGTCCAACAGCCACTTTTAGGATGCCACTAAGTTTCCTCAGTGTTTGCTAGTATAATGGCTTAGTAACAAATGAGTTTGAGTGTGCCATGCAGGCAGACGTGCTGCAAATATCTTTGCACTAGTGAGACAATACAGAAGTCCAACAGCCACGTTTAGGATGCCACTAAGTTTCCTCAGTGTTTGCTAGTATAATGGCTTAGTAACAATGAGTTTGAGTGTGCAATGCAGGCAGACGTGCTGCAAATATCTTTGCACAGTGGGACAATACAGAAGTCCAACAGCCACGTTTAGGATGCCACTAAGTTTCCTCAGTGTTTGCTAGTATAATGGCTTAGTAACAAATGAGTTTGAGGGTGCAATGCAGGCAGACGTGTTGCAAATATCTTTGCACTAGTGGGACAATACAGAAGTCCAACAGCCACTTTTAGGATGCCACTAAGTTTCCTCAGTATTTGCTAGTATAATGGCTTAGTAACAAATGAGTTTGAGTGTGCAATGCAGGCAGACGTGCTGCAAATATCTTTGCACTAGTGGGACAATACAGAAGTCCAACAGCCACTTTTAGGATGCCACTAAGTTTCCTCAGTGTTTGCTAGTATAATAGCTTAGTAACAAATGAGTTTGAGTGTGCAATGCAGGCAGACGTGCTGCAAATATCTTTGCACTAGTGGGACAATACAGAAGTCCAACAGCCACGTTTAGGATGCCACTAAGTTTCCTCAGTGTTTGCTAGTATAATGGCTTAGTAACAATGAGTTTGAGTGTGCAATGCAGGCAGACGTGCTGCAAATATCTTTGCACTAGTGAGACAATACAGAAGTCCAACAGCCACTTTTAGGATGCCACTAAGTTTCCTCAGTGTTTGCTAGTATAATGGCTTAGTAACAAATGAGTTTGAGTGTGCCATGCAGGCAGACGTGCTGCAAATATCTTTTCACTAGTGGGACAATACAGAAGTCCAACAGCCACTTTTAGGATGCCACTAAGTTTCCTCAGTGTTTGCTAGTATAATGGCTTAGTAACAAATGAGTTTGAGTGTGCAATGCAGGCAGACGTGCTGCAAATATCTTTGCACTAGTGGGACAATACAGAAGTCCAACAGCCACGTTTAGGATGCCACTAAGTTTCCTCAGTGTTTGCTAGTATAATGGCTTAGTAACAATGAGTTTGAGTGTGCAATGCAGGCAGACGTGCTGCAAATATCTTTGCACTAGTGGGACAATACAGAAGTCCAACAGCCACGTTTAGGATGCCACTAAGTTTCCTCAGTGTTTGCTAGTATAATGGCTTAGTAACAATAAGTTTGAGTGTGCAATGCAGGCAGACGTGCTGCAAATATCTTTGCACTAGTGGGACAATACAGAAGTCCAACAGCCACTTTTAGGATGCCACTAAGTTTCCTCAGTGTTTGCTAGTATAATGGCTTAGTAACAAATGAGTTTGAGTGTGCCATGCAGGCAGACGTGCTGCAAATATCTTTGCACTAGTGGGACAATACAGAAGTCCAACAGCCACGTTTAGGATGCCACTAAGTTTCCTCAGTGTTTGCTAGTATAATGGCTTAGTAACAATGAGTTTGAGTGTGCAATGCAGGCAGACGTGCTGCAAATATCTTTGCACTAGTGGGACAATACAGAAGTCCAACAGCCACTTTTAGGATGCCACTAAGTTTCCTCAGTGTTTGCTAGTATAATGGCTTAGTAACAAATGAGTTTGAGTGTGCAATGCAGGCAGACGTGCTGCAAATATCTTTGCACTAGTGGGACAACACAGAAGTCCAACAGCCACTTTTAGGATGCCACTAAGTTTCCTCAGTGTTTGCTAGTATAATGGCTTAGTAACAAATGAGTTTGAGTGTGCAATGCAGGCAGACGTGCTGCAAATATCTTTGCACTAGTGGGACAATACAGAAGTCCAACAGCCACGTTTAGGATGCCACTAAGTTTCCTCAGTGTTTGCTAGTATAATGGCTTAGTAACAATGAGTTTGAGTGTGCAATGCAGGCAGATGTGCTGCAAATATCTTTGCACTAGTGGGACAATACAGAAGTCCAACAGCCACTTTTAGGATGCCACTAAGTTTCCTCAGTGTTTGCTAGTATAATGGCTTAGTAACAATGTGTTTGAGTGTGCAATGCAGGCAGACGTGCTGCAAATATCTTTGCACAAGTGGGACAATACAGAAGTCCAACAGCCACGTTTAGGATGCCACTAAGTTTCCTCAGTGTTTGCTAGTATAATGGCTTAGTAACAATGAGTTTGAGTGTGCAATGCAGGCAGACGTGCTACAAATATCTTTGCATTAGTGGAACAATACAGAAGTCCAACAGCCACATTTAGGATGCCACTAAGTTTCCTCAGTGTTTGCTAGTATAATGGCTTAGTAACAATGAGTTTGAGTGTGCAATGCAGGCAGACGTGCTGCATATATCTTTGCACTAGTGGGACAATACAGAAGTCCAACAGCCACGTTTAGGATGTCACTAAGTTTCCTCAGTGTTTGCTAGTATAATGGCTTAGTAACAATGAGTTTGAGTGTGCAATGCAGGCAGATGTGCTGCAAATATCTTTGCACTAGTGGGACAATACAGAAGTCCAACAGCCACTTTTAGGATGCCACTAAGTTTCCTCAGTGTTTGCTAGTATAATGGCTTAGTAACAATGAGTTTGAGTGTGCAATGCAGGCAGACGTGCTGCAAATATCTTTGCACAGTGGGACAATACAGAAGTCCAACAGCCACGTTTAGGATGCCACTAAGTTTCCTCAGTGTTTGCTAGTATAATGGCTTAGTAACAATGAGTTTGAGTGTGCAATGCAGGCAGAGGTGTTGCAAATATCTTTGCACTAGTGGGACAATACAGAAGTCCAACAGCCACTTTTAGGATGCCACTAAGTTTCCTCAGTGTTTGCTAGTATAATGGCTAAGTAACAAATGAGTTTGAGTGTGCAATGCAGGCAGACGTGCTGCAAAATCTTTGCACTAGTGGGACAATACAGAAGTCCAACAGCCACTTTTAGGATGCCACTAAGTTTCCTCAGTGTTTGCTAGTATAATGGCTTAGTAACAATGAGTTTGAGTGTGCAATGCAGGCAGACGTGCTGCAAATATCTTTACACTAGTGGGACAACACAGAAGTACAACAGCCACTTTTAGGATGCCACTAAGTTTCCTCAGTGTTTGCTAGTATAATGGCTTAGTAACAATGAGTTTGAGTGTGCAATGCAGGCAGACGTGCTGCAAATATCTTTTCACTAGTGGGACAATACAGAAGTCCAACAGCCACTTTTAGGATGCCACTAAGTTTCCCCAGTGTTTGCTAGTATAATGGCTTAGTAACAATGAGTTTGAGTGTGCAATGCAGGCAGACGTGCTGCAAATATCTTTTCACTAGTGGGACAATACAGAAGTCTAACAGCCACTTTTAGGATGCCACTAAGTTTCCTCAGTGTTTGCTAGTATAATGGCTTAGTAACAATGAGTTTGAGTGTGCAATGCAGGCAGACGTGCTGCAAATATCTTTGCACTAGTGGGACAATACAGAAGTCCAACAGCCACGTTTAGGATGCCACTAAGTTTCCTCAGTGTTTGCTAGTATAATGGCTTAGTAACAATAAGTTTGAGTGTGCAATGCAGCCAGACGTGCTGCAAATATCTTTGCACTAGTGGGACAATACAGAAGACAAACAGCCACTTTTAGAATGCCACTAAGTTTCCTCAGTGTTTGCTAGTATAATGGCTTAGTAACAATGAGTTTGAGTGTGCAATGCAGGCAGACGTGCTGCAAATATCTTTGCACTAGTGAGACAATACAGAAGTCCAACAGCCACTTTTAGGATGCCACTAAGTTTCCTCAGTGTTTGCTAGTATAATGGCTTAGTAACAATGCGTTTGAGTGTGCAATGCAGGCAGACGTGCTGCAAATATCTTTGCACTAGTGAGACAATACAGAAGTCCAACAGCCACTTTTAGGATGCCACTAAGTTTCCTCAGTGTTTGCTAGTATAATGGCTTAGTAACAAATGAGTTTGAGTGTGCCATGCAGGCAGACGTGCTGCAAATATCTTTGCACTAGTGCGACAATACAGAAGTCCAACAGCCACGTTTAGGATGCCACTAAGTTTCCTCAGTGTTTGCTAGTATAATGGCTTAGTAACAATGAGTTTGAGTGTGCAATGCAGGCAGACGTGCTGCAAATATCTTTGCACAGTGGGACAATACAGAAGTCCAACAGCCACGTTTAGGATGCCACTAAGTTTCCTCAGTGTTTGCTAGTATAATGGCTTAGTAACAAATGAGTTTGAGTGTGCAATGCAGGCAGACGTGTTGCAAATATCTTTGCACTAGTGGGACAATACAGAAGTCCAACAGCCACTTTTAGGATGCCACTAAGTTTCCTCAGTATTTGCTAGTATAATGGCTTAGAAACAAATGAGTTTGAGTGTGCAATGCAGGCAGACGTGCTGCAAATATCTTTGCACTAGTGGGACAATACAGAAGTCCAACAGCCACTTTTAGGATGCCACTAAGTTTCCTCAGTGTTTGCTAGTATAATGGCTTAGTAACAATGAGTTTGAGTGTGCAATGCAGGCAGACGTGCTGCAAATATCTTTTCACTAGTGGGACAATACAGAAGTCCAACAGCCACGTTTAGGATGCCACTAAGTTTCCTCAGTGTTTGCTAGTATAATGGCTTAGTAACAATAAGTTTGAGTGTGCAATGCAGCCAGACGTGCTGCAAATATCTTTGCACTAGTGGGACAATACAGAAGACAAACAGCCACTTTTAGAATGCCACTAAGTTTCCTCAGTGTTTGCTAGTATAATGGCTTAGTAACAATGAGTTTGAGTGTGCAATGCAGGCAGACGTGCTGCAAATATCTTTGCACTAGTGAGACAATACAGAAGTCCAACAGCCACTTTTAGGATGCCACTAAGTTTCCTCAGTGTTTGCTAGTATAATGGCTTAGTAACAATGCGTTTGAGTGTGCAATGCAGGCAGACGTGCTGCAAATATCTTTGCACTAGTGAGACAATACAGAAGTCCAACAGCCACTTTTAGGATGCCACTAAGTTTCCTCAGTGTTTGCTAGTATAATGGCTTAGTAACAAATGAGTTTGAGTGTGCCATGCAGGCAGACGTGCTGCAAATATCTTTGCACTAGTGCGACAATACAGAAGTCCAACAGCCACGTTTAGGATGCCACTAAGTTTCCTCAGTGTTTGCTAGTATAATGGCTTAGTAACAATGAGTTTGAGTGTGCAATGCAGGCAGACGTGCTGCAAATATCTTTGCACAGTGGGACAATACAGAAGTCCAACAGCCACGTTTAGGATGCCACTAAGTTTCCTCAGTGTTTGCTAGTATAATGGCTTAGTAACAAATGAGTTTGAGTGTGCAATGCAGGCAGACGTGTTGCAAATATCTTTGCACTAGTGGGACAATACAGAAGTCCAACAGCCACTTTTAGGATGCCACTAAGTTTCCTCAGTATTTGCTAGTATAATGGCTTAGTAACAAATGAGTTTGAGTGTGCAATGCAGGCAGACGTGCTGCAAATATCTTTGCACTAGTGGGACAATACAGAAGTCCAACAGCCACTTTTAGGATGCCACTAAGTTTCCTCAGTGTTTGCTAGTATAATAGCTTAGTAACAAATGAGTTTGAGGGTGCAATGCAGGCAGACGTGCTGCAAATATCTTTGCACTAGTGGGACAATACAGAAGTCCAACAGCCACGTTTAGGATGCCACTAAGTTTCCTCAGTGTTTGCTAGTATAATGGCTTAGTAACAATGAGTTTGAGTGTGAAATGCAGGCAGACGTGCTGCAAATATCTTTACACTAGTGGGACAATACAGAAGTCCAACAGCCACTTTTAGGATGCCACTAAGTTTCCGCAGTGTTTGCTAGTATAATAGCTTAGTAACAAATGAGTTTGAGTGTGCAATGCAGGCAGACGTGCTGCAAATATCTTTGCACTAGTGGGACAATACAGAAGTCCAACAGCCACGTTTAGGATGCCACTTAGTTTCCTCAGTGTTTGCTAGTATAATGGCTTAGTAACAATGAGTTTGAGTGTGCAATGCAGGCAGACGTGCTGCAAATATCTTTACACTAGTGGGACAACACAGAAGTACAACAGCCACTTTTAGGATGCCACTAAGTTTCCTCAGTGTTTGCTAGTATAATGGCTTAGTAACAATGAGTTTGAGTGTGCAATGCAGGCAGACGTGCTGCAAATATCTTTTCAGTAGTGGGACAATACAGAAGTCCAACAGCCACTTTTAGGATGCCACTAAGTTTCCCCAGTGTTTGCTAGTATAATGGCTTAGTAACAATGAGTTTGAGTGTGCAATGCAGGCAGACGTGCTGCAAATATCTTTTCACTAGTGGGACAATACAGAAGTCCAACAGCCACTTTTAGGATGCCACTAAGTTTCCTCAGTGTTTGCTAGTATAATGGCTTAGTAACAATGAGTTTGAGTGTGCAATGCAGGCAGACGTGCTGCAAATATCTTTGCACTAGTGAGACAATACAGAAGTCCAACAGCCACTTTTAGGATGCCACTAAGTTTCCTCAGTGTTTGCTAGTATAATGGCTTAGTAACAATGAGTTTGAGTGTGCAATGCAGGCAGACGTGCTGAAAATATCTTTGCACTAGTGGGACAATACAGAAGTCCAACAGCCACGTTTAGGATGCCACTAAGTTTCCTCAGTGTTTGCTAGTATAATGGCTTAGTAACAATAAGTTTGAGTGTGCAATGCAGGCAGACGTGCTGCAAATATCTTTGCACTAGTGGGACAATACAGAAGACAAACAGCCACTTTTAGAATGCCACTAAGTTTCCTCAGTGTTTGCTAGTATAATGGCTTAGTAACAATGAGTTTGAGTGTGCAATGCAGGCAGACGTGCTGCAAATATCTTTGCACTAGTGGGACAATACAGAAGTCCAACAGCCACGTTTAGGATGCCACTAAGTTTCCTCAGTGTTTGCTAGTATAATGGCTTAGTAACAATGCGTTTGAGTGTGCAATGCAGGCAGACGTGCTGCAAATATCTTTGCACTAGTGAGACAATACAGAAGTCCAACAGCCACTTTTAGGATGCCACTAAGTTTCCTCAGTGTTTGCTAGTATAATGGCTTAGTAACAAATGAGTTTGAGTGTGCCATGCAGGCAGACGTGCTGCAAATATCTTTGCACTAGTGAGACAATACAGAAGTCCAACAGCCACGTTTAGGATGCCACTAAGTTTCCTCAGTGTTTGCTAGTATAATGGCTTAGTAACAATGAGTTTGAGTGTGCAATGCAGGCAGACGTGCTGCAAATATCTTTGCACAGTGGGACAATACAGAAGTCCAACAGCCACGTTTAGGATGCCACTAAGTTTCCTCAGTGTTTGCTAGTATAATGGCTTAGTAACAAATGAGTTTGAGGGTGCAATGCAGGCAGACGTGTTGCAAATATCTTTGCACTAGTGGGACAATACAGAAGTCCAACAGCCACTTTTAGGATGCCACTAAGTTTCCTCAGTATTTGCTAGTATAATGGCTTAGTAACAAATGAGTTTGAGTGTGCAATGCAGGCAGACGTGCTGCAAATATCTTTGCACTAGTGGGACAATACAGAAGTCCAACAGCCACTTTTAGGATGCCACTAAGTTTCCTCAGTGTTTGCTAGTATAATAGCTTAGTAACAAATGAGTTTGAGTGTGCAATGCAGGCAGACGTGCTGCAAATATCTTTGCACTAGTGGGACAATACAGAAGTCCAACAGCCACGTTTAGGATGCCACTAAGTTTCCTCAGTGTTTGCTAGTATAATGGCTTAGTAACAATGAGTTTGAGTGTGCAATGCAGGCAGACGTGCTGCAAATATCTTTGCACTAGTGAGACAATACAGAAGTCCAACAGCCACTTTTAGGATGCCACTAAGTTTCCTCAGTGTTTGCTAGTATAATGGCTTAGTAACAAATGAGTTTGAGTGTGCCATGCAGGCAGACGTGCTGCAAATATCTTTGCACTAGTGGGACAATACAGAAGTCCAACAGCCACTTTTAGGATGCCACTAAGTTTCCTCAGTGTTTGCTAGTATAATGGCTTAGTAACAAATGAGTTTGAGTGTGCAATGCAGGCAGACGTGCTGCAAATATCTTTGCACTAGTGGGACAATACAGAAGTCCAACAGCCACGTTTAGGATGCCACTAAGTTTCCTCAGTGTTTGCTAGTATAATGGCTTAGTAACAATGAGTTTGAGTGTGCAATGCAGGCAGACGTGCTGCAAATATCTTTGCACTAGTGGGACAATACAGAAGTCCAACAGCCACGTTTAGGATGCCACTAAGTTTCCTCAGTGTTTGCTAGTATAATGGCTTAGTAACAATAAGTTTGAGTGTGCAATGCAGGCAGACGTGCTGCAAATATCTTTGCACTAGTGGGACAATACAGAAGTCCAACAGCCACTTTTAGGATGCCACTAAGTTTCCTCAGTGTTTGCTAGTATAATGGCTTAGTAAGAAATGAGTTTGAGTGTGCAATGCAGGCAGACGTGCTGCAAATATCTTTGCACTAGTGGGACAACACAGAAGTCCAACAGCCACTTTTAGGATGCCACTAAGTTTCCTCAGTGTTTGCTAGTATAATTGCTTAGTAACAATGAGTTTGAGTGTGCAATGCAGGCAGACGTGCTCCAAATATCTTTGCACTAGTGGGACAATACAGAAGTCAAACAGCCACTTTTAGAATGCCACTAAGTTTCCTCAGTGTTTGCTAGTATAATGGCTTAGTAACAATGTGTTTGAGTGTGCAATGCAGGCAGACGTGCTGCAAATATCTTTGCACTAGTGGGACAATACAGAAGTCCAACAGCCACGTTTAGGATGCCACTAAGTTTCCTCAGTGTTTGCTAGTATAATGGCTTAGTAACAATGAGTTTGAGTGTGCAATGCAGGCAGACGTGCTGCAAATATCTTTACACTAGTGGGACAATACAGAAGTCCAACAGCCACTTTTAGGATGCCACTAAGTTTCCTCAGTGTTTGCTAGTATAATGGCTTAGTAACAATGTGTTTGAGTGTGCAATGCAGGCAGATGTGCTGCAAATATCTTTGCACTAGTGGGACAATACAGAAGTCCAACAGCCACGTTTAGGATGCCACTAAGTTTCCTCAGTGTTTGCTAGTATAATGGCTTAGTAACAATGAGTTTGAGTGTGCAATGCAGGCAGACGTGCTGCAAATATCTTTACACTAGTGGGACAATACAGAAGTCCAACAGCCACTTTTAGGATGCCACTAAGTTTCCTCAGTGTTTGCTAGTATAATGGCTTAGTAACAATGAGTTTGAGTGTGCAATGCAGGCAGACGTTCTGCAAATATCTTTGCACTGGTGAGACAATACAGAAGTCCAACAGCCACTTTTAGGATGCCACTAAGTTTCCTCAGTGTTTGCTAGTATAATGGCTTAGTAACAAATGAGTTTGAGTGTGCAATGCAGGCAGAAGTGCTGCAAATATGTTTGCACTAGTGGGACAATACAGAAGTCCAACAGCCACTTTTAGGATGCCACTAAGTTTCCTCAGTGTTTGCTAGTATAATGGCTTAGTAACAATGTGTTTGAGTGTGCAATGCAGGCAGACGTGCTGCAAATATCTTTGCACTAGTGGGACAATACAGAAGTCCAACAGCCACGTTTAGGATGCCACTAAGTTTCCTCAGTGTTTGCTAGTATAATGGCTTAGTAACAATGAGTTTGAGTGTGCAATGCAGGCAGACGTGCTGCAAATATCTTTGCACTAGTGGGACAATACAGAAGTCAAACAGCCACTTTTAGAATGCCACTAAGTTTCGTCAGTGTTTGCTAGTATAATGGCTTAGTAACAATGAGTTTGAGTGTGCAATGCAGGCAGACGTGCTGCAAATATCTTTGCACTAGTGGGACAATACAGAAGTCCAACAGCCACGTTTAGGATGCCACTAAGTTTCCTCAGTGTTTGCTAGTATAATGGCTTAGTAACAATGAGTTTGAGTATGCAATGCAGGCAGACGTGCTGCAAATATCTTTGCACTAGTGGGAAAATACAGAAGTCCAACAGCCACGTTTAGGATGCCACTAAGTTTCCTCAGTGTTTGCTAGTATAATGGCTTAGTAACAATGAGTTTGAGTGTGCAATGCAGGCAGACGTGCTGCAAATATCTTTGCACTAGTGGGACAATACAGAAGTCCAACAGCCACGTTTAGGATGCCACTAATTTTCCTCAGTGTTTGCTAGTATAATGGCTTAGTAACAATGAGTTTGAGTGTGCAATGCAGGCAGACGTGCTGCAAATATCTTTGCACTAGTGGGACAATATAGAAGTCCAACAGCCACGTTTAGGATGCCACTAAGTTTCCTCAGTGTTTGCTAGTATAATGGCTTAGTAACAATGAGTTTGAGTGTGCAAAGGGCAGGAGGGTACAGTGACAGGGTTGTGGGTCTGGTTAGAGGAAAGGAAGCCTCCCTTTCTATCCCTCCTAATGGGGAAATGCAGCGAGGAAATCCCTGACCTTAGCTACACAGACGCTGTCATCTTGTGTAGCTGTTAAAATCTGTTTTTACAGACTGTCACCTATGGCTTTGACCCTGCCAGTATTAGCCCTTACAAGGGCTGAAAGAAACTTCTATCCCTATCCTGTATAGTGCTGTGTATAGAGCGTACACAGCAGTATCGGAGACAGGAGCTACACCAGCGGTGACTGACACCCAGACGCAGAAGAGATAATGGCGTCCGGACGGGCAGATACTCGTTTTTATAATGCAGGGACACGTGACATGGACATCCTATCACACATGTCGTTGCTTCTCTGACTAAAAGTCCACTTAGCTGTGTGTGTGTCTGGGATTGGCTGAATAGGATAACTGAAGTGAGCACTAATATATATATTTTATGAGTGCAAGCCAAAAATTACATACTATATACGGATAAGGCTGCACATCAAACTTAGATAATAGTATAATGCCTCAAGCATATGGACAAATATTGGAATATACAATGAAAAATGCTACTTGCTAATTTGAACATGTGAATAATGAATTGCATACCTGCCATGAATATTAGGAAAAAGGAGATATTTAGCAATCGCATTGATCAATGTAACTGAGCCCCAAGGCCTCGTCAAGGCATATCTCTATATTGGGGTCCCTAGCTCTGTGACCCTAACTGTGTGTCATCTCATTGCAATTAAAAACTGCTATGGGTGGAGAGGGGTAACTAAGGACTTTCTTATATAGGAGATGGAAAAAACATGGCCGAAAGGGGCGGAGCTGTGTTCACATTCAGAAAAAAACTAAATATCTCCTTTTTCCTAATATTCATGGCAGGTATGCAATTCATTATTCACATGTTCAAATTAGCAAGTAGTATTTTTCATTGTATATTCCAATATTTGTCCATATGCTTGAGGCATTATACTATTATCTAAGTTTGATGTGCAGCCTTATCCGTATATTGTCTGGGATTGGCTGACATGCTGGCCCGCCCCACTACACGCGCGCGCTTAGGGAAGGAAGACAAGGGAAAAAAAAAAATGGCGATTATCCAAACAGCAGTGATCTGAATGCGCTGTTCCCGCACACTATACACTGACATTTCATAATAGTGTGAGTCACAGAGTGACTTACACTATTACAGCGGAAAGCCAGCTAGTAATTAGCTTGTCTTTCTGCTGCTAGAACCGTTCTCGAACGTATCTAGAACTATCGAGCTTTAGCAAAAAGCTCAAGTTCTAGTTCGATGTAGAACAGCCCCCAAAATCACTCGAGCCGCGAACTGGAGAACCTCGAACCGCGCTCAACTCTACTGATGACCTACATGTATGTCATCGTCCGTGCACCTGCCATTGATGCGGGTTCACATGTGGAGTCTATATATTTACCGCCACTTGACAGTCGATTTAAATCAAGTGCCATCTGAGACCCAACCACGGCTGTAAACCAGTTAAATGCTGCAGTCAGTCTTTGACAGCGACATTTAACACGCACTGACAGGAAGTGCAACATTGATCCCACCCATCGGTACCCCGTCGCGTGATCGCGGGGCACCGATGGGTTGTCATGACAGCCAGGGGTCAGTTGATGAACTGAACGCCGACCTCTTTAACCATGGGCGGAACAATACTCAGACAACACAGGATACGGGAATCACAATATTAAGACTTGATTGGATCCCCAAACAATTAACGGCACATAACACATAACCAGAAAAACACACAAATGTAACAGGCAACAGAGTCTCACCCTTCCTCTGGCTCACCAGGGATTAGATTGTTCATGCATCGGGGTTTCCAGGGCCAGCTACTCCGAAAAAAGAATAGTGGCAAGCGTAGGAAGCTTACTGAGCACAGCAAAGTCTGTAGCCAGGTGCCCAAATTGTCCCAACCTAGGTTTCTTCCTTAAGTAGTCTCTGGTACTATGATATGATATAATCCTGGCAGCCGGAGTCAAAATCTCTAGACTGTGGTATGGTCTCCAATCGGAATCGGAGTTCCTAGATTGAAGCCATGTAGCCAAGTGATCCTCTAGTTGGAGCCAAAGTCCCTAGACCGAGTCCACAAGGCATCCTGGTTCTGATCCCCTAGCCAGCATCTAAGAGCTTAGACTGGATCATGCAACATCCATCCACTGATGACTCCAAGAAGTACCTTTTTATAGCCATAGCCTTCCCTTAGGATATACTGTGCCCTTATCGGATTGGTTTTACAAGGTTGCTTCTCTTATTGGATGAATTTCAAGCTGCATGGATAATGTTCATTTAAATGATGTGGACAGAAAGACTGAAAATATTTACATGTAGTCTGCAATCCCCAGACTAGACAATAGCCACTGAGGTAATTTACATTAGATTAGCAATACACAACTACATTACAATGAATGTTCAGAGGGGCCTGGCAGAAACAATAGCTTAACAAGCATGAGTTAACACACAGAAGAACAATACGTCTGGCTAATGTAAGATATTTTAACCCATGACACACATTGAAAAAGTCTGTGTCGTCACAGTAGACTCCAGGGAATAAGGGAGGGAACACAAAGTGGGGGGAACCAAGGACTCCTGCGCTGACACTGACACTGGGGTGCCCTGCGCTTACCCTCAAACCACAGGTAGCTATACTGGTTAGGAGGTGTGGCCCGTCAACGTGCCCCTGTCTCCTAGCCAGGCCCTAGGACTAAATTCCACCACCCACCAATCCACGGGGGAAAAACAAACACAAAAATAACAAGCAAAAGGGGAAAAAGGAAAAAACAGTAACTGATCTTGAGAGGGAATCTTCAGAAAATACAGCTACAGTAGTCTGAAGCAACATGCACACCAGAGCAAGCAACTTCTCCAAGTGAAGAGTATAACCCACACTGGAGGAGTGAGAGGCCCAACCTTATAAAGGCCCTTAATTACCAGCTGGAAGAAAGGCTCCTCAAACCTGGCAAGGAACAGGAAAAAATAACAACCTAAATCCAGCCCTTAATGGGACAGTGTTCATTAATGTCTGGACGATTGCTGGGCCCTTCTGCACCTGGTCCCAGTAGCAGTACCTGAAGGTCCAGACACATCCGTGACACCTTTTGTCCCATTAAAAAAGAAAACAAAATCTAATATATAAAGGTGTGTGTGTGTGTGTGTGTGTGTGTGTGTGTATGTCCGGGATTGGCATCTGCACCGTTGCAGCTACAGCCACAAAATTTTGCACACTCACACGCCTGGACCCCGAGAGCGTCATAGGCTATGTTGTGAGGCGAAATTTCAACCCTGCGCGTTCCAATTTACCAATCAATTTTTCCCCTATCTACATAATGGGGAAAAAGTAAAATGAAAAGTGTATCCGCACCGTCGCATTTACAATCAGGAAATTTTGCACAGACACCTCATGTAACCCAGGGAATGTCGTAGATTATGTTTTGACAGGAAAATTTAACCTCGCGCTTTAAAGTTACTCTCCAAAAAACATGCCTCCATTAAAGTAAATGGTGTCTGGAACTACAGGTTAGTAGTAGCAGCTGTGATTGGTTGCTATAGGAACAAAAGACATTCATAGTATAAGAAGCTTATATTTGAGGTAATAAGATGTCGGTGGGGAGACGGATAGAGAGAGACAGACAGAGAGACACAGACAGACAGAGAGACAGACAAAGAAAGAGACAGAGAGATAAAGACAGACAGGGAAAGAGACAGACAGAGACAAACGGTGAAAGAGACAGACAGAGACAGACGGTGAAAGAGACAGACAGAGACAGACGGTGAAAGAGACAGACAGAGACAAACCTGGAAAGAGACAGACCTGGAAAGAGACAGACAGAGACAGACCTGGAAAGAGAGTGACCTGTAAAGAGACAGAAGGGGAAAGAGACAGAAGGGGAAAGAGACAGATGGGGAAAGAGACAGACATGCAGACAGGGACAGAGACAGGCAGACAGGGAAGGAGGAGACAGCCAGAGAGACAGACATAGATAGATGGGGAAAGACACAGACCTTGATAGAGACAGACGGGGAAAGAGACAGAGAAATAGAGACAGACAAGGAAAGAGACAGACAGAGACAGGCAGACAAGGAAAGAGACAGACAGGAAAAGACAGACAAAGAGACGGGGAGACAGACGGGGAAAGAGACAGACCTAGAAAGAGACAGATGGGGAAAGAAACAGAGAGATAGAGACAGACAAAAAAGAGACAGACAGAGAAAGGCAGACAGGGAAAGAGACAGACAGGGAAAGAGACAGACGGGGAAAGAGACAGACGGAGCACATTACTTGGCCAATTTAGTTAAATCTGTGTGGAATATCTGTGGTGTTAAAATATATGTTGCTAAATGCTTCTATTAGCTTAGTTTTTGCCTTTTAACCCCTTCACGACCTTTGATAGATCTATCTGTCATGGAGCGTGTCACAATAAGCCCCACCCCCTGCCACGGGCAGGCGGCGGCGATTGGCACACATATCAGCTGTTTTCAACAGCTGACATGTGTGCCTGCATGTTGCGAGTGGAATCGCTTCCACTCGCAACATTTAACCACTTAAATCTCGCTGCCAAAGTCTGGCAGTGAGATCTATATGCGCGCGACCATGATTTTTACTTACCGCCGCCCCCACCGGAAGTCATATGCATGATCACGTGACTTTCAGTGGTTGCCATGGTAGCACAGGGTCATGTGATGACGCCTGCAGCTATGACGTTTCACTTTCGTTTTCACCCGGCCCGGAGCCGAATGAAACACGAAGTGACCGTATCTGCTGTTTACAGCTGTGTAGCTGTGATCAGCAGATAGATCAGAGCGATCGGATTACTGATCGCTATAGCCCCCTAGGGGGACTAGTAAAATAAAAAAAAAAGTAAAAAAAAGTTTTAAAAAATAAAAAAAAACCCCTAAAAGTTCAAATCCCCCTCCTTTCACCCCATTGAAGATTAAAGGGTTAAAAAAAAATATACACAAGGTGGTATCGCCGCGTTCAGAAATGCCCGATCAAAATATAAAATCAATTAATCTGATTGGTAAATGGCGTAGTGGCAAAAAAATTCCAAACGCCAAAATTACGTTTTTTGGTTGCCGCATGTTTTACGCAAAATGCAATAACAGGCGATCAAAACGCAGCATCTATGCAAAAATGGTACCATTAAAAATGTCAGCTCGAGACGCAAAAAATAAGCCATCACTGAGCCATGTATCCAGAAAAATGAGAACGCTACGTGTTTTGGAAAATGGCGCAAAACGTGCGCCACTTTTATTGGACAAACTTGTGAATTTTTTTAACCCCTTAGATACAAGTAAACCTATACATGTTTGGTGTCTACAAACTTGCACCGACCCGAGGCATCACACCCATACATCAGTTTTACCATATAGTGAACACGGTGAATAATACATCCCAAAAACTATTGTGCGATCACACTTTTTTTTGCAGTTTTTCCACACTTGGAATTTTTTTGCTGTTTTACAGTACATTATATGGTAAAACCTATGATTTCATGTACAAGTACAACTCGTCCCGCAAAAAACAAGTCCTCATATGGCAAAAAAAAAGGGGAGCAAAAATCAAAAACGCAAAAACGTGAAGTGCCCGGGGGCTGAAGGGGTTAATAATTACATTTCTATCTATTTGTTTTGTGGTTTTTGTGTGCAGAATAAATTTTTGTTGATACATTCTATTTCGTTAACAACAGTTATTAACCCGGGCAAAGCCGGGTAGTACAGCTAGTAAATAAATAAAAAAAGACACATATATTTAGTATTGCCAGATTCAGAAATGTCCAATCAAAATATAAAATAAATTAATCTTATCGGTAAACTGTGCAGCAAGAAAAAGAATCAAAATGCCAGAACTACATTATTTTTGGTAGCTGCAAAATTGCAATAAGAATAAAAAACGTCAACTCATGGCACAAAACATAAGTCCCCACACATCCCCAAATCCCCAAAAATGAAAACGTTACGGTTTTTGGAAAATGGCGAGAAAAGCAAAATCGTATTTATTGACAAATTTCTGAATTTTTTACACTGCTTAAAAAAAACCTACCGTATTTTCCGGATTATAAGACGCACTTTTCCTCCCAAAAATCTGGGAGGAAAATGAGCGATGCGTCTTAAAATCCGAATATAGCTTACCGGGAGGTGGAGAATTGGCGCGGGCCTCTATCTGTGCTGATGGCTGTCTGTGCCGGCAGCTGTCTGTGTTGGCAGCTGTGCGGGCAACAGGCCGGCAGCCTCTCTGTGTGGGCAGGAGGCTGGCTGCCTGCCTCTCTGTGCGGGCAGGAGGCAGACTGGCTGTATGGAGCAGTGCAGTGTGGCGGGTGTCCCAGATGCTGGGTTCAAATGATGGCGCCCAGAGTCAGCATTTGCACAGATGGAGCTCTCGGATGAGAGCTCCATCTGCGCATGCGCTGCTTTTGGTGCCATTTCTTTGAAGCCAGGACCACGAACAGAGCATCTGGGACATCTGCCGCGCAGGTCTGCTCCACATAGCCACCGCAGCTTCTGCTGCCAAGACAGACCCCACCGCTGCCAGGACAGACCCCACCAGCACCGCCCCTGCCTCCTGTGACTCCACTCCACCACCGCTGCCAACACCCTCCGATAAGACAACACCGGAGTATAAGACGGACCCCATTTTATTTATTTTTTTAACGTTTTTTTCTTATCTCTAAATTTGGGGTGCGTTTTATAATTCGGTGTGTCTTATAAAATGAAAAATATGGTATATTTGTTTGGTATCTATTTACTTGTGCTGACCTGGGAAATCCTAATGCAAGGTCAGTTTTACCAAATAGTGAACATGATAAATTAAAACAAAAGCATTGTGGAATTGCACTTTTTTTTTTCAATTTCAGCGCACTTAGAATTTTTTTCTTGTTCCCAAGTACACTACGTGGCAGAATGAGTAGTGTCATTGAAAAGTACAACTCGTCCCACAAAAATCAAGCCATCAACCTTCAAAAAAAATAAAAAGGGGAAGAAGGGTGGGAGAAAACTAAAATAAAAAATGGAGAATTATCTGGGGGTGAAAGGATATCTGTGAGTAGATTTTTGCTATGTAATCTGAGGACAGCGTGCTGCAGGGGTTAAAACAAATTTTTAACAATGTGTCTCTTATCAAGCTACTGTTTACTTGTAATGATTGTTTTAGCACTAGAAGCTTATAATTTCTTGGACTACATCAGCCACACCAGTGTATGAGACCTAGTTCGATTATGCGCACTCCTCTGATAAGCAGCTCACTGTCAATAGACTAGGTACATAGATAGCCAGATGTGGGCAGGGTTAACTTTCTCAACTCTGCTTCATACTACATCTAAGAACTCTAATTTTATCACAACTGCTTCACGCAGTAAACTAAGTGATACATGGGATTCAGGGTCTCTTTATCTACATTATACTGCTCTCAGATGAGGTAGCAAAAATCTGCTAACTGATTTCCTTTAAGGACTTTAGTTCAATTATTGCCATGCCCCTGAATATAATCTATAGAGATTCTAGTGACTGGTTCTGTACAAAGTGACTTGCTGAAAGAGAAGGTCATGTCCATTTTAAAAAAAAGAGGTCTTAAGAGGGCTTTACACGCTGTGACATCGCTACCGATATATCGTCGGGGTCACGTCATTAATGACGCACATCCGGCGCCGGTAGTGACATCGCAGCGTGTGACACCAAGGAGTGATGATCAATGATCGAAAAATCGTTTAAAAACGGTGATCGTTGACACGTCGCTCATTTCCTTAATATCATTGCTGCCACAGGTACGATGTTGTTCGTCGTTCCTGCGGCATCACAAATCGCTATGTGTGACACCGCAGGAACGACGAACATCTCCTTACCTGCGTCCACCGGCAATGTGGAAGGAAGGAGGTGGGTGGGATGTTACGTCCCGCTCATCTCCGCCCCTCCGCTTCTATTGGCCGGTCGCTTAGTGACGCCGGAGTGACGTCGCTATGACGCCGATCACACCTCCCCCTTGAGGGAGGGATTGTTCGGCGGTCACAGTGATGTCGCTGACAAGGTATGTGCATGTGACGCTGCCGAAGCGATATTGTTTGCTATGGCAGCGAGCTCCAAATGTCCCACGAACGACGGGGGCGGGTGCTGTCATGCTCGACATCACTAGCAATCGCTAGCGATGTAGCAGCATATAAAGCACCCTTAAGTCTTTCATAAATAATTAGGACAAGTAAGCATACCTGGGTTCTTCCTTTCTCCTTTCAAATATGCAACAATCATATACCAAATTTGGACGTGTCCGTGTGTCTGTGCGCAATGAGTCATCCACAGCCCTATGTTGCCGAGGTAACCATCCACAGCCCTATGTTACTGAGGCAACACTGTGAGGCTATCGGATAGCTCTACCCGAAGAGTATTAATGACAGAGCTGTCCCCTGACAGAGACATTGTGTGAGGCAACACTTAGGCAACATTGTGAGCCAACACTGAAGCAACATTCATGCAACACTGAGGCAGCATTGTGAGGCAACACTTAAGGCAACGTTGTGAGGCAACACTGAGGAAACATTGAGGCAACACTGAGGTAATATTGTGAGGCAACACTGTGATGCAACTTTTCTGAGGCAATACTATGTCAGGCAACAGTCTGTCCTTAAAAAATAAAATGGACAGCGCTATTTGATAGCACTACTTCAAAAGAAAGAGCAGGGATAGCGCTATCCACATAGCGCTACCAATAATGAAAGAGAACGTGTAGCGCTATCCAATAGCGCTACTTCTAGAGAACGGATAGCGCTATCGAAAAAAGAAGCATTAATAGCACTATTCCCTCTCTTTTTCATACACAAGGTAAGAGTGGCAGGACACGTACACCAGGTATTTATGTTTGCTGTTAGTCTGCACATACCCAGTCTGGTGCGTGGTTACACCCCATTACGAGGTCAGTTTGATGCGTGATTACACCCCATTGCGTGGGTTTGCCATCTCACCGCGTGCCCGAAGGGTGCGCAATCACTCGTTACATCTATAAAGAAACTATCCCTTGAGCCAACGTCTACGTCCGGTTAACGTCCCATATCGCTACTCTTGTTCGCCTTTAAACTTTTTGAACAGCATGTCCGTGTTGAACTGTCCTTATGCAACTATCTTCAACAACCTACAAGCTGGCGTCTGCCCTCAAGACTCCTCTGAAACAGCCCCAACTAAAATTACCAATGACTTAGGGGTACTTTGCACGCTGCGACATCGCTAGCGTTCTCGTTAGCGATGTGAAATGCTAGATCGCAAGTGCGATCTTTCGGGATCGCACATAGGTCATTTTACGATCGCACTTGCGATCTAGCATTTCACATCGCTAACGAGATCGCTAGCTTATGTCGCAGCGTGCAAAGTACCCCTTACTCCCAAAGTTAACAGACAATTCTCTATACTTCTAGACCTGTCCGCTGCTGTGAACATAGTCAACCACTCCATCCTACTACAGATCCTCTCTTCCCTTGGCATCAAAGACCTTACCCTCTCCTGGATCTCATCATACCTCATAAACTGCACATTTAGTCTCCCATTTTCACTACTTCCTCATCCCACCCTCTCCTTGTCTATGTCCCTCATTGCTATGCCTTGGGACCCTACTCTTCTCTAGCTCTACCTTTGGTCTGTGACAATTCATAGTCCCATGGCTTCTAGTATCATCTATATGCTGATGACACTCAAGTCTACCACTCTGGCAGAGATGTCACCTTTTTGTTGTCCGGAATCCCAAAGTATATATCACCCATATTCTCCTTCACATAATGTTTCTTAAAACTCAATGTGGACAAAACCAAATTCATAATCTTTCCTCCACACTACTTAACTCCCCCACCAGAACTATCACTATCACTATAAACATCATGCTTTTTCCCTGTACTGGAAGTCCACTGCCTTAGAGTAACCCTTGACTCTGCCCTGCCCTTTAAACCCCACATCCAAGCCCTCACCAACTCCTGCTGCCTCCAACTCAAATATGTTTCCAGAATTATTCCCTTCCTCAAACTTCAATCTACTAAAATGCTAGTGCATGCCCGCAGAATCTCCCACCTCAACTACTACAAAATCCTCCTCTGTGGTCTCCCAGTTATCACTCATACATCTGAAGTTCATTCTTCACTGTAAGAAAACCTATAGTGGCCAGTTATACAAAGAGCCTGCTCTACTCAAAGTATTAAGCACTTGCACAAAAAAAGCATGGAGCCAATAAAAATGAAGTTGAGATAATGAATAAAAGAAGAGGTCACTCAAAACTAAACCAAATAGTTGTTTTTCAAAGTATAAATAAGTGCATATGGAAAAATACATAAAAACATAGATGGCCTCTTCCCTCTGTTCCAGTCTGTCTATTGTAACTTGTAAATGTTTTCTGTATGTAACCCCTTCTCATGTACAGTACCATGGAAATAATGGTGCTTTATAAATATTATTCTTATTAACAATAATAATATATTAAAATATAATATACACATAAATACTACGAAAAATACACATAAAATACATCGAAAAGAAATAAGCAATGCAACCAATGTGAATTGCAATACCAAGAAGATCCACAAGATGGCAGTAGTATACAAGAAAAAAAATAATATATAGGGTCTCAGAATGTAAAAATGCAAAAAAACATGGCTATAAAAGATAAAAAAAATTTGTTTAAAAGAACTGAGAGTCCTCAGTGGTTGATACCTTTTAATGGCTAACTGAAAAGATGGTAATAATTGCAAGCTTTCGAGACTACTCAGGTCTCTTCATCAGGCATGGTATAACACAAAATCTGAAGAGTCACATATTTATACACAACAGGACATAGAAAAGTGCAGTAAAAAAAAAAACAAAAAAAAAACAAGTTATATAAAACAGAACTATCACTATGGCAGGGGGGCAAACTGTTGTGGCCATAAATTTTGCTGCAGTTCAGTGTGAAAGTTTTATTGTCCTTTGATAAGGGTCTGGCCCAGGGCTGTGACACGCTCGGATGGTCAGAGGAGCACATCTCTTAATTGATGTAAAAAGACATGAATCCAATTATTACCATCTTTTCAGTTAGCCATTAAAAGGTATCAACCACTGAGGACTCTCTGTTCTTTTAAACAATTTTTTTTATGAATCCATGAGACACATTCATTCCTGCTCTGATTTTTTTTTATCTCTATTGGCTAACACGGTACAAAGATATATTTTACTTGTATGGCTATAAAAGAGTCTGTTGAATGCATGCACGGAGCACAATTAAAATTCAGATAGGATGCAGAAGGAAATTTGTAGATGGAATTCTGATTACCACAAAAAATTGAAGTTACACCTAAAAAATAGATTGTATTCTAGAAAATATGGAAATACTGCTGCATATAAAATGTTAGTGATATATGTAGGTCTAGAAGAGTAGTAGTGTATAAATTATGGAAGCAAGTACAATTGATCGTTGAGAGATCGAGTGCTGCACCTTCTCGGAGCTGGCTCTCAGGCTGACAGCCGGCTCAGAGAATGGCCAACTCCCACAGCATCAGGTAACCTGATTGTCAGGGCCACCACTAGGAATTTCAGGGCCCCATACTGTCAAAATGTTTGGGTCCCCTCGAGACTCCACGCAGACTCCACCCCTCATTTTTGGAAAACGTGTATGTATGTGTATATTATACAGCTCTGGCAAAAATTAAGAGACCACTGCACAGTTTTATAAAAATCAGCTTCTCTACATGTCTGATAGCCATTCCATTCATGTATCAGTTGAATTCCAACTAGAGTACACCTCATTCTACTTAATGTGCTTCTGATTAGGTGATCACCTGTACCAAATCTTATTTAAGGAGGGAAAGTATAAAAAACACTACTGTGGGCTTCACAATCGTCTTGCAATAGGACAAGCTGGATGGCAAAACGAGTGCTAGTAATATCCCAAAAGTAATAGGAATGAAAAATAAACTTTTAAGCATGCCAAGGGAGTTGAAAAAAAAGTCCTGAGTGAAGAAAAGAAGGGCTCAATTCTGGCTTTACTAGCAGAGGGATACAGTGAGCGTCATGTTGCCTCCATCCTTAAAATTTCTAAGACGGCAGTCCATTACAACAAGGTCAAGCAACAGACATTGGGAACAAAAAAGCTAAAGACCGGCAAAGGGCGAAAGAAACTCTCCACTGACCGGGATGACTATCATCTTATTCGAATGTCACTCAGCAACTGCAGGATGACATCAAGTGACCTACAAAAGGAATGGTAAATGGCAGCTGGGGTGAAGTGCACAGCAAGAACAGTTAGTAAAAGGCTCCTTGATGCAGGGCTCAAGTCATGTAAAGCTAGAAAAAAGCCTTTCATCAATGAGAAGAAAAGGAAAGCCAGGCTGAAGTTTGCCAAAGACCATAAGGATTGGACCATAGAGGACTGGAGTAAGGTAATCTTCTCTGATGAGTCTTATTTTCAGCTTTGCCCAACACCTGGTCATCTAATGGTTAGACGGAGACTTGGAGAGGCGTACAAGCCACAGTATCTTGCACCCACTGTGAAATTTGGTGGAGGATCAGTGATGATCTGGGGATGCGTCAGCAAGGCTGGAATTGGGCAGATTAAACTTTGCGAAGGACGTATGAATCAAGCCCGCATACAAGGTTATCCTGGAAAAACAGTTGCTTCCTTCTGCTGAGGCAATGTTCCTCAACTCTGAGGACTGTTTTTTCCAGCAGGACAACACACCATGCCACACAGCTACGTCAATCCATGTGGGGATGAAGGACCACCACATCAAAACCCTGTCATGGCCAGCCCAATATCCATACCTGAACCCCATTGAAAACCCCTGGAATGTAATCAACAGGAAGATGGATAGTCACAAGCCATCAAACAAAGAAGAACTGCTTAAATTTTTGTGCCAGGAGTGGCATAAGATAACCCAAAGGCAGTGTGAAAGACTGGTGGAAAGCATGCCAAGACGCATGAAGGCTGTGATTACAAATCATGTTTATTCCACAAAATATTGATTTCTGAACTCTTCCTGAGTTAAAACATTAGTATTGTTGTTTCTAAATGATTATGAACTTGTTTTCTTTGCATTATTTGAGGTGTGAAAGCAATGCAATGTTTTGTTATTTTGACCATTTCTCATTTACAGAGAATAAATACAAAATGTATTGCTTGGAAATTCGGAGACATGTTGTCAGTAGTTTATATAGTTTATAGAATAAAAGAACAATTTACATTTCACTCAAAGACATACCTATAAAGGGAAGAATATATATATATATATATATATATATATATATATATATATACAGTATATACATATATGTATATATATATATATACCGTGCATATATATATATATATTATATATATATATATATATATATATACATGGCCTTAAGACTCATGATCTTCAACTCAGACAGATTTTCCTACACTTGGTAGAAAATTTCCCTCTAAAGTCTCTTAATAATGCTCTGTTTTTATGATTCATGTGATGCAGGCAAGTTTTCCAGTACCAGAAGCAGCAAAAGAACTGCACAATATTGTGGATCCTCCACCATGCTTAACTGTTGGTAGGGTGTTATTTTCCTTTTTTCCTTATAAGCTTCATTGTGCTGTCTGTAAACAAACTGTTGCTTTGAATTGCCAAAAAAAAATATTTTTATTTCATCTGTCCACAGAACATTGTCCCAGAAGGATTGTGGTTTGTCAAGGTACTCTTTTGCAAAGATCAGTTGTTCCTTTTTATGTCTTTTCTTCAGCAATGGTTTCTTCCTTGGCCTTTGCCCATAAAACTCCACTTTGTTTAGTGCGTGGTGTATGGTACTTGTTGAAATCATGACCTCAGATTGTTCCAAGTTGGCCTACAGGTCTTTGGATGTTTGACGTGGTGTTTTTTTATACCCAAAAAGAAGGAGCCAGCACGATTTCTATACTGTATTTGTTAATAAATTAGAGATTTTTGGCAAAACATTGCAATATTTTGAGCCACCCCGCCAACGTCAAGGTCTTTGGATGTTTGACGTGGTGTTGCACGTGGCCGTGCACCCTTTTTTGGTTGTTCTATCTGTAAACTGGTTTAGCTATTGGTGACTGTTCACACACAGCCACTGGCCCTGTCCACAGGCTTTTTAATCTTAGCAGCACTTGCCTGGGCCTGTCCCGCCCACAGCTGTGACTCAGTCACAGGTACGGGAATGAAAAGCACTAGGTAAGTGCTGCCTCAAGCAGTTCTGCATTTGATGTGTGAGGCCATATGGCACCCCAAACAAAATATGATATTTAGTGTAGGACTGCCCCATGGGATTTGCCGTGACGTTGGCGGGGCGGCTCAAAATATTGCAATGTTTTGCCAAAAATCTCTAATTTATCAACAAATACAGTATAGAAATCGTGCTGGCTCCTTCTTTTTGACGTTTTTTTATACCATTGGCACCAACCTTCAAAGACATCTCTTGTCAATTTTCCTCATTCCCCACGACCAGGGAGGTTCTTGATGGTTCCATGGTTGGCAAACTTCTTAATAACATTGCGCACTGTTGAAATTGGGATACCAAGGTCTTTGAAGATGGCCTTATACCCTTTAAAAGTCTTGTGTTTGCTAATATTATAAGTTGTGATGTCCCCAGACAGCTCTTTTGTCTTCACCATTGTGATAAAGGAACAATGCTAACCAAGTGGCTTTTTAAAACTCTGAAGTCATCATTCATTGGCTAATTCATGTCCCATGGGCACCGTCAATTTACCACAAATGCTTCTCATTTGTGATTTAAAATAAGAGAGTCAAAATGTGTTTCCACACTTTTTTAATGTAAAGGGTGCCAACACCAGTGTCACAGCAAGCTTTAATTTTTCTATTTTCCCTCCCATTGTTTTTTGTTTAACCCCTTAATGACCGAGGGCAGTAATATTATGTCCTAGCGGTCATAATATTACTGCCCGCGGTCTGCCGCCGGCAGCATGCCGCGATCGGTGCACATCTTAGCTGATTTTCACAGCTGAGATGTGTGCCTGCTAGGCACGAGCAGAATTGTTATCTGCTCGTGCCGTTTAACCCCTGAAATGGCGGTCAATATGTGACAGCACCATTATAATCACGATCACGGTAAACTTTTACTTACCGCCCGATACCGGAAGTCACGTGATGTGATCACGTGACTTTTGGTGGTTGTCATGGTAGCACAGGGTCATGTTTCTGGGAGCCGAGTGAATCAGAAAGTAGCGTATCTGCTGTTTACAACTGTATAGCTGTGATCAGCAGATAGTGCAGAGCGATCGGATTGCTGATCGCTATAGCCCCTTAGGGGGACTAGTAAAATAAAAAAAAAAGTAAAAAAAAAGTTTTAAAAAATAAAAAAAAAAAAAAAACCTAAAAGTTCAAATCAACCCCCTTTCGCCCCATTGTAAATTAAAGGGTTAAAAAAATTAAAAATATACACATATTTGGTATCGCTGTGTTCAGAAACGCTCGATCTATCAAAATATAAAATCAAATAATCTAATGGCGTAGCGGCAAAAAAATTCCAAACGCCAAAATGATGGTTTTTTTTGTCGCCACAACTTTTGCGCAAAATGCAATAACAGGCGATCAAAATGTAGCATCTGCGCATAAATAAAAAAAGTCAGCTCAAGACGCAAAAAATAAGCCATCACTGAGCCATAGATCCAGAAAAATGAGAACGCTACGGGTCACGGAATATGGCGTAAAATGTCCGCCACTTTTTTCGGACAAACTTCCATTTTTTTTAACCCCTTATATAAAAGTAAACCTATGGGGCGTGTCCTGGCTATGGAGGAGTGAGGACGTGTTTGTCTCAGCTCCTGCCACCGGACTATATTACTGACAATTAAACCAGCCCAAGAGCCTGTAAGAAAAGGATATGCAGCGGAGGAGAAGGCAGAGCTCCCAGGGGCCCAGCAGAGGAGCGTCACGGACAGAGGAGAAGGGAATTAGAGGCTTCCTTACCTGGCCGAAGCAGAGGACAGCACTGCAGACATCTTCCAAGATGGAGAGGCAGGGAAAGCCCCACCAGCAGCAGAGAAGGAGGGAGGAAACCACCCGGGCAGCGGAGGAGAGGCAGATGATAACCTCAGACAGCCAGTGTGCAAGGTCTCAGGTACAGGGGATCCCTGGAGCAGGGAGCATGGGTACAACCCCCACCATTGCTGATTGCAGACCTGCAGTGGGGAGGCCTCAGGAGGGGGGAGAGGTGCCCTTACCCCTGTCACAGAAGGAGGACAATAATAAATCTCAAGCAGAGGCTGTTAATGATGCAAATGGGGAACAGGGCCCTGCTAGTGGAAATCTCCTATCTTCAGTGAGACACAGCCTGAGTCAAAGTGTGTATGATATGGAAATGCAAGCAGAGTTAGAGCCTGCCACAAGTACAATAAGATCACATGAACCAGGAGTGCTGACAGAACTTAATGAAATCCGGGCACACATCTCTTCTATGCCCACCAGAGAAGATATGGAGACATATATAGCAAGGCTGGAACAGGCATACCGCACAGAGCTGTCGGCCCTGAGGGGGGGAGGTGGAAAGAGTGGACACTCAGAACCAAATACAGGCAGCTAAAATACAGAATATAGAAGACACCACTGAGGCACAAGGGGCCATTTTGAATCAACACTCCCGCCAAATACAATATATGGTGGAAGCAATGGACGATGCTGAAAACAGGGGCCGGAGAAACAATTTAAGGGTCCGGGGTTTACCAGAGTCTGTTGAACCTAAGGATCTCCAGAGAGCCCTCCAAGTGATGTTTAATGAGATCCTGGGTGAACCATCAAGCCAACCCCTGGAGCTAGATAGAGTGCATAGAGCGCTTGGCCCTAGACCTACACAGAATTACAGACCTCGAGATGTGATTTGCAGGGTCCACCGTTATGTCCTTAAAGAGGCCATCCTGTTTAAGCTGCTTAGTGGAGTTTCACCAGCATACGAAGGGAGCCAAGTCCAGATTCTGCATGACTTATCCCGTTTCACTTTACAAAGAAGGAGAGCACTGAAACCTCTCCTGGACATGCTCCGTTCGTATGAGTTTAAATACAGCTGGGGATTTCCCTTCCGCCAGCAGGTCCGACACGCGGGAGGAATGCATGTTCTTAGGAACCCGACTGATATGCCATCGTTTGCTGCAGCCCTGGACATTCCGTTGGTGCCTATAGAGGAATGGCCGGTGATTCCAATGGGGGGATGGGGTGCTGCCCCAGATGGTGATCGGATGCGTGGCCCTCGAAGAGGAAGACCAGTCTGATGTTTAAGGAGTTATTGGTTTATAAACAAAAATTCATTGGGTTGTTTCTCAATAGAATGTACCTCCCAGTTTTGCCATAATTGTTTGCCATGGGGATTAAGTCTTTCTGATTATGAGGGAGGGGGGTTCCCTCCCGCCTTCCTGGAAGGGGGGGCGGGGGGTCACCCCTTGATGGTGTATAACACAATATTCTCTCTAGACCTTGTGTCTTCACATTATATAGGGCTCTGGCTGACAAACTAAGTTGAATAATTGCTTATTGTTAGTCCGGGACAGGGGGCTCCTTTGTAGAAAGTTCCCTCCCTGATTGGGATAACACGTCATAAAGGAGTGGCGTAGTCTCACCGTCTCGTAGTTAGACAGTTTGGTATTCTCTTATACCTATACAGTTACTTTTAGTCTTTTTAGACCCGACATTAGGCTCTTGTTGTGACCTTGCAGGCGGGAGGCACTCTGACCTCCTTGCCTTTGGTTTCTACTGCTTTGTTGGTAGTTTCTTTTGTATTCTCGACCTTCTTACCTCTTCTCTTTTATTTCCTCTTCTCTTTCCCTGCTTTTCCTATCCTACTTTCCTGCACATCTCTCTCTCTCCCTAATCCCCGAACCTATCCCTAGAGTCCCCACCGTTCCTCCGCATTGGAATGACGCAGATTAATTGGGGTTCACTAAATGTGAGGGGACTTAATGTCCCGCAAAAACACTCCCAGATATTTTTTGACATGCACAAAAAAAGAGTCCATATACTATTGATCCAAGAAACGCATTTTAAAACGGGCCACCTCCCCATCTTTAGAGACAGATATTACACTAACTGGGTCCACAGTTCCAACCCAAAGTCAAAATCCAAGGGAGTGTCCATAGGCATCCATAAGTCCTTAGTGCACACAGTTCTAGATACACGGGTGGACACGAAGGGAAGATTTATATTCCTGAAAATTAATGTTAACTCATCCATTTTTACCATTGTCAATTGGTATCTACCGAATAGAGATACGGCAATGACCTGCTCCTCTCTCCTGTCATCACTGGATGAATTCGCAGAAGGGACCGTGATCGTGGGCGGTGATTTAAACTTCACTTTGGACCCTAAGGTAGACACAACGTCGGGACATAACTTTCTCTCAATAAGGAAACTAACGAAGGTTAAACGTTGTATACAGGAACTCAGATTAGTGGATGCATGGAGAACACTACACCCAGTAAACCGTGACTACACATATTTTTCCCCGGCTCACTCTTCATACAGCCACATAGACCTATTCCTTGTAAGTCAGAAGGCCCTGACATGGCAGATACAGGCCTCTATAGGCAGCATCTCATGGTCAGATCATGCCCCCATATTTTTGAGCCTCACTATCCCGGATGGGCCTGGACGGCCGTGGTCTTGGCGGTTGAAGGATAATCTGCTGAGGGACCAGGGATGCTTGAAAGACCTGCAGAACACAATAGATGAATTCTTGGAGTTACACTCAGAAGACACTACTACCCTACCTGTTCAATGGGAGACACTCAAGTGTGTGTTGAGAGGGATTCTGATCAAACATGGGGCTAGGATTAAGAGGGAGAGAGCCCAAACAATTCTGTCTCTACTTCAGAATATTTCAGACCTAGAGAAGAACCATAAGCAGACATTATCCCCGGTGACACTGACAGAGCTAGTTAAAAACAGAGAGGAACTTAAATCCATTCTGGACCGACAATACGAGCGCCACAGGAATAGACTAAAAAGATTTATGTATGAATATGCGGACAAATGTGGCAGACCACTAGCTAGGTTATTACATCCGAGGGGGGACCCCAGTCACATCCCTTCAATCAAAAAATCGGACGGCCTTTTGACTCAGAATCCAATCCACATAGAGGAGCAGTTTCAAAAATATTATAGTGACCTTTACAACATAAGGGGCAAATTTGGGGATATGCCACAAGAAGCTTTGGAGACTAAAGTAAATGATTACATACTTAAATCAGCCCTGCCGACTATACCCAATACTCATAGTATCATAGTTTTTAAGGTTGAAGGAAGACTCTAAGTCCATCTAGTTCAACCCACTGAAGGTTGAAAACCTAGAAGCAGACTTTACAGAGACAGAAGTGGCATCTATTATCAGGGATTCTCCCTCAGGCAAAAGCCCAGGTCCGGACGGGTTTACCCCTAAGTTCTATAAAATTTTTCAGACTCAGTTATCCCCATTCATGACCAAAGTATTTAACTCCATATCTGAAAACTCCCAGTGGGTAGCACAGTCTCTTGAAGCACACATATGTGTAATCCCCAAACCGGGAAAGGACCACTTGCTGGTTACGAATTACAGACCCATCTCACTGATTAATTTAGATTTGAAATTTTTCTCTAAAGCACTTGCCAACAGACTTGCCCCGTCCCTGCTTGGGATAATACATACGGACCAGGTGGGATTCGTAAAAGGCCGGGAGGCACGGGACAACACCAACAAATTGTTCCTCCTGATGGCTCGGTCGAAGGCTCAGTCTCTCCCCATGTGTTTACTTTCAGTGGACGCGGAGAAGGCCTTCGACCGGGTCAGTTGGAGCTTTATGATGGCAGCCTTGAGACAGGTGGGTTTGGGTCAGAAATTATTGGGTAGAATTGCATCCCTGTATACGAGACCCTCAGCAAAAGTCAGGACAAATGGGTTTCTATCATCATCCTTTCTGGTCCACAATGGAACGAGACAGGGATGTCCACTGTCGTCCCTCTT
Organism: Anomaloglossus baeobatrachus; assembly: GCF_048569485.1. Lineage (NCBI taxonomy): Eukaryota > Metazoa > Chordata > Amphibia > Anura > Aromobatidae > Anomaloglossus > Anomaloglossus baeobatrachus. The sequence goes on from NC_134357.1 coordinate 224,893,495, forward strand.
ATACGTCATAGTCATGGAGCACCTTGCGGTCGCCCTGAGAAACGACACAAGCATCCACGGGATAGAGGCGGGGGGGGAACCGTAAGCTGGCTCTATTCGCGGATGACCTTCTCATGTTCATTTCCCAACCACACATATCCTTTGCGTCCTTGCTCAAGGAGTTCGAAGAGTTTGGCAACTTAAGCAACTTCAAAGTAATTTTTTCTAAATCAGAGGCCATGAACGTGACTTTATCGGCAGAAGACCTTGTGAGAGTATCACAAAACTTCCCTTTTAAGTGGCAACCGTCAGTTTTAAAATATCTGGGAGTTATGGTACCTAGGGATCCAGCAAAAATTGTACATCACAATTTTTTCCCCTTATTAGAAAGGGCAATCAGGGACTTAAAGAAATTTGACAAAAAGAGATTGACGTGGTTTGGGCGTATAAACACGATAAAAATGGATGTGTTACCCAGGTTCCTGTTCCTGTTTCAGACAATACCCATACAGCTACCGCTAAGTTACTTCTCCAAGATCCGGACAGCCTTGTCTGGGTTTGTCTGGAGAACAGGAGACCCCGAACAGGAATTAAAACTCTGACCAAACACAAAAGTGACGGGGGGGCGGGGCTCCAAAATTTTCAGTTATATTACAAGGCAGCTATCCTAACGAGATTACTGGACTGGCATTTTCATGGTAATTCGAAACAATGGGTGGTGAGTGAACAGGATATGCTGGGAATTCCCTTACATTTACTTCCATGGTTAGAGAAAGAAAGTAGGATCCAGATAGCGAAAGGAATGGAGTTCACGCGGACAGCGATGGGGATGTGGGATGGAGAGATAAAAAAGGGATCTCTCTCTCAGGAGCAGGGCCCACTTACCCCCGTATTCGGTAATAAGAAGTCTCCACCAGGACTCCACTCCCATAGATTCGGTGGATTTACTCGGGCGGATGATAATCGTTTTTGTCACATGCTCCAGGGAACACACCCTACCAACTTATACTTCCATGCAGGCAACAGGGAAAGAGATTTCCTGGATGAAATATATGCAGTTGAAATCTTTCCTCTCGTACCAGGACAGGGACAGAAGGATGAGGACACCCCCTACTCCTTTTGAGAAAGTATTTTTACAGGGGTCATCACCTGGACATGGCATCTCACTCATTTATAAAATGCTGAACCAGAGAAATAGGGTGGATAAACCTCACTTTGTCTGTAGGTGGGGAGAGGAACTGGGAAAGGATATTCCAGAGGACGATTGGAGCAGAGCGTACCTGTGGACCCACAAGCTTTCCTTGGCGTGCGCCGCTCAAGAGAAAAGTTATAAAATTCTCTCAAGGTGGTACCATTACCCGACTAAATTACATGCTATATTTCCCTCCGTGTCTGATGTGTGCTGGCACAGACACAGGTACAATGCTACACATATGGTGGAGCTGTACTAAGCTGCAACCCTTTTGGGACCCTTTTGGGTCGTGCGGCGTCACAGCGACGTCACACGGCAGGCGGCCAATAGGAACGGAAGGGCGGAGATGAACGGGACGTAAACATCCCGCCCCCCTCCTTCCTTCTCATTGCAGCCGGGATGCAGTTAAGGTGATGTTCCTCGCTCCTACGGCATCACACACAGCGATGTGTGCTGCCTGCTGGAACGAGGAACAACATCGTACCGTCGCTGCTGCAAAATTATGAAAATGTCGGACCCTACACCGATCATACGATAACGACGCTTTTGCACTCGTTAATCGTATGTAAAAGGATTCACATACTGCGATGTCGACAGCGACGCCGTATGTGCGTCACTTCCGATTTGACCCCACCGACATCGCACCTGCGATGTCGCAACGTGCAAAGTACCCCTTACATTGGTCTGAGTGCAATGCGAGATTTTCTTGAGCTCATTCGATTCATATGCACATGTGCCCCAGCCTTACTTTCAACTATACTTTTAGATATTATGACATTATAGCAGGTAAGGTGATATAGTGACAGATAAAAATTGTAAAAAACTCACTTAAACAAAACAAAACAGAATGATATCATGAGAATTTGCATCACACACTTGCAGAAACAGTCTGGGGAACTAGTCCTCAAATGAACAGGACATATTGACCAATCCCTTTCATTGCCGTTCAAGCAACCAGTAGTGTAGAACTTAGAGACTTAAAAGTACTCACAAATTGTAATATTAAGACATAGAAACTGCAACAGATCACAGAATCCAATGAGGAGCTATCACAGATGAAGCTTAAGAACCAAGTCACTGGGTGTTATATCTTTTAAAATGTTGTGAATGTTGATCCAACCAATCCATGGCACTTTTTCGGAGTATCAAAAAACTGAATGGACCTCAGCACTGCTATCTGCAGCTTAGCCGGATACAGCATTGAGTAATGACCTCAAAAGTCTCTTGACATGATATAATTGTAATCTCCTCTTTTGAAGTTCCGCTCAGTAATCAGGATAGAAGGATATTTTCTGCATGTTAATGGTAATGTCTGGATTTTTTTCTAGCAAAATAAAGCATAGCATCTCTGCCTCTACAGTGCCTACAAGTAGTATTCAACCCCCTGCAGATTGAGCAGGTTTACACATTCAGAATTAACTTGGCATTGTGACATTTGGACTGTAGATCAGCCTGGAAGTGTGAAATGCACTGCAGCAAAAAAGAATGTTATTTCTTTTCTTTTTTTTTTTTTTTTAAATTGTGAAAAGTTTATTCAGAGGGTCATTTATTATTCAACCCCTCAAACCACCAGAATTCTGTTTGGTTCCCCTAAAGTATTAAGAAGTATTTCAGGCACAAAGAACAATGAGCTTTGTTTGGATTAATTATCTCTTTTTCCAGCCTTTTCTGACTAATTAAGACCCTCCCCAAACTTGTGAACAGCACTCATACTTGGT